>NC_133770.1:264489963-264708372 GCF_003597395.2 Chelonoidis abingdonii | reverse complement strand
GCCCCCTGCTTCCCAATCCAACCCCCCGTCCTTCCTGACAGCTCTGCCCCCGGGACCCTTGCCCCCATTCAACCCCTCTGTTCCCCACCCTCTGACCACCCTGACCCCTATCCACCCCCCTCCCTATCCCACTCCCCCCACGCCCCAGTTCCCTGCCCCCTTACTGTGCTGCCTGGAGGTGGCTGGTGGTGTTACAGCCGCGCTGCTCAGCTGGAGCCGGACCACACCGCCACCGCGCAGCACCTGGAGCACTGGGTCAGGCCGAGCTTGCAGCCCCCCTCACTTCCCGCGAATCAGCTGTTTGCGTGGGAAGCCTAGGTGGGCTGAGAAGCAAGCGGCGGCTTCACACTCAGGACCAGGGAGGCGAAGGTGAGCTGTGACAGGGAGCGGTTCCCCTGCTCCCGCCTCCTCCCCCCGCCCCCCCGGTTACCTGCTGCGGCGTGGGCGGCCCCTCTGCCCCAGCTTATCTTGGCTCTGGCTCCGCCTCACTGAGCTTCAGCATGAACCTGCCACTTGCGTCTCTGCCCTTCCTGGCTTCCTGTGCAAACAGCTGATTCGCGGGAAGCGGGGGGAGGGGAGAAGCAGGGCGGAGCAACAGTGAGCTGGGGCCAGCTGCTGGCTCACCTGCCTCCCCGCCACTGCCCACTCGCTTCCTCAGGCTGCCTCCCTCTCTGCCGGTTCACCTGCCCCCCCGCCACTGCCCACCGCTCACCTCCTCAGCCCCCCTCCCTCACCTGCCACTTGCCTACTCTTCCCTCTCCCGGGCCACATGTTGTGTAGGCCTGCTTTTTAGGAATCAGATGCTCATCAGGCAGTCACCCATTCCTAGCTTGGTCGATTCCTCTGTGCCAGGCCCAATCACCTATTCTAAAATAACTATGCCCCAGAACTGTACACGCTTGCCTCAGGCTCCCCAGCCCCTAAAGGGCAAGACCACCCCATTATAGAGTGCCCGTGAAAATCCAACCAAATGTGTCAAAACCACCACACTTGCAGGGCTAGTACTCTAAAGATCATCTTCTAGCTTGCAGAATGTGGTCTGCAAATCCACTGCCTTCTTGCTGTTTAAAAACCTACTGGATACACACTTATGTTCTCTCTGGTGGCTAGAGGAAAGTAGCTGAATAAACCGTTTGCTAATTTATATTTTTAAGTGGGGGGAGGAGAAAAGAAACCTCTCCATTTGCATATACCCAATGCTATGCACTAAGCTTTGCTGAGTATCTACATTGTCTTACTGATGTTACCTTTGTACTTCCTCATACCTTTCATTACCTTATTGCATCATGTCCTAAAGTAGTTTGTAAGTTTCATGGGGTATAAGTCTTAGTACATTTTGGAATTATTTTAAAATAATCCATAAACATGTCCTCTCCTACCAAAGACTTAGCTGTGGATGTGAAAAAAACTGCATATGGTACATAATTCCTTACTACTGGATCTTTAAAGTATATCTGAAGGTTGATCCTGGCTTTTGAGGTTCCTCACACACATTTAGCCCCAGGCCACCAGACTCCATATGTCACAGGTACACCACTTGACATTCAGACTGCTGTAGTCCTCAGTAACTTATTCAGTTCTTTGCACCCATGTCGTCACCTGAAAGTGGGGAGAGACTTGAAAATCTGGTCCTTTCCTGAACCGGTATCTTGTTTCCCTGTGGTACTGTAGCACACTCATACATGAAAACTGCACATGTACACTATTGGAGGAGATGTTGAAAAGCCTGCTTCTCCCTAAACCGGTTGGCACTGTTACTAACGGCACTCTACTACTGAGGCTCACTGACTACTGTGAAAAAAGGATGCCATCTGATAGAATAAGATTTTATGTTGACTATAGATCTATAAAGAAGATTGTTTTTATTTAGTGTAGTGTATACGGATATTAATCTAAGTGATCTTATCTTTTTTTTTCCCTTTTGGGAAATAATTTCTGTGCTATGTGCTAAAGAAAAGTTGGAGTCTGAAAGTTAAATAGTCTGTCAAATATACCACATGGAGCCATTTAGAACTGCACAGGTACTCATTATGTCAGTAGTTCAGGGGCCAATTTTATGCCTTGTATTTTTTACTTCAGTGGAGATTGAACCAGGGTTAATTTAGTTCAAGATGTCACTTTCATAAGCCCTCTTCCAAGAGCGTTCTCATAGAGCAGGGGAATCAAACATACAACCCACATAATGTATTTATTGGCCTACATGACATTCAGATTCTCTATCTTCTAAGCATTCATTTAAAAAACCTCAAGTCTCTAGCCCTACTTATCTACAGGGAGAACCTTCCAAATGTGAACTAAGTGTAACTGATGCTTTGATGTTGGCCTAATTCTGCAGATAGCTTAAAGCCATGACTTAAGGGTGTGAGCTACTTGCTCCATCCCCCAAGTTGATACTCATTCAGATTAAAGCCCAGTAATGACACTTCAATTTCAACATTAGCAGTCTAATCAGTGATCATTTTGGTGGATGGAATGGAGTGGGCAGTAATGAAGTGGAATGGAGGAGCACACTTGGCTGAAAATTGGGAATTTCTTGAGGGATGGAAATGCTGAGAAAATTACAGAAGACTAGTAAATATGCAGAAGTGGGAGTGAAACAGGCAAAGGAGGATAGAGAAAGACACTAAAGAAATTTACATAAACTATACTTAAAAGTAAGGTTGCCAAGTCAAACACTCAGAAGATTGGAATGTTAAAATTAAGATTGCCTGTGCATACTCATTGTTAGTCTTCAATTACACAATCACATGTTATTTTTTTCATAGTACCCACTCCTTATTTTACAAATGCATAGGTATTCAATGTTGCTTTTTATTTTCATCATTCAATGTGTGGCTCCAGACTTTACTTAACACACACCATCCACTGAATACAAAATTATTTCCGTGGTGTTCTCCTCATAGTATACGAGTGCTTCACAAACATTTAATGAATTTATCTTCATATCTCCCCTCTGAGATTAGGTGGTATTATCACTTTACGTCTGAGGAACTGAGACAAAAAGAGAGAGAAGATTGAGTGAAGTACCCATGAATTCTGGGTTCCCAATTTGAGAAGCCTAGAGCCTGATTTTTTTTCAGCCTAACTTCAGTACCAGGAAAATTGGTTGAAACTATAGTAAAGAACAGAATTATCAGACACACAGATGCACAAGATTTGTTGGGCAAGAGTCAACTTTGCCTTTGTAAAGGGAAATCATGCCTCACTCATCTATTAGAATTCTTTGAGGGAGTCATACATGTGGACAAGGGTGATCCAGTGAACATAGTGTAGTTGGACTTTCAGACAGCCTTTGACAAGATCCCTTACCAAAAGGTCTTAAGCAAACTAAGAAATCATGCGATAAGAGGGAGGGCCTGCTCATGGGTCAGTAACTGGTTAAAAAGACAGAAAACAAAGGGTAGGAATAAATAGTTTTCAGAAAGGAGAGAGGTAAATAGTGGTGTCCCCCAAGGATCTGCACTGGGACCAGTGCTGTTCAACATTCATAAATGATCTGGAAAAGAGGTAAACAGGTGGCAAAATCTGCAGGTGATATAAAATTACTCAAGCTAGTTAAGTCCAAAGCAGACTTTCAAGAGTCACAAAGGGATCTCACAAAAATGTATGTATTCTGAATTGGTTTCATCCTGAATACAGGATATCTTGAAATCTTAGGTTCTGAGTGATCCGTTGTGATTTAATAGGGTTTTTTAGTTGTGCCCTAGCAAATCACCTTTGGAGCCTTTAAAAAGAAAAAAGAAATGTCTTACTAGCTGTCCTCCAGTCATTTAGTACAGAGGATGATTTAAGTGAGAGCTTATGTACAGTTAGTAGTTCTGCAATTTCATATCTGAGTTCCTTCAGAACTTTTGAGTGAATACCATCTGGTCTTGGTGACTTATTGCTGTTTGTTTAATCCCAAAATGTCCTCTACTGACACCTCAATCTGGGACAGTTCCTCAGATTTGTCACCTAAAAAGAATGGCTCATATCCTTTTCAGTGAACACCTATGCAAAGAATTAATTTAGCTTCTCCACAATGGCCATTACTTCCTTGAATGCTCCTTTAAACACCTCAATCTTCCAGGGGCCCCACTGATTGTTTGGCAGGCTTCCTGTTTCTGATGTATTTAAACATTGTTTTGCTGTTAGATTTTGAGTCTTTGGCTTTTTGCTCTTCAAATTCCTTTTTGGCCTGCCTAATTATACTTTTACGCTTGACTTCCCAGAGTTTATGGTTCTTTCTCTTTTCCTTAGTAGGATTTCGTTTCCAATTTTTAAAGGATGCCTTTTTGCCTCTAGCCATTTCTTTTACTTTGTTTTTAGCCATGGTGGCACTTTTTTGGTTCTTAGTATGTTTTTCAATTTGGGGAATATATTTAAGTTGAGCCTCTATTATGATGTATTTAAAATGTTTCCGTGCAGCTTGCGGTCATTTCACACTTAAGACTGTACCTTTTTAATTTCTATTTAACTCGCCTCATTTTAGTGTAGTTCCCTTTCTGAAGTTAAATGCTACTGTGACAGGCTTCTTTGGTGTCTCTCCCCCCTGCCCCCCCCCACGTTACATTTAATTATATTATGGTTGCTGTTACTAAGCAGTTCAGCTACATTCACCTCTGGTACCAGATCCTGTGCTCCACTTAAGACTAAATCAAGAATTGCCTCTCCTCTTATGGGTTCCAGGACAAGCTGCTCCAAGAAGCAGTCATTTGTGGTGGTAAGAAATTTTATTTCTGCATCCTGTCCTGAGGTGATATGTCAATATGGGGATAGTTCAAATCCCCAATTATTACTGAGTTTTCTATTTTTATAATCCCACTAATCTTACCATCAGCATCCTGCTCAGGGGATTGGTGACTGTATACCACTGTCAAACTTTAACAAGTCTCTACTGAGGATGTGTGAATTGTCATTTGAAGGTTCGTAACTTGACCAAATTTGAGTGAATTTTCATAGGGGTGGCAAAAGGCACATCACTCACACCAGAGTGTGTGAAAGGCATCATCCTCCCCTCCCCATTGTTTCCAAAGCATGCGTGTGCTAGAGCTTCTCAACAAAAGAGTGGCAAGAATTATTGTAACATGGGCTAAAACCATTTTTCCCTAATCTTGTTGTTGCTTGGAAACATCTGAAAAGTTCTAGTTGAAACTTTTTTAAAAATTAAGTAAATAAAAATGAAACTTTTTTTTTTTTTTTTTTTTTAGACAAACACCTGGCATGGAGAATTGCAACTTGAACATTTTAAGTTTGGGAGAATTATAAACTGAACATTTTAGGCAAACTTAACTGTAGGAGGAACTACTAGCTCTCCTATAATAGTTACTTGTTTAATTACATAAAGGTCATATTGCACCCTTGATCTTTGTGCTAATCCTGCTGATAGAAGTGGGCATACCAGTGAGTGCAGTGGGAGTGGAGAGTCCTGATTTATACCTCCTGGATTGCAACTTGAATATTTTAGGGAGAGATCTTCACCTCTGCTTCATTTCCTTTATGCTCCATAAAAGATCTGGAGTGTGATATAAAGAGACCTTAAATGTCCTACATCCAGCTGGAGGAGGATAGCCATAATGCTGTTTCCTCAGGGTCCCATAAGATTCTGGTGTAGGGATTGGGGATCATGAATCCAAGGTGCCTGTTGCAGGTGAGGGCCATAGAGCTTGCTGCAGCTCACTTGGCTATGTCTACATATGCTGCAGTCGCACTTCCCAATTGCAGTGTAAGCGTTCAAGTGTTCCTGTGCTTTGAAATGCTTAGAAAGAGATGATTACTTGCAGAGAAGATGTGCTCTGTACCAGACTTACCCCTTTTCTCCATAAAGACTGTTATATGCATTTAGTTTTTCCTTATTCAGGCAGCGTTTGTACAGTGTTGATTGGGTAAGAGTTCCTGCGGCTTTGGTTCCCAACCAAATTAAAATATTACCTTTTAAATCTGGGAGACATTTGGAACCAAAGTGTGTAGATCCTAAGTCTTTGAATCTTCTTATTCTGAGGCTTCAGGCACTTTGTCCAGATCATTGAGGAGAGAGAATCAGAGCAAGCACTCTCTAAACCCCTGCTTAGCTGTTGGCTAAATTGCACTGTAAGTATCTTCAATATGAGAGTGCTTCACTGCCTAGAAACAAACTTTGTTCAGAGACAGGAATGGAGGTTACTGCATGGTCCCTGAGGACTCTGTCCCATCTGTGGAGCACTCCTTGGATACATGCTCTTGTGGGTTCTGTTCAAGCTCAGATCTTTCAATCAATTAGGTGTCATAAAGAGTGTCTCGGAGATGTTTGTGTAAATGTTAGACTTTAAGCTGTTTGGAGCTGGGTACATATCTTAGGCACTATTGGATAATATTTCTGATTTCTCTGAATTGTCTGCCTATTTTCCCGTACATCAAGTTGCATTTGTAGTTTCTCTTTATTTGACACTTTTCGTATTTGAGCTTTTCCCCCTCCCTTCGCTTTCTTTTATTTGAGAATCATGTGTTTGTTTTAAATCTAAGATCCCACACCCTTAAATGCCCTGGAAAATGGCATCTTTCCCTTTAGCCTATGGAGTTGGAAACAGTTTAGTCTTAGATAGGTACTTGTTCTGCCTGATGTTTGATCATTGTTAAGGCTAAGATTTTGTCATGGATTTTTAGTAAAAGTCAGGGAAGTCCATGACCTGTCCCTGACTTTTACTGAAAATATCTATGACAAAATGGGGAGTCTGGGCAGCTGGGTGTGGGCTCCAGGGCCCCCACCACCCGTGGGGCCTGGGAGCTCCATTGTCCCCTCTCCACTGGCGGCTGGGAGTGGTGGTAGTCCCCGCCCCTGCCACCCAGAAGTGGCAGGGAGGTTCCCTCGCCCCCCTACCCCCGGCAGCTGGGAGTGGTGGGTGGCGGTGCTGACTAGAGTCACGGAGGTCTTTGGAAATCACAGATTCCATGACTAAATTGCAGCCTTAATCATTGTTTGCCTGCGTTACCCTTCCTAGCCAATATATGTGACGTATGGTGACAAGACAGGAGTAACGAATGTCCTTTTCTTTCCAATAACCAAAAATGAGTGAGAAATGTGAGCAAAAAGATACTGTACTTGGATTCTATGGTAATGTATGGCAGCATAAAATCCTACAGTAGTTTGTTGAATTGAGGCTGGCCCCCACAAAATTGTAGTGCAGTGTCCTGGCATCTTGTAGTATTTTTACTGGGTTTCATCACTAGGTAGTAGTGGGTAGTTGGTATAATATATAACTTTGTTGCCTACTGATGCAGTGGCTGACAGTGAATTGCACAATTTGTCCGATGACTTGTGTTCTGAAATGTAATTTGAATATTAAGTGGCAGTCCATTCTTCACGTAGTTATGCTGTTGTGGTGATTTCAAGTTGTGTAGTATGTTGGAGAAGCCACACAGTGGTAAGAGGTTGAGCAGAATAAATCATGTCACAAAACAAATATGCTGCTTAAGTGAGGTTTGCATATAATACAGGATATTTTTCATATACCATGCACTCTTTTTTTGTTGTTGTTGCAGGTTAAGGGAAGTTTCAGAGAAGCTGAATAAATACAATTTAAATAGGTAAGATATATTAGCCATTGCTGTAAAACCATTCAGCAAAACACTTTTTCTGACTGACAAGCAAAAGTTTACATTGTAGATATACATTTCTACTACTAACATTCTACTTTTTTGATATATTTCTGAAAAAGATAACTTATGTCTGGGTAGGAAGTTCTAGCTGTTGATTATCATCTGTTAGTAGAGCACCCATCTCGTACAATTAATTTAATTTGGAGTATAGGCTCCACTTTTTATTGCTGACTGAAATAAAATATACAATATTGCTTTATCACCTTTTAAGGTTTTGTTTTGCCTTTTCTGTGCTTAATGACTGAAAATACATCATATTTGCTTCAACTAATGTACATTTTTAGTCATTTGAAATGTTTTATATCAGTAACCATCATTGCACATTGCTTCTTCCGTATACCACTTTGTACAATTTTTGTTCAGAGTTCAAAAGTTTAAAAATGTTATACATGCTCACTTTTTATTTTCAGCCACCCCCCTTTGAATGTATTGGAACAAGCTACTATTAAACAGTGTGTGGTGGGACCAAATCATGCTGCATTTCTTCTTGAGGTAAATTGCTCAAATCTGTTCTCATAACAAATTTGAAACCATACAGTTAAACATAATGCTTTTTAACATCAAATTTAATCAGCAACTGAAGACTTGATTTTTCTCTACTGCCTTGCATTTCAATTTTGGACACTTGTTTTTCTTATGTTAAAATAGGACGGTAGAGTCTGCAGGATTAGCTTTTCAGTTCAGCCAGACAGACTGGAATTGGGTAAACCTGACAATAATGATGGGTAAGAAAATACCGTTTTTGTACTCAGCAGATATATGAAATGGATAAATCTGAATTTTCTTGTATATTTGTCTTTGAAATCTATCCTCAAAATTTAAAATGAATGCTAGTACTGTGTAGGAAATCTTTAGATATGCTACAGTGTTGGTGATTATGTCGCCAAACAGTTCAGTTCTAGCTTGATAGTTATATTTTTGTGTTGAAAGAAATGCCATACTTAATACCAAAATGATAAAATTCCTACAGAATCTCTTTAACATAATTAAAAAAAAAAAACTTTCTGAAAGGAACAGACTTAAGTATTTAAGCCCCATATTGAACCTACTCTGAAAATGGTCATGACTAGAAGGACTTTCATTAACTTTAGCCCAGGTAAGTGCTCTTGAGAGTTATCAAAATAACTCTAAACTGAGCTTAAAACAATCTTTTTAATGCTAAAACAGCGAGTTGTTGCCTCTGGTTTACAGAAATAACAGTGACAATTGCAATCTATATATATACCTTAAATTAAATGTGAAGTTCAGAGGCTACCTCAAATTCAAAGTAATTAGTTATATGTGTTTGCAGTTATTCTATTGAAAAGACTTTTTTTGTAAGAAGAAAACAATGGGTTGCTGACATGAATATCTATTGGGCATGCTTTCCATATCTCAATATACACCTTACTATTTTGCAGTTAGAATAGTTTGGAGTATTCCCCAAGGGTGTTGCTTAAGCTGGTATGTTACCAGACTAAGTCCCTGACACTTTAGACCTGGGATTCCAGGTTTTGTTCTTAACCCATTTGGGATTGTTTTGTGACTGATTTACCATCTTTTACTTTCAGTTCAAAGTTGAGCAGTGGCTCAGGGGCAGGAAGGACATCCAGGCCAGGCAGGACTAGTGACTCCCCATGGTTTCTGTCTGGTTCTGAAACTCTGGGCAGACTGGCAGGCAACACCCTTGGGTAAGTTTTTGATAGGATTGAGGCTGCAATCTTTTTGTACCATATTTGGGTATGTGTGTATACACATATAAGTTGTATACAATTTGTATGAAAGAAGTTTAAATGCAGCAATTGTTTAGCTAGGGCACAACTAAAAAACCCTATTTATTAAATCACAACTGATCGCTCAGAACCTAGGATTTGAAGATATCCTGTATTCAGGACGAAACCAATTCAGAATACATACAACCAAAACTCAACTCATACTGTTGGTTGTGTTGTCCTTTAAGAAGTATTAGTGTTTGAATTTTGGGTCATTACTAATTTTTAGAGGAACGCTGTCTATTTAAACACCACACTTTTGTTGGAAATCTTTTAGACTACTAGTATTAAAGTAATACTTCAACATTTTTAAATTAAAGGGATTACAGAGGGAAAAAACTGTGGTTTCTTTTGTGCATTTGGCAACATCCTGTTCATATTTTTGTTTGCCCTTTTGTGTACCTTAGTTGGTTTCCTATGTTTGTGTAGGCCTTTTACACGGTAAGAGGAGACAAAGTCCTTTAATAATAATAATTTTAATTAAAAGGAAAGTTACTGTAAAACCACAAAAACTGAGACAGGAATTTGGAGGAATACTACACAATTTTTAATGATTTCAAATTGATGGTGTTCCATTGAAATCAAATGTCTATATATCCATGTAAATTAGTCTTCATTATTTAATCATAATAGATTTTGCGTTCTGTGACTTTTTAAAGACTTTTTGAACAGTGCCACATTTTGTTAGTTTATATTTCAGTGCATATTATGAAATTCTGTAATCACAGTCCCTGAACATGTGGGAAAATTTGCAGCATGGTTAAATAGAGAGGCAATGGTTTTTGTCCAAAGTGGAATTTGTCACTTACTTATGTCAAAGAATAAACTAACGTTCGCTAGTGCTTTGTATGATTAAAATGAAAGAAATGCAACCCTTAAACTAGAAATCCTCTCATGATCCACCTCCCATGTCTGCTTAAACTGAAGTTAACGAAGTTATAACCAGCCCACATTAGCCAGAATAATTGTTTGCAGAAACTTGTTTTGTGCAATTCTTTAAAAATGGCTTCCTAGCTAGGGGAAAGTGCAATATTGACAGGACCTGTGGAAATTAGGCGAAGATCATCTTCTTGGTAGTCCATCGATCCGATAATGACACAACTGTGCAGATCATCTATTGTTGGCCTCATGGAATGCCCTCTGATGACTGTACAAGCCAATTCTAGAGGTGCACATTTTGCTGCAGATGGTGCATAGGAAGTTCGCGGTCAGTGGGTTGTGCGCTGCTGATGCTCTGTGATGTCGTTTGCGTGCCTCTTGTAGACTCCGGCAGCGGTCTTCCTCAAAGGTGATGCAGGTATTTCTAACTGTTGCATGCCACTGTGTTCTGTCGCTGGCAGCGTCCTCAAGATCCCTAGGTTTGATACTGCTGTACTGCAGATTGGCTTGGATGGTGTCCTTGTAACGTTTCCGTGGACGACCTATATGCCTGATGCCCTGGGAGAGCTCACCATACAGAAGGTGGGGGGGGATTCTGTTGACATCCATGCGGCTGACGTGACCAGTCCAACATAGCTGTGACTTCATGATCATCATTTCGATGCTTGTCATCTGGGCTCTCTTGAGGACCTCGAGATTGGGCACTTTGCCTTGCCAGCGTATCTTCATGATGTTGTGGAGGCAGCACATGTGGAATGTTTCAGTTTGCTTGATGTGACACCTATA
This sequence comes from Chelonoidis abingdonii, assembly GCF_003597395.2. Classification (NCBI taxonomy): domain Eukaryota; kingdom Metazoa; phylum Chordata; order Testudines; family Testudinidae; genus Chelonoidis; species Chelonoidis abingdonii. The sequence goes on along the minus strand of NC_133770.1, from coordinate 264,697,342 downwards.
TAGTGTCCATGTTCTCTCATCTCTTTTGTACAGGTGCGAAACAACAGCTTTGTACACAAGCAGTTTTGTTGACATCCGGATGTTGTGGTGGTTTAAAACTTTGATATTTGATATTCAGTGCCTGGCTTGCTTTGGCTATTCGTGTGTTGATCTCATTATCCAGTGATCCATCACTGGATATGACACTGCCCAGATATTTAAAATTCTCCACTACTTGAAGATGAGTGCCGTCAATGGAGATACTCGGGACAGAAGCGTTTGATCCAGGTGCAGGTTGATGAACTTCTGTCTTTCCGAGGCTGATAGTTAGTCTGAAGAGTTGCGAGGCCTCAGCAAACTTGTTGACAATGTGCTGAAGATCATTTTCAGTGTGAGCCATGAGGGCACAGTCGTCGGCAAAGAGTGCCTCGAAGAGTTTCTGCACTGTCTTAGTCTTTGCATTCAGGCGACGGAGGTCAAAAAGTGAACCATCGTGCCTGTATTTCAAGTATATACCTCGGTCCAGATCTTTTATTGCATGGTTAAGGACGCATGCAAAGAACAAGTTAAATAGGACAGATGCGAGAACACATCCTTGTTTTACGCCATTGGTGATGTTGAAGGGGACTGATGTGGCTCCATCAGACATGTCTCTTCAACTTCACATCGCTCCCTCTCGGCACAAATGCCCTTAGCATGTGCGACCTGCTTTCAGCTTAGCCAAACTGAAGGATGTTCAGTGTTTCAACAATTTCCAGAGGAGTCTTGATGTCAAACTGACGTCCCATGGACAATTGATCGGTACTGTAACCGAAAAGTGGGACCAGGTCAAGCAGATAGTGACTGACACAGCAATAACATCTCTTGGACCAAAGAAAAGAACACATCAGAATTGGTTTGAGAACCAAGAAGAAATGTGCTCAGCACTGGAAGTAAAGAGAACATCCTTTATTGAATGGCAGAATGACCCCTCCTCAGTCTCTAAATGGGACTATTTCAAATACCTTCAGAGCAAAACACAGAAGGAGCTCCGTCAGATACATGACAACTGGTGGGAGAGCAAAGCCAAAGAAATTGAGCACTATGCTGAGACTCACAACTCAAAGATGTTCTTCAGTGCTATTAAGACTATGGACCTTCTAAACAAAGGACCATCTCATTGCTCTCATCAGACAACACAACGCTGATTAAAGATGATGAAGGCATCAACGAAAGATGGCAAGAACACTTTCGCAACCTTCTCAATAGACCATCAACCGTGAATAATAATGTCCTCAATGAAATTCCACAACAACCTGCTCTGATAGATCTTGACTTTCCGCCCACTATAGGTGAGATTAAGAAAGCTGTTAGCCAGATGAGTTCAGGAAAAGCTCCTGGAAAAGATTGGATACCAGCAGAGAGATACAAAGCAGCAGGTCCAGCAGCATTAGCAGTGTTCCACAACATGATCATTAGCATCTGGGAGGATGAAAACATACCTTGGGACCTCCGCGACGCTACTATTGTCTCTCTTTTCAAGAACAAAGGCAGCAAAGCAGAATGTGGAAACTATAGAGGCATATCCCTCCTCTCCGTTGGTGGGAAGATCATCGCCCACATCATCTTGAACCCCCTAATAGCCAGTATTTCTGAGGCAAATCTACCTGAAATTCAGTGTGGTTTCTGACCTGGCCGGAGTATAGTCAACATGGTGTTTGCTGTCAGACAAATACAAGAGAAGTGCATTGAATAGAATATGCACCTGTATGCTGTCTTCGTAGATCTGACAAAGGCGTTTGATACCGTCAACAGGGAAGCCCTTTGGACCATTCTAACACGACTTGGCTGCCCAAGAAAATTTGTCCAGATTATACACCTTTTTCATGACAGGCGAAGAATTGTCTGATGGAGCCACATCAACCCCCTTCAACAGGCAAAGATAAACTTCATCTAATTCAGTACTAACTTGCGTCCAGTCCTCTTTCCTCCCAAATATTGCACCTTCTCTATTGTTTTATCTCCTGGAATGTACAACTTCATACATATTAGTATCAAATCTCTCCTTACTGCTTCAAAGCCTCTGCTCTTATTTGGCCAAGTTATTGCATGGTTGCTTCTGTTCACTTGTGTTTTTGCTGTGTCTCTCCAATTTTGCTGGCATCAAGAAATTCATGGTTGATGTTTACGCCAAAGGAATACCCAACAGAGCCTTGTTCTCAGGCTTCCTATTTTCTGGGATGATGTGTATCAATTATGTACTTTTTCTTTATTGTGATAGACCAGTTTTAGAATGTCAGCAGTCCACTGTGTACAATTTGAGAACTTTGGTCTTAATGCATTGATAGAAATGACTTGACTATTTTGAACCATGTAGACAATATATGCCTCTTATAATTCAGAGTAATATCTTGTATCCTGGAGTATAGGACTGAACAAATCAAGGTGAAAAACAAGATGTAGATGTGTCTACACTCCCACTGCTGACTGTGTCAGCTGATTCGGGCTTGTGTTGTGGGGCTACAAAATTGTAGTTTAGACATCCAGTCCTTTTTTTAAATCGAGCAACTGTTTGTATCTGATCTGCTTTCCTAGGGATCTTTTTAGCAGTTGCTACTTCAGACAACATATATATTTCTATTAATCAGAAGTTTGGTCTTCTGTATTTTCTCTTCTTGAAACTGTTAAAGATGAGGCTGGTCCTTTCTAACTAGTTCTGTTCATACTGTTGATTAAATTGTCAGTGATGCTATATCTGATATCCTTAAGCCTCAGTGTGCAATATGACAGCATCTACATTGGTCAGAAAAGCTCTCTTTCTGAAGGAATGGATGGCTGATTTATTTTCCAAAGCCTCGTCTTATCTCATCTGAAACTAGAGACTTTCAGATTCTCAGCATGCTGCGAGTTACCTAGGTTTACTCCAGCATAGATCCTTCTGAAGGAATTCTGTTGCTGCTTTAAACTATTAAAAGGTAGCCGTGATAGAGTGGATTGAGGATGGATCTAGAAATTGGGAGATCTGTTTTTGTTCCTTTTTGGCACTAGCACATTGAATAAGTCACTTCTGTTAATCTCTGTTACCCTATCTATAAAATGTATGGCCCTACCAAATTCAAGGCTATGAAAAACATGTCATGGACACATACTACTCCCTGGGGAAATCGTGCTCCAAAAAAATAAAAACAAAAAGTTGCGTAACTTAGGTCAACTTACCTCCGTAGTGTAGACAAGCCTGAGCATCAGGGAAATGACTGCATGCTTCAAGGCACGTTTCTCTTGAGTAGTGACCTCTTCTAGACGGACAGGTCAGAAGAGCTGTTAGATATTTGTAAGACAGTCAGCTGAGTGTCGTGACCATCTCTGAAGCTCTGTTGGCTGAATGTGGCAACCTCCTCTGATGTGCACTTCTCAGAACAATGCTATGCATAGTTAGGTGTAATACTTTCTTGTTGATGTTACTGTTGCTTTTAGAAACTCCTAGATTCATGACTGGTGTAAAGTCATGAACAATAAAATTTATTACCCCAAAATTCTGGTTCTTACAATTTCTTCCCTACAGCCCAAGCGTATACTTTCAGTTATTCTAAATTGGCTAGTTTTACTGCTGTTTACATTGTTTATGCTTTATTAGTGTTAGAGATCACTGCTCTGGAGAAATCAACTGAGAATTCAAGCTGACAAGCTCTTCTCTCTTTTACATGGAGGTGACATGGCTTAGCCTCAGCTGTACTGTTCTCAACCTGATAGAAATGAAATGTATCCCATAAGGTGTCTGACGTGAAGATTCCAATGAATAAAATCCAATATATTTTACCCTTTTAAAATAGCTCAGAAAATGTAGAGATCTGTTTAAAATAATAATAAAAATGTAAATCCCTTAGAAGCCGCTGGAGTTCAGGGGTTGGTGGAAGTGGAGGAGGATCCTCTGGTAGATCATCAGCTGGAGCTCGGGATTCCCGAAGGCAAACCAGAGTTATTCGCACTGGACGTGATAGAGGATCTGGACTATTAGGTAGTCAGCCACAGCCAGTGATTCCAGCATCAGTAATTCCTGAGGAACTCATTTCACAGGTGGGTAAGCTGGCAGAACTTTGCCTTTCTTGATAAACCTTTGGAAACTGTTTGTAGATTACCAAATAGTACCCACCAATTATCATTGTGTTTTCTCTTTGCCTTTTAATTTCCTCTTCTATCTGAAAAACTTGACCTTGTCTGGCTGAATTTTATGTTAGATTTATCAAGTTGATATTCAAGGACACACTAGTGCCGGTTTCCCCATAATGGGAATGAGTGATGAGAATGGTAGATATGAGGAGGTGGTGACTTGGATGTGAGAGCCTGCACATTGAGGGAGCTGAAGGCAAGGACCAGAACTTAGAGGTGGAGATGAGGCATGGCATACATAATGTTATAGAATTGGTAATCTGCAGATACAGGGGATGTCGCAGGAAAAGAGTTCATGTTCAAGAATGGATGTCAAGGTTATTGACAGTAGAGGCAAATGAGTCTCTGTTAAGGAGGGTAAAGAAGATGGAGTTGGTTAGGATTGCTTTATTTGTCCAGTAGAAACACTTTGGTCACAATCCACTGATCACAAAGCACTGGGTAACTGTGCTTGTGTCCACATTAGAAACTGTAACACTCGTAGTGTCCAGTACAGATGGAAGAAAGTCAGTTTGTGGCATTCTTACCCACTGGAATTCTAAGAGCAGTTGGGTAAGTAATGATCCATTGTCAGTACTTAGTCTTACTAGACTCCCATAGTCTTCAGAAGCTGTCCTGAGCGTACTCTTTGCTTTCCTCAAGGATCAAAGCAGTAGGCAACAGATTGAAATTGACCTGATTCTTGTAAGTTGTACTGTTACCTGTGGACTTAAGAAGACAGCATTTCATCTACTTACTTCATTTCACGTTTGGAAAGCTTTCTTAGCATTAGAATTTATTTATTTTTTTAATAAAAGCTTAAACGCTGGAGAAGCCGAGGATACTTCCTTGGAAAGTTTGTTTGTCATTAGTGATTGAGGGAATTTTAAAAGACCTGGTTCAACAAAGAAAAAGGAATAGATGCATAAGCAAAGGAGGGTAGACTTTATTAAAAAAAAAAAAAAAAAAAGGCAAGCAGCAGGTTGAGAATGCAGTCTTTTAAAAGTCTGTATAGGAGGGCATAGCAGCCCATGTGTCTGAATGAGACCAAAGTGGGAGAGAGCCACTGTTGACAGAAAGGAAGGGATTAACAACATTGTGGAACCAGCTGCAGCTCCATAGTTAAGACTGAGTTGAGATTTTCATTTACAGCAGGGATTAAACATCTTTATGTACAGAAAAATACAGTATATTCTCTCCTTACTCTTTGAGTATAAAATGAATTCTTTGAGAATTCACGAGTAAATCCATTAAGTAGTTCAATAGTTTAAAAATAAATTTAAAATGTCCTTTAAGAAATCTAGCACCTAATGATCAACAGCTTTGTTCTCCATAATGATTTTAAAACAGAATAATACAGACTCCTCAGACTTCCTAAATAGCTAAAAGTCACTAAAATCTGGATATATAGGCTTTATTTGAAAAACCGTTTTTATGGTTGATGGCATTTTTTTTCCTGTTCTTCATAACTGAATTTCTTCAGACTCTGCTGAAGAATAACCTGCTACAGAGAGAATTCCATGAAGAACATGATCTTTCCATAATGGTCACTATCTCCCTGTTCTCAGTGGGACGGGTGGTCCTTTAAGCCTCCTGACAGTATAGGACGGGGTAGGCAACCTATGGCACGCGTGCCAAAGGTGGCACATGAGCTGATTTTCAGTGGCACTCACACTGCCTGGGTCCTGGCCACCAGTCCGGGGGGCTCTGCATTTTAATTTAATTTAATTTTAAATGAAGCTTCTTAAACATTTTAAATACCTTATTTACTTTACATACAGCAATAGTTTAGTTATATATTATAGACTTGTAGAAAGAGACCTTCTAAAAACGTTAAACTGTATTACTGGCACGCGAAACCTTAAATTAGAGTGAATAAATGAAGACTCGGCACACCACTTCTGAAAGGTTGCCAACCCCTGGTATAGGGTGACACTCTGACCCAATAGCATCTTGACTCTTTCTCATTTGAACCGCTGGGTTTTTTTTTCTTGAGGGTCTCTGAAAGAGAAGACTTTATGTACCATCCTCTTCCTACAGAAAAACTTTTGGGTTATGAAAAATATTGGCCAAAAACCCATTAATCCTAAATATTCCCTTCCAAAAGGTGTTGTACCAGATCTATTCAACAGAGAAGGTAGCAGGATGTGTACATGTGCGCACTTCCGTATCTTATTTGTATCCATTTGTATTTTTTTTAATTTAATTATGAGTATCCTGGGTTTAGTACTCTTAGTTATGAGTTAATTACTACATTCTGACTATGGTCCCATTTTTTTCTATATTCCCAGATAAAAACCACATTAAGATGGAGTTAAGGTTGAAATTACCATGTGTACTTAAGAGTCTAAATTACTATGTGTACTTTCAACTGTAACTCTATCTTAATGTTATTTTTATCTGAAATAATGCATTAACATCTGTATGCAACTGTGCATCTTTGGAAGGTGATATTGTGAGAGTGAAAGTCATCCTTTTTTAAGGAAATTGGAAGATCTTGTAGTATTGGAGACAGTATGTGAGGCAAAGGAATGAAAATGCAGTCTTGGCTCCCATATAACAAGTTATCTTTCAGCTGTATTACCTTTGTTCATTAGTTTCTTCACCTTGGCATTCTTCATTACCGTATGCAAACTATCACATATGGCTTTTGGGGACTTACAAAACCCAAATCCCAAAATCTTGCTTTTCATTTGGAAACTTGGTTTCCGTGTACTGGTGAATCAAAATGTTGACCATTGACCTTCATACACTATACTTGTCTCTTTGGGAAATCAACCATAGTGCTCCAACTTTTTGCTGCTTCAGGAAGTTTTCCTCTTGTAGAGAGAAATCACTGAGTGGTGGTTGGTGAATTGGGAATGACAAATAACAGTGTTCTGCATTTTATAGGCACAAGTTGTTTTACAAGGGAAGTCCAGAAGTGTCATTATACGAGAACTCCAGCGGACAAATCTTGACGTAAATCTTGCTGTAAATAATTTGCTGAGCCGTGATGATGAAGATGGAGATGATGGAGATGACACGGCAAGTGAATCATATCTACCTGGAGGTTTGTATATCATGATCCTTACCTTTTTTCCATCTTTCAAATACTGTTGAGCTCTCCTGTTTCAAAAGGGTTATCTGAAAATGCAAACAAGTTCTCAGCTCTCTCTGTTTGAGCATCAGGAATGTGCTCTGTGCTGTGCAAGATACACAATGAAGATATTCCTTGCATCCAGGAGGTTTCAGTCTAAGATATGGGTAACAGGTTGCCCTGGGAAGCCCGGAGAAGGGAATAGCTTTCATGTTTTAAAAAAATGAACTATTGTCTTTACTACTTTGTGGGTAACACACAAGTGAGTCTTTTGGATGCTGGGCTTCGCATTATCAACATTACAAATTATGCTACCGTTCAGTGAGATGACTGCCATGCAGTTTGCCATAGATTATAATTCTAATGATGAAATTAATTCTTTAAATTTAGAATCTTAGTCTTTACGTGATAATATGAACTTTTAAGATGCATTTTTTAGAGAAAAATATGTATAGCTTTCTATTATGTTGTATAAGGGCTCAGTAGGATCTAGCTTAATAGTCTTTGACAGTTTTATTGAGAGTGTCTATTCCTTAGCTTCAAAGTATCCTCATAATTAATCTTATAACAGTGCTGGAGTGTTGCTGTCGTGCTGGATGAGCCTTTTTTGAAATAGTGTCTTTCCCTTGTAATTGCTTTTAAAAGTCCTTCAGCCTTTTCTTGCATTGTCTAATATTTCCATAATTGGACTTTACTCAGTAGGAAAACATGCTTGAAAATATGTAGTAGCCAAGTCTAATGTTTGTATGTTCTGGTTAGGTGCATAGTATGAAAATCAAACATCTAAACTCTGAGTGCATAGTAGTTTTTCTTTTTGTATGATAGAATGACATTTTAGTATATTTTTCTAATAAATGGGTTTTTCTGCTCATCTGGTTCACCAAGAAGCTCATGGGCTTCCTTGATCTTTATCTTGTCTACCATGTGATTGGACAAAGGTGTGTGTTCCTGTATTTGCATCTGACAAAGTTCTTTATTTTGCTTTAGAATCAAGAGTCCTTTGGTTGAACCTGTAGGCACAGAGAAGGCAAATTAAGGCACTTTTGTTCCACCTTTCTCTTTAGTAAATTAGTTGCACAGTCTGTCTGCCAGAGATGTAATTGAGGAAATAAGTTCATTTTACTCTCTCGTCAATTTTATTCAAAGTAAATATTCTTACTCCTGAGAAAACAAGGATGCATCAATCCTGAAATTGTATTCAGCTCTGTAGGTAAGCACCCTTGGTCCCTGTTTAGACCAGAGTTTCTTTCCACCCCAATTCTGTGCTGAGCTAATGATTCTCCTGATTAGTACTACTTCAGGTTATAGTGGCAAGCTTGCAGGGACCATCTGACAATCTATGATTTGGAACACGTCTGTGAGTACTGTGACCTCAGTTAATGACTTTTTAGACTGTCTTGGCTCAATATAAGATAATTAGCACAATGTCTAAGCTTTCAGTAAATTCCTAGAAAACATTTTCTTCCTTAGCTAACTTTTTTTATGATCCTCCCTTTGGAAAGACCAAACCTTTCTAGGTAAGACTGCAACTTCCTTACATAAAATTGTAATCTTTCTTTTCTTATCCCGCATTCCCTCTGAGAAAACTGATTTATTTTCAAATATTTTGTGAGCAAAGGGATTGGAAATAACAGAAATGGCACTTTTGACACTCTTCAGCTCCAGTCTAGACGAAGTTAATCCAGAATTCCCAGTTTTCAGAATATGCTTTCCCTTGTCTGTCTTAAACTACATTAGATTTTTACAGGCTAAAATTGATAGCTAAGAATTGTCACCCTTCAAAGAGTATTGAACTATAGTCATGATCCGGACATGGCAGAAGGCCAACTTAAAAATATGATGACTCTATGCCTGTGACTCTATTCTTTTGTATATTGAATTTTGCTTACAAATTTAGCAGTTCTCCTAGCTCTTCAGAGTCAAGTTAATTGTTAGGATTAGGATAAAGTGTAGGCTCCAGGAAAAATGGTGGATCAAAATACCTTCCCAGCATCTCTTGTGAAAAATAGTGACATTCACCTTCAGAAGACTCTATAACAGATAGAAATTGAATTTTTGATTGTCTCGTTTCTCATTCACGCCAAGCATAACCTACCCTAAGTCTTCTGAACCTTCTTTATTTTCTGAAATTGTTCCTCTCCTCTTGCCTCTGGATATTCTTTTGAACTTACAGCGCTATTTTCTTGAAAGGGGGAAAAAATTACAAGAAAACCAACATTTATGATCCAGTCTCTCAAGTGGTAACTCCAAGTAACTTTATTTTATTTTTTATTTTTTTTATTAAAGGTGATCCTGAACAGTTGTTTGCTAAAAGTGGGGTTTGCCTCTTAGCTTTTGATCTTGTAGAATGAATGCTTGAAAGTTATGTGTTTCTGCTTGTTTTTAAAACGTTGGAAAAGCAGGAATGTCAAGGTTGGAGGGCTTCTTGAGTTCTTCAGAAGTGTTTATTTTAAGCTCTGGCCCCTTAATTATAATGGTATTGAAATTTCACATATTGTTCCTTTCTCCCTCATGGGCACCTGGTGCTCCGTGATCCACTATAGCTGGTTATTCCTCCATACCTATCAAGCAAGGAAGTACCCTTTTTTTTAAAAAAAAGGTGTTCATTAGAGTTATATATGTGTTTAAAAAACAAAACAATTTTAAAATCAGAGTAGAAAATCCGTTGCCCCCTCAATTTATGCAATTTTCAGCTTCCTGTATATTATGTTGTCATATTTCACTAGTACTTTAATCGCTGTAGTCTTTTAGATAATATAAGAGTTGACTTCAGTTTTTAACGTTTCAGACACTTTTAAAACATCATTTAAAAAAAAAAAAGCAAAAAGCAAAAAAGGGGTATAAGCCCAATTTTTTTTCCTTTTCAGGTCATCTTTAATGAATGCTTTTGTTTTTCTTATGTATGCGTGCTTGCTTTCATGACCTAGTTTAAAAAATCTAGTCTTGTCTTGTTTGTTGATGACAAAGTAAGGAGACTCCATTGAATACATTGCTGTGTTTTACTTATTAGTAATGTAAATGAGACTATAGAAAGGAGAATACCATATGGTAGAGGCATGCTTGGGTGTCCTGGTTCAGCCACTAGCTTGCAACTCATGGCAAGTGAGCTAGCTTGGAATTTTGCCTGGGACTTTATGTTCTAATAAAGTGCTGTGATTCTCCAGAACGTAAAAAGATCCTGGTAGCTTGGTTAATTAGATTTTTAGTTTGTTCCTCCCTAGCAATTTATATATGACAGACATACCTGGTTCTGATTTTCAGCGTGAAGAAAACATTGCTTCTAGAGAAACTTGTGAAACATAATTGCAGTGACATTTACTTATTGCTTTGGATGGTGGAACATAAAATAATGTGTTCCTTGAAGTTCTGATTGTTCAGAAGGAATAAATGTGGCAGACTTAAAGGTGCAGCACTGTCTGGTGTAATTGTATTACATCATAGTGAGTGTGAGTTAGTGATGTTGGGAGATAAGGAAAAGATGAAAAATTGAGTCCCTAGAAATTTTCCTACTTGACGAATAACCAATTTTTTTCTTAAAGTGATCTCCAAGGTGGAGAATATCCGGACACGATACCAACAAATGTGTGTGGTGATTGCTGGTGGTGCACTTACTGAACTATCTGGGCTTGGTCAAAAATAGTTTCCTTTTTACCACAGTGTTCTTTGGTAGCTCATTCAGATGAAGTAGGTATAAATCCCTTCATTCCTGGACAGAGCTGTCGCGATCATCCTGTCTTGCTCAATAATGAGAAATATATGATCATGACATTGCCGGAAACATAAGTGACCAAATCTGATAGGATTCTTGAGAACAGTGGCGCATAAAGTCATGTGGCAGAACTTCTTGAATAAGTAATCAAATATTGTGTTCTCACCCAAGCTTCTTAAGCTGAGTTTTAGTCTTGCTGAGTCTATTTGAATCTCCACAGAATTCAAAGAAAGTGCCTGAATGATCTTTGAAGGATACTGGATTTGGCTCCTAAATCCAAAATTTTATGTGATTTGATTTATATAGATAGCGTAGTGGTTAAGAGCTCCGCCCTTTGATACGGGAGACTGCCCTTTGATACGAGAGACCGGGGTTCAAATCCCGGTTGGTACTCAACTTTCCAGTAGGGGTCCTTGGGCAAAAGACCCCCTGCCCTCAGATCACTGTGCCTACTCAAGTCTGAGAGTGACACGAACTAGGAGTCGTTTACCGCCTCGGACGTACGCCGCAGTATTAAACAAGTTCCGTTGCCAGATGTTGAGGAACCAGACTAATTGCACGCATAACTGGGCTACTGGAACAAAACCATTCAGGACAAGAAGAGAACCTGGAATTGATGGATGCTACTACAACAGTAGACCTTAATGAGAGGGGATATATGAACTATGAGGGGACTATGGATGGACAAAAGACTACATCCCACTTACTGAGAAACAGCATAGTTACCCAACGTTCAACATATAAAGAGGATAACTGATCTCACAGACTTGAGATAGACAACTTCCACATTACTCCCAAGACTCAAAGAAGACCTGGAAACAAGTGGATGTGAGCCACTACCTGAAGTTGAACTTCACTGCACACCTCATTGCAGAGAACAGCATGAAATGAGAGCATAAATCATGGAAAACTAGTTACAGGTCATCTCGAACCGAATTACCAGTCTCACTGGAAGAAGTACATCAGATTAGCATGTTAGATAGAGCCAAGAGCCCTCGATGACAATCCCTCACATACCACCATATACATCAAACAAGAACTGCTATACCCGCTACAGAGCCTCTGTAATCCTGGAGACGCTTGGCTAACGATCAAGAAGAAACAAGTATGTACAACCCTGGAAATGAAGCGTTGGGAGGATAAGATACATAGGCGACTGGAAGAGAAATAGTCTGCTGGGAACACAGAAGGTGTAAGATTAAGGATAAGACTCGGCTACAGAAAAAATACAAGGCCTGACTCCGATCTAAGCCCTTAGAGACTGCTAAACAAAGGTCAAGCACTGGCTACCAGGCTAAGGAGATACACTAGAGAAGCAGAGGCAAGATAAAGTAAATGCCCTGTTTCCCAAGAGCCACAAGGTGTTACTCCCAAACTGCAAAGCAATAAAGCAGAGTACACAGCATCAGATAACTGAAACAGTAACGGAAAACATCAATGGGAGAAAGAGAAACCTCATAAACACCGAGTGCAAAGGTGGCCTGCAGGGCCTGGAGAAGAGCACGCCACTCTCCCGAGACAGACATCCAGTCACCCATACAGTAAGAGAACTCAGCAGTGGGTCAAGACATGCATGAGCTGCGACAGCACCTGACCAGAACGATGCATCCACACCTACTGCGCATAAAGAATCTAACAGCAGTGCGATAACGCCTAGCAGCCAACAGATCTTAGACAGCGTGCTAGCAGCAGGCCTCCACCCAACCTGCTATAACACAAGAAGGACAGTGCTATCAATGAAAGACCCGCTGCAAGCGGTAACAGAGACTCGTTCCCCCTACAGGCCGAATAACCTGCTCCCGCCACAACATGGAAATCCTATCGGCATCTATAGCGCAAAGCTACTAGAAGCATAATGGGCGTACTATGGCCAAGCTCAGCGAAGGCATTGGGGAAAACACCGGTAGGCTCAAAACTACCCAGTTGACTCAATGATAGAGAGGTCACCTAAGATCAAGATCTACGAGACCATTCTGAGCACAGCCTGGATTGTACCTACAGGAAAGCCTACACGACTCATCCCTGCAATGTGGATCTGCCTGAGATATCTGCGCGAATACCAAGTCAACAACATAAGGACTTCCTCAAGAACTCAATTGATTTATGAAGACAACTTCGGAAAGTCCAACCTTCCAAGTGCAGTGCCAAGTGACATCAATGCGCATATACCAAGTGAATGCTAACTGCCTCGGCGCTGTTTCTGCCACAATAGGCTTTTAAACCCATAGCCCAGACTATGACAAGGACTGGACGGGACAGGTTTCAGAGGGACGCTCCACAGCCACACTCCTCGTACATGGATGAACATCAAGCATTTATGCTAGAATGATACGAGACTCGGCATTCGCCTAATCCCACCTTGCATCGGATCTGCATAGTGGGATAGTCGGGATGTGCGATTCGGACTGGAGAGTGTTGCGGCCGGATGTTATGAAGATATGGAGGGAAGTATCCAAGACGGATAGGGTGAAACACAGAGGGCCATCAACATCAGACTCAATACAGACAGTCTACAAGTATCCTCTTTGGCGTCCCTACTCACATGGAAACACGCTGAAGTGTAGCAAGGAAGAAGCAACATCTCAGTTCATCAAGGAATAGGACATGCCTGAAGCCAGTCTTCGTGGAAAGAAGCAAGTAGTCCACACTTATACAGGATTACGCCCTCGACGGTCATCAGATATCCTGCTTTATATGTGGACTGGCCACAGGAAGGAAACCATAGGATGTAGCTGCGATGTGCAAGACCCGGAAGCTCCTCACAATCCTACGGAGGTTGTTCACCCAATCCAACCCAGAGACTGTAATAACAGGCCGGAAGAAGGGGCGAGGTTTGAGTGAGCGCCACACTGAGCCGCTGTCTTGGAGAACACCCTGGAAATCCAAGAAGTACATCAAAGATGCCCGAAGTAACCTGCTTGAGAGAATGCTTGAGCAGCAGCAAGACATGGAAGGAAGACCCCTGCGTGGGATGACATGACAGATGCTGAGGTGCTGACATTGGGAAATCCGTTACCAGGTGGGTAAAGGGCTGGACTAAAGGACAGGCATGAGGCAACTGATCGTGAGCAGCACTAGGAGACCAGCCTCATGTGAGTCACCAGCCATTGAAGCAGGGTCTACCAACACTAAGGTAGAGGACTTCCAAGCTGCAGACTATGGCAGAGAGTCCTCAGAGAGTCTCAACCATAGTGGGGAGGAGTAGATGCGGCAGAAACAGCATACATCTGAACGGACACCAGAGTGGCTGGCATTGTGTCAGCGAAATCTGCCAGAGCGATGAGCCGTCCATAGCATGGGCATAGCCGGCAAACCATAAGGAATTCCGATTTGTTTTGTAAGAGAACGGACAGGGCTTCAAGATTCTGGGGATCTTTCCGATCAGACGGACAGGCAGGTACAGTGGCCAAATAAACCAGACATCGGGATAATAGAGACAATAGAGCAGATAGAACAGCGTGTTTTATATAGCATGCAGTGCAAGTGACAGCAACAATCGAAGAAAGGTATGGAGAAGCTGGAGAAGTACCAAGGCCTGAAGAGGGACTAGAGAGAGAATGTGGAAAGTGAAGGCCAAAGTGGTCCCAGTTGGTGGTAGAGCATCTCATGGCGCTGTGATCTCCTAACGGCGGGATGGTGCTTCTCCCAGAAATATCAGAGCTCTCTGTCCAGAAGAGTGCAGTGCTAGGAACAGCTAAGATACTGCGCAGAACCCTCAAACTCCCAGGCCTCTGGTAGAGGACCCGAGGTTGAGGAAGACACATACCACCCATGGGGTGAGAGGGGAATTTTTTTTAAATAAAATTTGATGGCATAGAGAATAGAAGAGAGAATTTTATCTTTTGAATTGGTACTGGTCCTACAGGAGGAAAGACAAATGTTTGATATTGTGCCTTCCTCCTGTTTTTCTTTGACTCAGGAGCCAAACATGTATGTATGAGTTGTTAAAAGATTTGTTCAAATTTATGGAGACGTTATGCTGACTTATAACTTATCTACTGAAAAATATTTCCCACCTGCAGATGAACAAGATGGCTGGAGGGATGCCTGTTAAGTTCTAGATGTCCTGTATAGGAAATTTCCATCTCTGATAGAAGAGCTGAGCTGAGGAAGCAAGCTATTCAACTTGGATGAATGCTTGACAACTTTCTCCAAGAGATGCTTCCTATAGCTTAATTCTGTTAAAAAGGGCTGGGATGATGTGCACTGCAGCTATATGGATGGACAGTGACAGATGGTGGTGGATTTTGACCACCCTGTTCCTTTGTGGAGAGCTGCCAGCAGGTACAATGAGGTTAGGCTGTTCTGGTGTGTGTGTAGAAGGATCTGGTAGACATTTGGACAGCCAGGTCATTGCTTTTTCCTACACCATTGTATGTACTCAGGTGGTCTGACAATATAGGCTGGTCTGTGCTGCTGTATTGCCAACAGTTCTGGTTCTCCCTCCCCCCCCCCCGTGAATCTATCAATCAATGAAGAGATTAGCATTGGAAAAGTTACAGAGTAGAGGTATGGAATAACTCCCATATGAGGCGAGATTAAAAAGACTGGGAATGATCATCGTAGAAAAGAGACTATTAAGTATGTATGTGTTGGCGGAGGGGGCGGGGGGAGAATATGATAGAGGTCTATAAAATCATGAATGATGTGGAGAAAGTGAATAGGGGAGCATTATTTACTCTTTCTCATAACACAAGAACCAGGGGTCACCCAATGAAATTAATACAGCAGGTTTAAAACAAACAGAAGTACTTCTTCACACAATTCACAGTCAACCTGTGGAACTCATTGCCAGAGAATGCCAAAAGTTTGTATGCCAAAAGTATAACTGAGTTCAAAAAAGAACTAGATAAATTCCTGGAGGATAGGTCCATTAATGTCTATTAGCCAAAGTGGTTAGGGACGTGACTCCATTCTCCAAGTGTCCCTAACCCTCTTGACTGCCAGAACCTGGGGCTGGGTGATGGGATGGATCACTCAGTAATTGCCCTGTTCTGTTTATTCCTCCAGTATGGCAATTTTTATGTTCTTATGACTGTCATCAATGAATGTCTATGTATGTGAAATGTCTTACCACTGCTGAGAAAGCAAGTAGCTATTGTGGGATGGTGGACTATTTGTCTGGCTTCAGAAAATGTTAGCGTGGCCCTTCTGATCTTTAGGGACTGAGGTTACTGACTGACCTTTTCACTGTCAAGAAATGAAACATTTGCAGAGGACAGATGCCTAGAAGTTATAATACAGGATGTCTACTTCTTTTCAGTTTTTGGATACCATCTCATCTAGGTTTACCCTTCTTAATTCCAGAAGTCCAAGTAGAAATTACTATCTGCCAGTCGGGGTTCAGAGCTTTCATTATTTAACCTTCAAATTAATTCCACTAAATCTAACCTGTTGCTGCATTTTTTTTTTTTTTGGTGTATGATAATTTAGAGGCTTTACAAATTCCATACTAGGAGAGATCACGGCTGAAGAAACTGACTGTATTGTATTACATGGTGATTAAGTTTGGCGTGTTAGCTCTATGTATTTTTTTATAATGGGATTTTGTGTTCCTACCTCATATTAGACTTCTTTGATCATAGGGACTCGTTGAGGAAACATTGTAAATGCCTTTATTTAGGATCCCAAGATTTTTCGAGTTGGGATTAGACCCAGGGTATTTCAAATTAGGTCTTAATTTTTATTGTATAGATTTGAAATAGTGACTATTTTTTGTAGACATCCTTTTATTCATTTTAATTTTAATAGTGAACCTTATGCCTGACTTCAAAGCTTATTCTATGAAAGCACAACAACTGTTTCCGGGAGTGAAGAAATTTCTTAATCTCTGAAGCAAATTTGTTGGGCAACCACTTGGAAACGTGTATAGTTTCTTTGCTTGGCAAGATCTTTGGAGGGACAGCTTTTACCTAATAGCAATACTAGTTTTTTCTAATTCTAGCTAACTAATTTATGGAGTTTGGCTGTTTATTTTAATTAATGCTTTGCTCTTCCCAAGTGTGTGACTAAGGTTTGAATTTCTGGGGTGTGGAAATTTTTTTCTTTTGGGGTAAGATTTGTTCAGAAAACTTGGTTAGACAAGTGACAGAGCAGTTCCTGTATGGAAAATTGGCTTGCATACATTGGACCACTGTGCTTGATTGTAAATGTGGGTGCATAGGAGACACATTGGTTTGTACTGGTGAATCTGAGGAGCAGAAATTCAACTTAGAAGTAGGAAATTTTTTGTTTTGATGTTTATTTGGTGATGGTCTCTCTAGTTGATGTTTTTAAGTAGCTGATTATTCACTTAAGACCCTTGTCTCCTCTTATAGAGGATCTTATGTCTCTTCTGGATGCTGACATACATTCTGCTCACCCAAGTGTCATTATTGATGCTGATGCTATGTTTTCAGAAGATATTAGTTACTTTGGTTATCCATCCTTTCGGCGTTCATCACTTTCCAGGCTAGGCTCATCCCGAGGTAATTTTGCATCTTTTTTTTCTTTGTAATAAGTAGTTTGCTGTGCAAAAAGCTAGTGGTAGTACACACTAGTTATTTAGACTTTGATTTGTATGCACAAATTGATTGTTAAACATTAAGTCTCTAATAGTTTTGATAAAATCAATAGTAATTTTTTTTTAAAATGAACAGGTAAGTTCTGCAAAAATCACGAGCGAATTTGAAGTTTGATAATGTTAATCAGTTTGTTAAAATTTTGCATGAAATTTTGAAAATCACAAATACCTACTAATTATTTTTTAAACCACAATTGCTTACTAATTATCTTAATGTATTTAATTGAGAATGTTAATTCTGATCTAAAAGCAGTACTCAAATTTGATATGACATGCAGCATTCTGAAAGCTAGTTTCTTTGGTTTAGGTTGCTCAGTATGCAGTGCTCTTCTAATTTTCTTAACTAGTTAACTTGTTCCATGGCACGTAAATACATGAGTGAAGACCATTTTAAATTCAGGGGCGGGAGATGAGAGCTAAGCTGTGCTCTTGAAGCATTTTCGGAAATGGGTAGTAACTGTCTAAGCTTAATGAACACTTTGAATAGTAGGAAATTATTACAGATGCTTAGATAAGTACATTAAATCTTAATATTTATGGCATAGAATCTGTAGCTTTTTTTCTTCATAGCTTCTTGAAGATAATTCTACTCAATAGATGCCCAGAGCATTTTACAAACTGTTAATCCAACCTCTGCCATGATTGCTCATTTAGTACAGCTGTAACCTGTTTCATAATTCTGTTTTCTTCATTAGTATATTAACTACTGAACATATAATTTCTTGATACAAATTATCAGTCAAGGGTCAGTATGTTTCCTAATGAGCAGGTTCAGTGTTATGTGAACTTTATCTACAGGGCAAGGTGTCATGTTTGGCTTATGTAAAAAGTTGTTCCCGTTTGTCTAGAGTAGCAAAAGACCCAAGATTTGAGGAATTTATTGAAAGGATGAAACAGTAGTGTGACCATTTCATACATTAATTACAATTTAATTTTATGAACATAAATGAGGTACTTAATGGGTTAAATGCATTATGTGCATGTACAAATATTCAACATTTGACATAACTCCTTCTAAATCCCTTGTTTTTTCCCTTTCCTAAGGTTTATTCTATGTAAGACGTTACTACGAATTTTATAATCCCTATTTTCCATGCATAGTTGACTCTTGGAAAGTTAGTTTGATTACCTGATTTAAAAAATTTATCTGCATGAGCGAACTGCAGAGTACTGGCATTAGACAGTTTGTAGGCCAATTGGAGGGGAAGCATTTTGGTAAGGAACATTTTCCTACAAGGATCCTTTTTAAAACTTGTCTGACTCTTGAAAAGTTTTCATTTGAATATTTAAAAAACAAAACAGAAAATAACAACAAAACCACCACCAGATATACTTTAATTTATTAAATCCAGTCCTGTAAAACATTGCTTTTAACAAAAGGGGTTGGATTATCAAATTTTTACAAGAGCCTTTTTAAAAGATTGCTTTGTCTTTAACCTTTTCAAGTTGTTATTTTTGGGAAACTTGCTGTGAAACTCTCTAATAAATACTCTTTTTTGGCTTGCTTAAATGTATCTAACAGATGTTGTAGATTAGATGATTTTGTTACTAGAAAAACCATCATATGGTAAAATGTCAGGGCATATCATATTATAAAACCTTAAGTTACCTTGTTAAACACATTGTGGCTTTTTACCACTCTGAGTAAAAAATGAAGCATCATGCTTTCAGTAGTGTACAAACTACCTGATTTTCTTATTTCTAGAAATAACTTTATTTCCAGTTAATCATTGATATGTTTTATATTCTAGTAATAAGTACATATGCTTGAAAGGGTTAATATATTGAATGTTGCATGTCAGGATTTTTTTATATCAGTATTTTAAATTTTTGTGAATAGATTTAACTGCTGTTAGTTGCATCCTGAAGGGTCTTTACTAGAGAGTGGCTTACTTTTATCCCACTGGTGTGACCCAATTGCATACCAGTTCTCCTTCTTCCCTTAGAGAGAGACTCTGAGCTGTTGCGTGAACGAGAGTCCGTTTTACGTTTGCGTGAACGAAGGTGGCTTGATGGAGCCTCATTTGATAATGAAAGGGGCTCTACAAGCAAGGAAGGGGAGCCAAACCTGGATAAGAAGAATACACCTGTTCAAAGCCCAGTCTCGTTAGGCGAAGACTTGCAGTGGTGGCCAGATAAGGTATTGAGAATTTTTTTGGCTCCTTTATATGCTTAGTACATTGCATGCAACTGATCTTATTTTTCCATAGAAATGTCTGTACTTCTGATTTCCCTGGAGAAATCATAATTTTTTTATTTGAAGTAAAATTATTCCGAATGTGCTTGCTTAGTTTTGTTTATATTATTGCTGTTCATGCCCTTGGCGCTAATGCCCTTAAAACTGAGGTTCAGTTGCCACTTGTATTCTGATCTATTTCATCTTTGTGGCTGCCACTCATGCAGGCAACAACCAGAGAAATCTCAAAGAACTTAAGCTCTCTCTTCCATGAAACAATTTCCCGTTTCCTGTTGAGTTCATGTCCAGCTCCTTTAAAGGAGGCTTATATTTTTATTCAATTTTTTCAATTTTGTTTATATTTATCCTGTTTTGTCATGGTTGGTTATTTAAATATTTGAAGATCAAGAGGTGCACAAATAGTAATGAAGTATCCGTCTGGCTCTGGTAGATGGACCCACCTGGACCCCATATTCCATCTGCATAGGAGCCCAGGCTAAAATTTTCGGTATTCTTTGAGTAGATGCAGAGTGTGTATTCCACCCAGGTGTGTGCATGCCCAGCGCACTGGAGCTGGAGACTTTTTCTTAGCTGTACTTCTAGAGAGGCAGTGCTCATGGCTGTTGCCCCTTCCCTGGCTATATGAGACAGTGCTGTCCTGACCCCTTTCGGTTTCTTCACAGCTCATGGCTGGAGCCAGAGCTTTTGTGTGATTGTAGTCTCTCAACCGCTTATTTAGTCTTAGCCTAGTTTATTGTACACCTCTACCTCAATATAACGCAACCCGATATAACACGAATTCAGATATAACGTGGTTAAGCAGCGCTCTGGAGGGGGCAGGGCTGTGCACTCGGGTGAATCAAAGCAAGTTTGATACAATGTGGTTTCACCTGTAACGTGGTAAGATTATATATATATATTTTCTTTGGCTCCTGAGGACAGCGTTATATTGAGGTAGAGGTGTATATGGTAAGTTAGTAGTTAGTGTTAGTTGATAGTGTCCCTGGTGAAGCCCTCACTGGGGATAAACGCTGTTGTTCATGTGTAGGTGCGATCCCCACAGTGACCCCCACTTTGTCTTGGAAGAGCACTGTTAGATTTGTAAATCATTTAAAAGGAGGACGACTCAGGAGGCACAGGACCTTAGCTTCAAGCAGCCCCTACTTGAACAGGCCTGATCTGGTACCAAGGCCCTGTTAGGCCAAAGATCACTCTTTGGCTCGGAGAGCACTGTTGCCCCTTGTTCCAGGGTAGGTGCCTTGCCAGAGAGGTGGAGAAGGTGTTCTCTATCATTAGCGCCAAGGAAGAAGTCTCATAAGACCATTCAGAACCTCTCCAGGTCACAGGGTGACTCCTCCACTTCCCCGAGGAAAAACGTGGGCCAGCACAGAACGGTTCTACCACCAGAATGGCAGGGATACTTCTGATGCTTCCCTTTTACTGAGTGGGAAGAGCATAAATCCCATGTTGACTCTGGTTCTGGCCTCTGAGCATCTGTTGAGTTCAGTACCAACGAAGGAGATACCGGTACCAAATGTGGTGTTGATGCCTGCTTCACTTATGACCGCTGCAGATCTCTTCTGCCTTTTGGTCCCAATCTCACTGTTGGTCCAGGCCTTTCCCCGGGCTGTCTCACCTATAAACCCTCTAATGGAGCGAGCCATTGAACCTTCACTTTGGTCAGCACTGCATCCAGATGCACCCCTCCCTATGGTGGGGATGGAGACAGTATCAAAATCGTGTGGGAGACGTCGGCCTTGGGACCCTCTTTGTCCCTGCTGCATTTGATGCCAGAAGCGCTCCCATAGTGGCTCTCACCACCTTTGATGTCAATGTATTAGAGCGCTCCCCTACTGTTGTTTGCACTGGGACCATCGCTGCCTGTGGCACCAGCGTGCTCTGTACTGACACTACTGCTTTAATCAGAGATGACGATTCTGGTCTCGTTCTGGGCGATGGATGAATCTGACTTTCTGCTGGCTCAGTTGGGGTTGCTCTGTCCAGATCCCGAGGTTCTGATTCCGAGTTGGAGGCATCCTCTGCCTGCTCCACATCACCCGATGAACTCTGGGAGCCGCCAGTGGATCAGTATGTCTCTCACAATTGGTGTGTGCCTCGTGGCTGGGATGGAAGTCCATGGCCCAGCCCTTACTGGTGACCACTGCCCAACCTGTGTACTGCTCTTTGTTCTGTTTTGAAGCCAAAGTCACCTGATAGGTTGGTGGTGGTGCTTTCAGCTTAACCACAAGTCCTGGCATCACCGGTCTTCCTTCCTGCAGAGCTGGCAGAGTCTTCTCTCCTGGGTACTTTTTTCCGGGGTGGGGAGAGACAGTTTTGGCTCACCCAAGACCTTCGTCCTCATCACCGGATGATGCTGTGCTGCCTGGTTCATAGTTCTATCCTTTTATGTCACGTAGTTGCATCCATGGGCATCCAAGCAGAGTTCTTCCAAGAGAACATGCACAAACAGGTGGACATTTTACTAGTGGCTGCTTAAAGTGGCTCCAGAGAGGAGCTTTTCACCCACGTTGACATCGTGTTCTATTTGCTCGACTGTCTGGGACTCATTTTAAACAGCGCAAAGTCAACCTTGGCTCCCACTCAAAAAATTGAGTTAATTGAGGCCCCGTTAGATTCCACAAGGTTGAGTGTGTTCCTGCTGACTGGCTGCTTCCAGGCAATTCAACAGCTCTGTATCAGTCTGCAATTTGTCTTCCTTCTTCCTTTATCCATTCTCTCCTGTCTTCCTAGCTCAGCAGTTCTTTTAATCTATTTTTGGGCTTCCCACTTTTCTGGTTTATTTGCCCTCTTGCCAGGCAAGCAGTAAAGAGCTTGCAGAGGTTTGTCATTTTCCATCTCTATCTGCTGACCTTGACTACCACTTCCTCCATCCTGGTGCTCAGGCTGAACACTATGGATACTTGGAAAAACTGTTCATGTTTGAATAAGTGCAGTTCAACCCATGCCTGGAATTCTAAAGTACAACCTAAATATGTAACTCTAAATTGTTAGATCAGTACTTTTGGCCCTCTGACTTGTCTTAACAGTAGGATGAAGAAAGTCATGTAGCTCATATAGACGAAATATTTAGCAAATAATATAAAATCACTGGGATTCCATACAGGCCTAATTTATTATTTTTTTTGTTTATTACTTACATTTATATTGCAGTACCTGAAGGCCACAATGAGTTGGTATTCCATTCTGTTTAGCTGTTCAATCTTTTAATAAACTTGAGTCCCTCATTCAGGGAGCTTGCAGTATAAAAGACAGGACATGACAAATGGATGAGACAAATAAGCAGGCTGGGGTATAGGGAGGGAAGGTGACAGGGTAATGAATATAAGGTGTACCCAATTCATAGCTATCAGAGGTGGTTGGAAATTTGTCAGTGGAATGTTTTTCAGTCAGAGAATGCTAATTCATCTAAATTAGAGACTATTCATTTTTTATGAGATGCAAGCAGGATTCCAGTGGAATCCTATCTGTTTTCCTGCCAGCTTACCCACATGGCTCCTCGGCAGTCTGCCTGATGAGGAACCAGGTCTCCCCTTTAAATCTCATCTGTTGGGTTACCATGAAGCAAGGCTTCTAGGCTGCTTGCTCCTCTAGAGCTCGAAGGTGGGCTGGCAGGGAGCATGGAAGTCCTGAGTGGTATGGCTCCTTGGCAGCCCAGGCTCCCAGGTGTTGAGTCCACAGCTCCTGGGCAGTCAGCTGATCAGATTGTCCCTGGGCTGGGGACCCCAGGGCTTTCTATTTTGCAGAGAATTTCAGAGTTTTCTGTTTTCATTCCAAATCAGAGCAAAAGCAACTTTTAGAATACCCAAATCCTCCAGTAAATGGAATTACTTTTCTCTGCGGCACTCTGGTAGCCATTCAGTAACAGTGATAGTAACTCATCATCTACCTAGTTGTTCTTGGGTTGCTCTTTTCTGTATAAAGAACACTATAATTCATGTTATATCCTCTCATACAATGCTATATGTATATACTTAGTTAAATTTGTTACTGAATAATACCTTAACGTATTTTGGTATTGCTATATAAGATGAATTTGTAAAATGAATCTTTAACTAGTAATAAACATTTACTGCTCACACTTCATATGCATATTCTAGTAAATACTTCACACTCAGCTGTTGTAAATGTCTTGTCTTGTTTTTAATACAGTTATCACAAAGGTGAAACTTATTTACTATTTTTGAGGAAGCTTATCTTAAGTCAACATAGCATGTAATATTTCATTAATCCAGAGTCATCTTGGAGTGGATATTTGAGCCTCTGTTTATAAATGTAACTATTAAATAGCAATCTGTATGAAATTGTATCTTTTTTTAAACAATTTTTGAAATGATATCAGATAAATAGCTCTCGTGGTTTTTTGTTTCATGTGAATGAAGACTATGCATAAACATTTTAGGAAGTCTACATTAAAAAAACATATACTGCCACCAATATAGGTACATTTAAAAGTTCTGTTCTTGTCTGGTTCTGGGTCTAACCTACATAATATGGTGGCCTCTCTAGCCACAACATGAGTGTTTAAATCCAAAGTGTGTGTGTGTGTGTGTGTGTGTGTATATATAATACACATACCTTGAAGGTCTCTAAACCTTGGAATATTTTATAAAATGTAGATGAAACGTTTATAATGACATCATTATACCATGTTACTGTGTGTGTAAGGGCACATCACAAAACACATTTTAGACATTTCTTTCCTAATGTATGTTTTAAAATCCTTTGAGGAACAATGCACAAAATTATGGATGAATTATGAAGATGAGTGTATTGTTGATCAGTGCTCATTTTATATACGTGCGTTTTTATAAACAATTCCTCTGGCAATTTAATGTGCTTGAATGTTCTGGGGGCAAAAAAAGAACTAGTCTTTTTAAACTACTGGAACCTAAATGGATCTAGGAACTCACAACATGGCAATTGATTTGCAATCAGTATCCAGTGAAAGAAACCACCTGATCTTTTGGAAGGATTTTTGTGTTTTCATATAACAGGAAAAAAAGATCAGATTCTGTGCTGAATCTGTGTTACATAATAGTATATTACTATACATATTGTATACATCTTGCAAAATGCACTTTTTATTTATATTTATGTATTCCTAAATGTATATAATACTATAAAGATACAACTTTTAAAGCATATGCAAAAAGGGGAAGTGTGAAGGCTTTAATATCCAGCCTTAACCTCTGACTCCCTCATCCTTATTGTTGTATTTGCACTTTAGGGAGGGGGGGAAATTCTTTTGAGAGAGAGAAATCTGAGCTACTCAGTTTGCCTGCTAAAATTGAGCCATTTCTTAATGGGACAATCTTCACAATTTTTGGAAGAACTGATTTTCCAGTTGAGGAACTGGTTTTAAAACTTTTGTAATTTTAAACCATCAGAACCAATTTAATAACAAAATAAACCTGTCCCCAAAATGCCAACCTCCTCTCCCAAAAAACCCCAAACCAAAACCCGGTTTACTGTTTAAAACCTTAGTTTTGCCAAACAAGCTAAAATCAAAGAAAATTCATCTTAATTTTAAAGTTGGAAGACTATCTGGAACTGAACTGAAATTCCACTGTTTTTTAAATTCTGCTATCCTGTATATGAAATTGACAAATTAAGGCCCTGATCCTATAGTCAGATCTGCATAGGCAGGTCTTTTTTATCTGCAGGGAGTTCACTTTCAAGACACTGGGGATCCATGTGGACACAGAAGTCTACCTATGTGGCTTTGACTGCGGGATCCAAGTCCTAAAATGTGTATTACTTTAAAACTGCTGAACGTCTTTCTTCTGATGTCTTGAACCTTACACCTTGAGCTATGTAAAAATCAAGTATGTTTTCTTGCTTAAAATATTTTGACTTTTAACAAAAAAAAAAAAAATTGATAAGATAGTGTATCTTGTTCCCTTTCCCTCCCTCTCCAGCCATGCTTGTATAATTTAAAAGTAGCCAAACACATTTTACTGAAACTTAAACTTAAAATACAAATAAAAATTATCAGGGATGAGACAGAACATGAAAATTTCAGTCCCAAAAGAGGGAGCCTTGACAAACTAAAGAAAATGGGGCCTAAACCAGATAAGAGTGCCACCTTTGAGTAATAGTGTGTAAAGGCGCACATACTGGGTTGTGGTATTGAGACCCTAATAGAATTTAAAATTAAGGGAACACTGACAACTTGGGTGTGTGTTAATTTATTATCTTAAAAAAAATTCTTGATCACCCTTTAAATGATGTATTTTGAATTTAAAAAAAAAAAACTTTAAAAATAAATACAGATGCAGACAGACATACAGAGAGGCTCAGAGGCGATGAGAGCAGTAACAAAAATGCTCATGCCCAGCCTTGTTTCCAGCTCCCCTTTTATGTGTGCGCACATCTGCCTACTACTTGTTGTCCATTCAGCTCTCTTCCAGTTACTCATCCCCATACTCCAGCAGGGTGTGAAAAAAGGCACTTTCCATCACCAAAAATGTAATTGAGTGTCCATAAAGGTGCTGTCAAATGTATAATGTAAAAGAGACTTCAAATATATTTTTCTCAAATCTTGTAGTTATATTTTTAGTAGTCATTGATAACAGTAATGGGTGCAAAAATTTCCACATGGAAATGGGACTTTTCCAAACTGATAAATTCTGCCCCTAATAGGACATATCTGTAACATGTAAATATTGTTCCTTTTGTATCTTTAAGCCAAAAAACCACACTGTCATAAATATTTTGTGGCTGTGAATTGAATTTTTTTAATGTGATTGGCAAATTGTGATATTACTGAACTGAAGGAAAACAAGTCCCTGAATAAAATATCTTGAATATTTCATTATTTGTTTCTGAAAGCATGATCAGCTTCAGGCAACACATCAGATAATTTTTTTTACTACCGAATTTTAAATTCAGTGAAACTCTAATAGTACAGATGTCTTGATTAAAATTGCAGTAACCATTATAAGCTCTGTTTTGCAAACTTGATATTTTTTGTTTGCTAAAATCTGCTATTACTCAAAAGGTTTTAGTTTATAGCACTGCCATTTTAGATTTTCTTTTTCATTTGTAGGATGGAACAAAGTTTATTTCTATTGGAGCTCTATATTCTGAGCTTGTGGCAGTTAGCAGTAAAGGGGAACTTTATCAGTGGAAATGGAGTGAATCAGAGCCTTATAGAAATGCACAGGTACTGTACATCCTTAAATCTTTCATTGAAATAATTCTATATGTATGAATTTTTATAAAATAATAACCTCTTTTATGCTTTCAAAGAATCCTTCATTACATCATCCACGAGCAATGTTTTTGGGATTAACCAATGAAATGATAGTGCTCCTTTCTGCAAATAGTATCAGAGCAACTGTAGCCACAGAAAATAACAAGGTATGAGATTCTTTTCTTTGTTGTTGAGTTCATGATTAAACTTTTGGGGGGTTTTCAGCCACTGTTTTTGCTCTATGAAGAATAAGTAAACCAAAGTCTGCAGCTATAAGTCCGCAGTATAAATTAATTTAATAAAGATCATATTGAATAATCTTTATTGACGGGTTCAGCTTTCATAATTGTCTTATTTTGTACTATAGCAATTTAAATCAAAAGCAGTTCTGAGGTCTTTCTGTGGGCAAAGATTAAAAAGTAGTACCAACCTCCAGGAACTCTTAAGCAATGAAGGGCCGTCCATCTTATCAAATTACCAAAAACTTTTAATTTTCTGCTGCACTGAAATCTAAGGTTAAAGAGGCCTAATTCTGGAATGGAGTTAAAGATATTTGAGCTCCAAATACAGTAAAACAGATTATACAAAAAGTAAGTTTGTTTTGACCAATAATAGATGCATCCTAAAAGATATACAGTTCAAGTGCGGTTTGGTTAAATATCCACATTTGATGAAATCCTTTGACAGCAGTATCCTTTCAGTGTTTTGGTACTTTCATTTTCTGTCTGAGACCAGAACTGGAAGGGAAATTTATCCAGATAGATTAGAACTTTAAAAGGCCCGTTCTAAAACTGGAGTAAAGGTTGGGGTGCTGATACTTTTCCCAAATTGATTATCCTGAAAAATGTAAGGAGTTTGTTTAGGATGCAGTGTTTTTTGTTTTTTTCCCCCTCCCTTTCCTTTTAGGTTGCTACCTGGGTGGATGAAACTTTAAGCTCTGTAGCTTCTAAATTGGAACACACTGCACAGACATACTCAGAGCTGCAGGGAGAACGGATAGTTTCATTACATTGTTGCGCTCTTTATACCTGTGCTCAGCTAGAGAACAACTTGTATTGGTGGTAAGTATATATGGTATTGAATATACTAGTGCAAAAGTATCTGCAAACCCATTATAATGACATGCAGTGCAAGGAAACTTCATGTTCTAGTGATGAAGTTCTGTCACTCAGGTTTCGTGGCTTATACTGTCCTTGAGGGAAGTATTTGTATTATTGCACACTCTGATTACAAAAGAGGAAAGCATTGGACCTGGCGGGAATCAAGAGATCTGGGGTTTATTCCTAGCTCTACCACAAACTTCCTGTGTGACCTTGAGGAAGTATACCTCTACCTCGATATAATGCTGTCCTTGGGAGCCAAAAAATCTTACCGCGTTATAGGCGAAGCCACGTTATATTGAACTTGCTCTGATCCATCGGAGTGCGCAGCCCTGCTCCCCTGGAGCACTGCTTTACCGCATTATATCTGAATTCGTATTGTATCGGGCTGCGTTATATCGGGGTAGAGGTGTAATTGAAATTCTTTTTTTTTTTTAATTGTGTAAAATGGGGTACTGTGATACCTTGAAGTTAAATCCATTAGTATTCAGATGGGATAGTGATAGGAAAGTTGATAAAGAAATGATTATAGAGAAGACTGGTTTTGCTAATTGTGCTGTGAAACTGATACCATTATTGTATTGTAGCTGAGGAGCAGCGATATAATACAATGAGGTGCCACTGACTAAGGTGTCAAGGGTCTAGATATGCCTATAAAGATATACTTTCATCATTGGAGTCCGATGGCTGACTGCATAGATTATGAAAGCCTTGCTACGAGCTACAAAATGTAGGACATTAGACTGAGACTGCAATATAGAAAATGAAGAAAATTGTCTCGTCAAGTTGGGTTGTCATCTGCCAATCCAGATAATAGTTATTCTTATAGGGAAAATAAATGCTTGTTGGCTGAGTGTTTTCCCCTGGTTTTACATAGTTTTACAAAGTTTTAATATATTTTTCAGGCCTTTTCAAATAATATAGAAAACAAACTTACCTGTGTATGATGTCATTTTTTCTCCCATAGGGCTCTGTGGCTAGAATGTTAGTCTGATTCACAAACTATATTGCTGGCTTAAATGCATGCTGAAAATTTGGATGAAATTACCCCTCATAAATTGCTGAAACATTGTTAAAAGATTTCTATTTGTAAAACTTCATTAAGTTTTTAAAATGTCAAGTTTTCCGGACATAAAAAGGTAGAACTTGATTTTTCCAAGCATGTAAAAAAATGAAAATACATTTCTAATTACAATGAGTTGACATGCATATCAGTGCCATTGTCAGTGCTCACCCTGTTTTATCTGTGCTTCACTCAAGAGTTATGCAAAATCTAAGCAAGACTTGCTTATGGTGGCAGGGATCTCAAGTAGCTTTTGTTATAGTGGGGTTAAATATTCACTGACCAATTACTTGCAAGCACTGAAAATTTGAGATACTAAATATCTTTCTGATTGACTTCTGGTCAATCTTTAGCAAATACTCCCCAAACAAAATCACAGCCAGATATATGAGGAAACTGGATGTTACTCCTAATTTTGAAATTTGGGGCAGAGCGGTAGTAGAAATCACAACTTTCTGGTTTTTTTTTTTTTTCTTGATTGTAAAACCAACTGTTTAGTAATGTCATCGTGAAAATAGTTCATTCTAGAGCATCATTCAGCGTGGCAACCAGTAAACCACAACACAGATTGGTTTGTCTAGACCTTGAGTCTTGGGTGACTGCTCTATCTATGAGCAGCTGGTGTTTTGAGCCTCTGGTGTTGTTCCCAATGCCCTTCTGAGCTGTGCTCATGTACTGGCCCGTATGGTCTTGTAGCTTGGCGGCTATGATACCCGCTAGGACTTTCCATGTTGTGGGGAGGCAGGTTATTGGCCGGTAGTTGGACGGTTCTGTTCCCTTGCAGGGGTCTTTCATGATCAGCACTGTCCTTCCTTGTGTTAGCCAGTTTGGGTGGGAGCCTGCTGCTAGCAGCTGGTTGATCTGTGCTGCTAGGCGTTCATGCACTGCTGTTAGTTTCTTTAGCCAGTAGGTGTGGATCATGTCTGGTCCAGGTGCTGTCCAGCTCTTCATGTTCTTGACCCGCTGCTGGATATCTTCTACTGTGATGGTGACTGGTTTCTGTTCTGGGAGATTGCTGTGCTCCGTTCTCAGGTCCTGCAGCCACTTTGCACTGGTGTTATGAGTCTTCTCTTTCTCCCATATGTTCTTCCAGTACTGTTCAGTTTCTGCTGCTGGTGGCTCTGCTGTTATTGTGTTGTTGCACTGCAGTTGGGAGTACACCTTGGATGGTTCTTTGGAGAACAGGGCATTTACTTTTTTGGCCTCTGCTTCTCTAGTGTATCTCCTTAGCCTGGTAGCCAGTGCTGTGAGCCTTTGTTTAGCAGTCTCTAGGGCTTCAGATGGAGTCAGGCCCTTGTATTTTTTCAGTAGCCGAGTCTTATCCTTAATCTCTACACCCTTCTGTAGTTCCACCAGCTGACTAACTTCTCTCCGAGTCGCCTTGATCTTATCCTCCAACCTCATTTTCCAGGGTGGGTACATACTGTTGTTCTTCTTGATCGTGTAGCCAAGCATCTCCAGGATTACAGAGGCTGTAGCGTATACCAGTTCATTGGTTTGAGTTATGGTGGTAGTAGGGATTGTGATGAGGGCTCTATTGGCATCTTCTAACATACTATCTGATGGTACTTCTCCACTGAGCCTTGGTAATCGGTCTCGAGGATTGACTGTAGCTAGTTTTTCCATGATCTTATGCCTCATATCAGCTGCTGTGCTCTGCAATGGAGGGGGTGACAGTGAAGTTTCAGCTTCAGGTGTGGGCCGCACATCCACTTGTTCTTCCAAGTCTTCTTGAGTCTGGGATGTAATGTGGAGTTGGTCTATCTCAAGCTGTGAGAGCAGCTTCCTCTTTACTATGTTGAAGCGTTGGGTAACTAGCTGTTTCTCAGTAAGTGTGGATGTAGGTCTTTTGTCCATCCACAGTCCCCTCATACGTTTCATATATCCCCTCTCATTAGGTCTACTGTTGTAGTAGCATTCCATCAATTCCAGGTTCTCTTGTCTCGTCCATGAATGGTTTGTTCCAGTAGCCCACTTATCGTCAGATTGTCCTGGTTCCTCAACATCTGGCGCGGACCTTGTTAATCCGGGCGACGTCCGAGCCGGCATGACTCTCTTAGTTCATGTCACTCTCATATTTGAGGTAGGCAGGTGAAGCGTTAGGGGGTCTTTTGCCCAAGGACCCCTACTGGAAAGTTGGGTACCAACCGGGATTTGAACCCTAGTCTCTCGTATCAAAGGGTGGTCTCCCGTATCAAAGGGCGGCGCTCTTAACCACTACGCTATCCAGTATTAGTTATATAGTTATACGTTTTCTTCCTTAATAGCATGGTTAGTTGAGTAATAGTTAGCAGGCTTCGGGGAGTAGCCCCTTCTCCGCACCCGGTGCTGGAGCCCTGTCGGCATCGGCCTGTGGCAGGCCAAGCATGGTTTGAAACCCGGTGCTACTCCCTGAACCCTGCTAACTATTACTAAACTAAATATGCTATTAAGGAAGAAAACGTGTGTGTGTGTGTATATGTATGTATATAAAAAAAAATAATTCTAACTATATACACGATAACGAATGAGAAACTATGAGTAGCTAGGGAAGCGGAGGTCAGCTAAGCCGCACTCCAGTGTTCCAACGACCGACACGGGTGGTAAGAAGGAACTGAAGGGTGGCTGGGTCGGCTGGGGTATATATCCGGTGCCATGGCGCCACTCCAGGGGGCGCCTAGCTGACCCAACGAGTGTTGCTAGGGAAAAAAAGTCTTCCGATGAACGTGCATGCGGCGCACGCACACCTAACTGGAATGGATATGAGCAACATATCTCGAAGAACAACAGTTACAAAGGTGAGTAGCCGTCTTTTGTGGTGTGTATACTCTTGCCTTTTGGCGACAAAACTTGCCAATGTAGACGAGCCCTAAGTTGTAGACTTGAGAAGCTCAAGACACTTCTTTTGTAGTTCTTGGTTTAATAATTTGTTTTCTTTCCTTAGGGGAGTAGTTCCTTTTAGCCAAAGGAAGAAGATGCTAGAAAAGGCCAGAGCAAAAAATAAAAAGCCCAAGTCTAGTGCTGGCATCTCTTCAATGCCAAATATCACAGTTGGCACGCAAGTAAGTACAACCACTGTATCGTGAGCTGTCTTAAGTGTTGTGGGACAGGGATACAGTTGTCCAAAAATATCAGGTGCCATTCTCCATTTATACTAAAGCCTCATCTGTGCACAAAAGTTATCGCCTTTTACTATGCTGGTATAGTTAAAGTGCTGCAACCCCATATATGTTGATTCAGTTATGCTGGTATAGCTTATTCCTGTAAATTTAGAGGAACAAGCTGTCACAGTTCGAGTTAACTGCATCTCTGACTACCTTCTGGTATCTCTGAGGGCACTCCACTTAGGTGACAGATAGAGGCCTAAGACCTGTCTCAGGATGGGATCCCATGATCCTTTCTTCCCAGACTGGGGACTTAGGCTGCAGTTTCTGCAATTTATTGTGATTATCTCAGCAGGTCTGACTTTTTAGTTCAGCACCTGTAGTCCTGTTTCAGAGACAGTGACAGGGTTAACCGGTGATCAGACAACTCTAACGAAGCTGAGTGCTGTTTATTCAGAATAAAAGCATTACAAAGAAAACGTCTTATGCATGTCTGGTTGACTGCCTGTTCAGTTAATCTCCCACATAGGGACCCTACTAGGATTAATGTACTTTAGGTCTTTTCTGCAGGGCCTGCCTCTCTTGTTCAGTCTCATGTTTGTTCTTGGTTTGAGTGTGAGTGGTGACTCTGTTCATGGCTGATATTTTATATTGTTTCAAGTTCATCTCCCAGGCCTCTTACCAGGTCAGACTAATATATGCTATTTCCCTTGAGGGAGATGAGGGCAAAACTTCCACAGATTTGTTACTTGTCTTGTTTCACCGGTGATGATTAGTATCAATTATTCCTCAGTGACTTCAGTTCTTGCAGAATACCCTTTAGTTCACCTGTTGAGTCAGGAATACAAATAACATTTAAAATTGATGCAGCTGTTTTTGAATATTCCATGTGCTCATCTCAATGCTGTAGATAGGGCCCTACCAAATTCATGGTCCATTTTGGTAAATTTCACGGTCATAGGATTTAAAAAAATCTTTAATATTGTGGTTTCGCATATTTAAATCTGAAAGTTACCGGTGTTGTAATGGTGGGGGTCCTGACCGAAAAGGAGGCTGTGACGGGGTCATAAGGCCATTGTTGGGGATGGCATTGTGGTATTGCTATCCTTAGTTCTGCACTGCTGCTGGCGACGGCGCTGCTTTCAGAGCTGGGCACCAGCCCAGCAGACACTGAGCTCTGAAGGAAGCGCAGAAGTAAGGACTGTAGTACTGTGAACCCCCTACAATAGCCACATTTCTCAGAAGACCAGCTTACACGGTTCCTGACACGTTTTTCATGCCCATGAATTTAGTAGGGCCCTACCAATAGGCTTTGAATATTCAGTGTTTCCAAAGTATCACATGTGTCACATAAGCTATACCAGTATAAGGCACCTTTATACCAGTACAACTACATCCAGTGAAGGGGTTGTATAGATTTCATTACTTTGTTTAGAAAGGTGGATTAAAAAAGTAAAAGGGCACAAAATTAACATGGCATACACATTGAATAAATTTTAAAACTGGCAAACTCTGGGTCTCGTAATTGTAAATAGGAAATCATCATCAAATGTCTGTTTCGGGGGGACAGGGCGGTCCTACAGGGATCAGTTCTTGGCCGTATGCTATTTAACATTTTCGTCAATGATCTGGAAGAAAACAAAAAATCATTGAGAGTTTTCAGATGACACAAATTTGGAGCGTGGACAAGTCACTGGTAGAAAGAGGCTTGGATTGTTTGGTAAGCAGAGCACAAGTAATGTGTTTTAATGTGGCTAAATGTAAACATACATCTAGGAACACAGAATGTAAGTCATACTTATGGAATCAGGGATTCTATCCTGGGAAGCAGTGGTTCTGAAAAAGATTTGGGGGTCATGATGGATAATTAACTAAACGTGAGCTCCCAATGCAATGCTGTGGCCACAGGGGAAAATATGATCCTTGGATACGTAAACTGGAGATTCTCGAATAGGAGTAATGAGATGGTTATGCCTTTGTGTTTGTTACTGGTGCAGCCACTGCTGGAATAATATCCAGCTTTGATGTCCACAATTCAAGAAGGAGGTTGATAAATTGGAGAGGGTTCAGAGAAAAGTCATGTGAATGATGTTAAAGGATTAGAAAACCTGTCTTATAGTGATAGGTTCAAGGACCTCAATCTATTTACTAGAGCTGTTGATTAATTGCAATGAACTCACGATTAACTCAAAAAGTTGAATTGTGATTAATAGCCGTTTTAATTGCATTGTTAAACAATAGAATACCAATTGAAATTTCTTAAATATTTTGGATATTTTTCTACATTTTCAAATATTGATTTCCATTACAATACAGAATACAAAATGTACAGTGCTCACTTTATATTTTTATTAAATATTTGCACTGTAAAAACAATAAAGGAAATAGTATTTTTCAGTTCACCTCATACAGATACCATAGTGCAAGCTATTTATTGTGAAAGCACAACTTACAAATGTAGATTTTTTTTGTTTATTTCGTTTTTGAGTGCAGTTATGTAACAGTGTTAAACTTCAGAGTCTATAAGTCCATTCAGTCCTACTTCTTGTTCAGCCAATCACTAAAAGAAACAAGTTTGTTTACATTTACGAGAGATAATGCTGGCTGCTTCTTATTTACAATGTCACCTGAAAGTGAGAACAGACGTTCACATGGCATTTTTGTAACTGGCATTGCAAGGTATTTACGTGCCAGATATACTAAACATTTGTATGACCCTTCATGCTTTGGCCACCAGTCCAGAAGACATGCTTCCATGCTGATGACGCTTGTTAAAAAAATAATGCGTTAATTAAATTTGTGACTGAACTCCTTGGAGAATTGTATGTCTCTTGCTCTGTGTTTTCCCCATATTCTGCCATATATTTCATGTTATAGCAATCTCGGATGATGACCCAGCACATGTTCATTTCAAGAACACTTTCACTACAGATTTGACAAAACACGCAGAAAGTACCAATGTGAGATTTGTAAAGATAGCTACAGCACTCAACCCAAGGTTTAAGAATCTGAAGTGCCTTCCAAAATCTGATTGGGATGGGATCTGGTGCATGTTTTCAGAAGTTTTAAAAGAGCAGTACTCAAATGCAGAAACTCCAGAACCCGAGCCACCAAAAAAGAAAATCAACCTTCTGCTGGTGGCTTCTGACTCAGATGATGAAAATGAACATGCATCTGTTTGCACTGCTTTGGATTGTTATTGAGCAGAACCCATCATCAGCATGGAAGCATGTATTCTGGAATGGTGGTTGAAGCATGAAGGGACATATGAATCTTTCAACGCCAGCTACAACAGTGCCGTGCAAACGCCTGTTCTCACTTTGAGATGACAATGCTGCCCACTTCTTGTTTACAATATCTCCTGAAAATGTAAACAAACTTGTTTGTCTGAGCAATTGACTGAACAAAGAAGTAGGACTGAGTGGACTTGTAGGCTCTAAAGTTTTGCGTTTTTATTTTTAATGCAGTTATTTTTGTACATAAATCTATATTTGTAAGTTTAACTTTCATGAGGGAGAGATTGCACTACAGTAGTTGTATTGAATTGAAAAGTACTAATTTATTGTTACAATGCAAGTATTTGTAATAAAAAATAAAGTGAGCACTGTACATTTTGTATTCTGTGTTGTAATTGAAACCAATATATTTGTAAATGTGGAAAAACATCCAAAAATATTTATATAAATAGTGTTTGTGATGGGTTGGATCATGGAAACCACCTTAGGGCTCCCAACTGATGTGTCAAGACTACTTCTGCCCCTGCTTTCCCTGCCCTCCCAGTTTGGGACTTCAGTGCTGCCTGGTTTGAGCCAGACCCGCTAGCCTGCTACAAACCCAGACCCAGGTCTGAACCACATCCTCTAACAGCTGTAGGCTTAAACTGAAAGCAGCTTAAGTAGTATTCCTGTCTTTAACGTTCAGATGCCCAACTCCCAATGGGGTCCAAGCCCCAAATAAATCCGTTTTACTCATATAAAACTTATTCAGGGTAAACTCATAAATTGTTTGCCCCCATAACACTGATAGAGAGGTATGCACATCTTCTCCCGCCCCAACCCGGATTATACATACACTGGCATTAATAATAAAAGTGATTTTATAACTACAGGAAGTAATATAGGTTCCAGTTAGTAGCACAGACAATAGTGATTACAGCAAATAACAAAAATGCAAGTCTAGCCTAGTACAGTAATAAAGAATACAGATAAAACTCGCCATCAGATGTTTCAGTAAGTTAATGTACAGAAGATCTTTATCTGATCAAATCTTTCTCTGGTAAAGCGTTATGTTCAGCTCAGGTGGTAGTCAGTATTTTCATGATGGTGCCCTTTGTTCTATTCCACTACTTGTATACTTTGCATAAGGCAGGAATCTTTTCTACCTCTGTTCCAACCCTCTTCCCAATGGAAACTCAGTAAAGATGTTCGTCTCAGGTGCATGATCACATCATGTAAGACCCCTCGACCTTCATTTCTTTCCAGCATGACTCACAGTGAAGGCTGCGGCAAACAGAGCCATCCACATCATTTGGCGGGTGATGGACCAGCAAATCCAAACCACGCATTAATGGCCCACAGTTGGCATAATTTACATAGCGCTCAGAGTATATCTAAGTTGTCAATGATCAAGAGATGACATTAAGACAAAGGTTGACGCACCTCGGAGTAGTAATAAACTTTATGTATGGTACCTTTACAGAACCGTTGCATGAAGCATAGTTATTACAGATTAATTCACAAAATCATGAAGGGCACTTGTCATAGAAGTTCATTGTTTAACAGCACAGACTTTAATAATGTAATGCTGACAGCCATTGTTTACTAACAAGGTAAGGCTGGAGAGTAACTTGATACAGCCTATAACTGCTAGTGAGGAACAAAGAATAGATGGGATCTTCTTCTGGCACACAAGGTAAAAATGGTGTATACCAATAAAACTAGCAGGATTTTTAAAGGGGACAAGACATTTGTTCACATTTATGAAATACCACATAAGTAGAATACTAAAGATACACAGCAACAATGTTGTTGGCTACTTATCCTATAGAGAACCTCACACTCACACTCTACTGTCCACTCTTCTCTCCTCTCATCTCTCATTCACAAGTTTGTATAGGAGTTATTATGGATACTCAGCCTAAAAGTGACTTGTGACAGAAATACTTGGTCAGAGTTACCCTGTAACGAGTGGAGCCGAGTCGGGCAGGTGCTAGATGCTCCTGGAGGCTGGAGCAAAACATAGATTAAAGCTCAGTCTTTCAAGTCCAGTTTTATTAGGGATTCTTCCTGTGTATTAGTCATGGGATTTGTTCATTCTGCGTATGCCAGAAATTATAATCAGCAGCGTGTCTGGCTCCTCATTCTGTCGATGTTGGTGTTAGGTGCTGGGAGCGTGGATCCCAGTTCGCCTCCGGGGGTCACTTGTTTAGGATTCCACTTGTACACTCGACCTTCTGGCGACCTGAATTTTAGGCGTGGTACTCCTAACCATATACACGTCTCATCATTAAAGCTAGGAATCATTCAACATACACTCGTTATTTAATTCATTTTTTCACTGGTCTCTCTACTTTTGTGTGTGACGACTCCTGTCTTTCTAACAATTACAAGAAGGAACACTAAAGTGAGATAACAAATGATATTACAGGAGGTGGAGGTCACTATTTGATAGATGATTAAACACTGTCATTCGAGAGAGCGGCACTCTTAGAGTCAATAACCCTTTAACAAGGTGTATACAACGTATTTCTGTGAGCACCTGCTCACACAGACCAACTGGTGGCTTGCAGGTTAGAGGCTAAATCTGGGGAATCACATTTATTTCTAATATAAACCTTTAGTTATAAAGTATTAATTAACATTAAATCATTTCTAACAATAAATCATTTTTCATATAAACCATGTCTAATATAAACCTTCTTTAGTATCCCTACAATGGTAGGATGTTGAAGTGAGACAAATTCAGACTGGAAATAAGTAGTAGTTTCGGAGTTAGATTCCCAGCTGGGGACTTCGCCTTGGACCAGGGCATGCCCCATTCCCCAGGCTTTAACCCATGCTCATCGTGCAGCCGGACGATGTCCATTAACAACCCCCATGAGCGGTGTTTGGGGGAGTCCCCCAGAAAGGATAAGTGAAGGATTTGCAAATACTTTTGCCCTCAAACTCAAAAGGAGTGGGATATCCTCTTGGAGGCTGCACTTCGTCCTGTCTCAGAGACCTCTCGAATGGACTCCATGCCTGGCACTTTGGCATTAGCATGCAAAGCACTGCTAGCACCAGAATCTGCTCGGCACCGTTTCCCCCTTGCCCGTGCCTAAGAAGCATCTGAAGTCGAAGTGCCTACCGGCACTGCAGGAAAAAGGGGCTTTGGGCAAAGGATCTGTTAGGTCACATGCCTGACCTGGAGCTACTTGGGTGTACCGGTGTGGTTGGAACCCCTAGCCCAGCTAGGGATCCACCTCTGACTCCTGGGAATGGTAGGGGGTTTCGGCCACTCATAGGGCCATCTGTCCCCGAAGTGGGCCTGGCAGCCAAAGAGAAAGTAGGCAGGTTGGCACTACCGACTCTAAGCCAGGTGATAGAATTGGCTACGGTCCCGGTATCTAAAGGAGAAGCGGAGCATCCCTGGACTGCAGGTGTCGATCCCCATCACCATGGTCTAGGACTTCGGCACTGCAGCCTTGATCCTCAGTTAGAAGACCCAGGTCTCTGATGCCAAAATCTCTACCTACAGGGCATGCTGAGTCTCAGTGCTGATCCCCGTACTCATGGTGCCGATGGACCTTCCACCAGAGATCACCACAGTGCAGATCACCATCACCTGGGTGGTCTCCCGGGCATCAATATCTCTTCCCTTCTCTCCCCCCTCCCCGCCGGTGCAGGATTGTTTCCAGTTGTGGCACCAGTCTCCAGCTCCCTGGTACCGCTCTTCGGGAAGGCACAGAACCTCACCCTCTCCTTATCAGTTGCCAGTGAGGGTCTATTGGCAGGCTCAGGCATCTACAGCTCCACTTGGTCACCAGGAAGGCAGTGGTCCAGGTCGGAAGGGGAGTTCAGCCCCTCACCGATAAAAGGCTTATCGCCATCAGTGCTCCTCCTGTGGTGGCTGCATAGAAGCAGTGGCCGTGGCCGTGGCTTGCTCATTACCAGTACTGGAACCCGTGGGGCGTACCTGTTATGCTGGTCTTGTACTCCCCCTGTTCCTCCCAGGCCAGTTCGGACAAACTGCCTTTGGCACAGCTGGCACCACAGTCAGAGCACAGTGCCGAATCCAGTGTGGGGGCGACTCAGCAAGCCCTGATGCCCAAGGAGCCATCCCCAGATGAGCAAAGGGATGCCGCTCTTCCCCCTCCCCCTCCCCCCCCCGTGGTGCAGTCGTCTTCGTCATCTCTGGAGGAAGTGGTGACAGGTCCCTTGCAAACGAGCAGCCCACCTAATGTCTTGGAGGTCAGCCTGAACTTGGAGGTCAAGGAGCTAGCGAAGGAGTCTGATGACCTCTTTAATGTCATGCTCTTCTCCACTCTGGCCCAGGTCCCGTTGCCTGTCCACCCAGGGGTCCTGAAAATTGCTAAGTCTTTGTGGAGATCTCCCTCTTCCATTCCACCTTCCTCCAAGAAGGCGGAAAAGAAGTACTATATGCCAGCAAATACCTGTATACCCACTTCCAGTGGGGTCCCTGGTCATGTCCGCCATCAACAAAAGGGCCAAGTGAGCGGCACACAGAAAAATGAAGATACCAGGATGCTGGACTTATTTGGCAGGAAAATTTATTCAAAACAGCCAGCCTGCAATTATGAATGTCTAACAATCAGGCCCTGCTAGGCAGGTACAACATCAAGCTGTGGGACTCCATCAGCAAGTTCAAGGAGGGCCTTCCGCAGGAGTTTGCCATCTTGGTGGTGGCGAGAAACGCTCTCCAGATGGTCTGGGATACTACGGAGTTGGTGGCCGGGGTAGTTGCCTCTGTGGTGGTCATGAGCTGCAGCTCCTGGTTGCAGTCTTCTGGCCTGTCCCAGAAGATGCAGACTAGTCTTCAGGACCTCCTGTTTGAGGGAGCAGAGCTCTTCTCAGAGCTGACTGATGCACAGCTCCATGGCCTTAAAGACTCCTGTGCCACCTTCTATTCCTTGGGCCTGCAAACCCCTCAGTAGGTTAGAAAGCCATTACGTCTCCTGCCTCCTCCGTCGAGGTCCGGGGGAATCTTTTGGTCCAGCTCCTACAGGAAGAAGGACAGAGACAAACTGTTTAAGTGGCGACACCCTTTGTCTTCCCATTCCTCTTCCCAGCCTGGTTCTTCCAGAGGCCAGAGAAGCCTAAAGCAGGCATTTTGAGGATCCGGGAATTGGTACGCTGCCTTTGACTTAAAGGACATGTATTTTCATATTTCCATTTTCCTGGGGCACAGGTGTTTCCTTTTTTTTTTGTGTTGGACCACCGCCATTTTGAATTCACGCACTGCTCTTCAGGCTCTTGTCAGCTCCAAGGGTGTTTACAAAGTGAATAGCGCCAGTGGCTACTTACCTGAGGTATGTAAATTTATCCATACCTTGACTCTTTGTTTAATAAAGGGCCGATCTCGGGATCGGGTGCGGTGTCTTCTACCTGGTTTGCTCCACAAATCACGACCTGCGGTGGTTAATAAATGAGAAAAAGTCAACCTTAGTTCCAGCACACGGATTAGAGTTCATCAGAGCAGTCCTTGACTCTATTCACGCCAGGGCCTTCTCCCTCAGACCTGGTTCCAGGCCATGGCGGACCTGATCTTATGTGTGCAGGCCTACCTTCTTGCTGCCATTCATGCGTGCCTGCAGTTGTTGGGCCCCACGGTAGCCTGTACTTACATGATCTGACATGCATAGCACCACTTCAGGCTGCTACAGGCGTGGCTACCGTCAGTCTACGTCCCCAACAGACACAGCACAGACCATGTGGTCAAGGTCCTGGACCACATCCTGTTATCACTTGCATGGTGGAAAAATTCTGCATCGGCATTGGAGGGAGTTCCGTTTGTGGCCTTCCCTTCATTGGTTAACCTCGTCTCTGATGCTTCGGACCTGAGATGGGGAGCCCACCTGGACAATCTCAGCACGCAAGGTCATTGGTCCTGTCTTGATCATTCCCTACACATCAGTGTCAGAGAGCTCAGAGCAGTCTACTTGGCTTGCCGTGCCTTCCTGCCTCACCTAAAGAGCAGGGTGGTCCAGATCCTGATGGACAATGCAGCAGCTATGTTCTATATCAATAAGCAAGATGGAGCCAGTTCATCTACCCTTTTCCAGGAAGCCCTCAGGCTATGGGACTTCTGTGTATAACATGACATCTATCTCATAGCCGCACACCTCGCTGGGGCCAGGAATGCCTTGGCAGGACCTTCTAGTCTCGCCATGGGTAGCTTCTCCATCCAGAGGTAGTCAGCATCATCTTCCAGAGGTGGAGTACTCCCCAGGTGGATCTGTTTGCATCCAAGCACAATAGGAAATTCCACGTTTTCTGCTCCTTTTGAGGGTTCGACAGAGACTTCCTGTCAGATACTTTCCTGTGCCCGTGGTTGGGGGGGCCTTTATTGTACACCTTCCCCCTAGTTCCACTGATCCACAGAGTCCTCATGAAGATCAATTAGGACACGGTGAAAGTAATTCTCATAGTGCCAACACTGGTTTGGCATGCTACTGGACTTCTTGATGGCTGCTCAGTTACAGCTACCACTCCAGCTGGATCTGCTGTCACAAAACCAAGGCAGTCTTCTGCATCCGAACTTGGTGGCACTGCACTTTGTCTTGGCTGTTGCATGGTTCAATGCGAGGGAGCAGAATTGGTCAGCTGGTGTCCAGCAGGTCCTGTTAGGCAGCAGAAAGCCTTCCACCAGAGTGACCTACCTGGCCATATGAAAGCACTTTGCTTGTTTAGACCTTAGGTAACAAGTGGGCCTCTCTGCAGTTGATCTTGGACTACAGGCTGGTCTACGCTGGGGAGGGGGTAATCGATCTAAGATATGCATCTTCAGCTATGTGAATAGCTTAGCTGAAGTCAAAGTATCTTAGATCGATTTACCTCGGATCCTCATGGTGTGGAATCGACGTCTGCGGCTCCCTGTGTCAACTCCGCTACCGCTGCTCGCTCTGGTGGAGTTCCAGAGTCAATGGGAGCACGTTCGGGGATCGATATATCGCGTCTAGATGAGACGCAATGTATTGATCCCTGAAAAATCGATCACTACCCACCGATATGGCGGGTAGTCTGGACGTACCCCACCTTTTGCATCTCAAGCTCCAAGGCCTGTCCCTTTCAGCTATCAAGGTCCACTTGGCTGCTCTCTCAGCCTCCCATCCACCGCTCGACGATAGGTCAGTTTTCACACAGGACATGACTACCAGGTTCCTCAAGGGCCTCGAGCACTTCTACCCGCACGTGAGGGACTTGGTCCCTCTGTGGGACCTGAATCATGTGCTGTCGTGGCTCGCGGGACCCATCTTTTGAGCCTCTGGCTTCCTGCTCTCTCCTCTTCCTTTCCTGGAAAGTCACGTTCTTGTTTGCAGTAACATCTGCTTGCCTGGTCTCTGAGGTTAGGGCTTTTACCTCAGAACTGCCCTATTCGGGTTTTACAAAGACAAGTTTCAGCTGTGGCTTTCCTGCCTGAGGTGGTCTCAGTTTTGTACAGCCCAGAACATTTACTTACCTGTTTTTTTTCAAAGCAGCATAAGTCAGAGGAGGAGTGTAGGTTGCATTCCCTAGACTTCAGGAGGGCGCTAGCCCTCTACATTGAAAGAACTAAGCCTTTCCGCAAGTTGGAGCAATTGTTCATCATGGTGACTGACAGGATGGGAGGTTGTCTAGTGCCTTCTCAAAGAATTTCTTCTTGGTTCACTGCATGCATTTGCTGCTGCTACGATCAGGCAAGGATGCTACCTCTGGCGATTGTGACCGCCCATTCAACCAGAGTGCAAGCCTCTTTGGCAGCTTTCCTAGCCCAAGTGCCTATCCAGGACATCTGTAAGGCGGCCACTTGATCGTCCATCGACACATTAATGTTCCTTTACATGCTTATCCAGCTGCCCCGGGGCGATGCTGGTTTCTGTAGAGCAATGTTGCAAGCCGCAAGTCCATGAACTCCGAGCCCACCTCCAAGGATACTGCTTGTGTGTCCCCTAGAATGGAATTGACATGAGCAAGCACTCGAAGAAAAATGGTTACCTACTTTCCATAACTGTTGTTCAAGATGTGTTGCTCATGTCCATTCTGTTACCCGCCCTCTTGCCCTTCTGTCAGAGTGGCTGGCAAGAAGTAACTGAGAGGGTGTAGGGTTGGCAGCACTGAATATACTGGCGCATGAGCACGGCAGTCAAGTGGGCACCGCAGCTGACTCTGTGGATACTGGTAAGGCAAAAATCTCTGACTGCGCACATGAACGCGCATGCACCTAGAATGGAATGGACAAGAGCAATATATCTCGAAGAACATGGCTACCACTCTGAAACCTGTCACCATGCATTTTTTTGGTGTTATGAATTTTAACTAATTGCACTCTACAGATTCACTAGGAGTATAGAACAAACAATACTGATAAAGTAGCTTAATCTACAATTGTTATCTCTTTCAAATCTCTGTACATGAGCTTTGCTCACGTGGTAGCTATTTGTCTATAATTCAATTTGAATTGCTTTAAAAAGTAGTAAAGAATGTATTATGGGCTGTAGGACTAAACACTTGATGTACTCTATTGAGAATACTGCTTTATAAGTCATTCAGTATTAGGCTCTGATCTGGTAAATGCTTAGTTTACTCATATAAGCATTTGTCAGACTGGGGCCTGAAAAGGTCTGAAAACAACCTAAGACACTC
Organism: Chelonoidis abingdonii; assembly: GCF_003597395.2. Classification (NCBI taxonomy): domain Eukaryota; kingdom Metazoa; phylum Chordata; order Testudines; family Testudinidae; genus Chelonoidis; species Chelonoidis abingdonii. The sequence continues at coordinate 264,653,410 of NC_133770.1, read as the reverse complement.
ATGCTGCGTGATTATGATAATGGTGCTAGTCACACTGCCAGAACAACATCTTTCCAAGGAGCTGCTGCTTTGTCCTTATTGACTCCCCAGGAGAGGGTGGCACTTTTCTAGGAACACCTTTTTTTTTTTTTTCCCTAACATTCTTTTCTGAGGCTGGCCCTTTAAGGCTATAGTTGCTTGGTAAAGTCATATTTGAAATGGCCATTTTGCAACTAGCAACTGCTGGTTGCATCTGCACCTATTGTGTCCACTCCTCCCCTAAAGTTTTTCCCTTTCTAATTGATGAGGAAATGAGACACTTTCACAGAGATATGTATGGTCAATGTTTGCTTGTACTCTTATCTGAATCAATATCATTCTTTATCTGATCTTGCATAGAAATATTCATCTATTTCTAATTCTTGTCTGTAGGTGTGTCTGAGAAATAATCCCCTTTACCATGCTGGAGCTGTGGCTTTTTCAATTAGCGCTGGAATTCCTAAAGTGGGTGTCTTAATGGAATCCGTTTGGAATATGAATGATAGCTGTAGGTTCCAGCTTCGATCACCAGAGAGCTTGAAAAACATGGAGAAAGCTAGCAAAACTACTGAGGCAAAGTAAGTGCACTAAAAGAATCTGTATATATTTTTGGAGTGAAAATTTACTAGTGGCGTAATATTAATTGAGATACCGATTAATTGATACTGGCAGTCATGAGTTTGCATCAAGCTTATATGAAGTTTTTGGCAGACTCTGAAATTAAACAAAATCCCCATAGATTCTGCAGGCGGCTGCTGCTGTGAGCTCTTTCCTGACGTCACTGATGGAGATTACCTGGCAAATAACTATTCAGTAAAATTGATTATTTTAGGGGTAATGAGTGAGTGACACAAATCACTTATATAGTAGAACCTCCACGTTGTGAATACCTCGGGAATGAAGGTTGTAATTCTGAAATGTTCCTAACTCTAAATAAATGTTATGATTCTTTCAAAAGTTTACAGCTGAACATTGACTTAATACAGCTTTGAAACTTTACTATGCAGAAGAAAATGCTGCTTTCCCTTCAATTTTTTAGTAGTTTGCATTTAACGGTACTTTACTGTATTGGCTTTTTTTATGGTCTCTGCTGCTGCCTGATTGTGTTCTTCTGGTTCCAAATTAGGTGTGTAGTTGACTGGTTAGTTCATAACTCTGGTATTTAACTCTGATTCTAGTGTATTTAACATTAAATTGATGGGGTTTAGAAACATAGCAGCATATGAGAAAGGAGGCTGTCTTGTGAAGAATCTCAGGATAACTGAATCTAAAGGAGAAATTATCAGTGATAGGGATCACGGTAGGCAGGCAAGCAAACAGAGGCATGACAGTGCCATTTGTTGAAACTACTGCGCCATTTAAAAAAAACTCTATTGGTCACTAAAAGAGATTTTCATAGGGCAGTTATTGGTGATTCCAGTGTTCTCTGGTATCACAAGGATTGCTTGATGTGAGAGGGAAAAACAGACTATTGGGATAACTGAGTTGTAAATGTCAGGTGGTCTGACTAAAAGATGATAGGGTTACTGTACACCATATTTATGTTTCAGTCTAGTTCAGTCAGTAAATTGTGTTCTGGAATTAGAGAGAGGAAGAGAGCACCCTATTTGCCTATTGGGTCACTTGACTGTGCTCATTTTTGCTGTCTACCCTGCTCACCTAGAAAATCAATACGTTAATATGTTTTTTTAACTTCATAGTACTTATTTGAAAACTTCCAGAAATTAACGGACTTATCATTTTGATAAGGTTTTGAGCTTGCCTTAGCGCATTTGTTGTAGAATTTTGTAGTTGCTAAATTGTTTGAGTGTTTCCTCCGGTTCTTAATCAGACCCTTTTCTGGAAAGTTGACATCTAATAGATACTTACCCTAACATCCACTAACAACCAGAAATTCATCCTTGTCTAAATAACTTCTTTCAAATAAAAATTTAAGGTCACTGGATAGGTGGTGCCATTGTTCTCTCTCCCTATGGTACTTACCAAATGACCAGCTTAGCCATTACTTCCTCCTGAATAGATCAATTGATAACCTGCCAGATGTCACTGTTGCCCTGGCCGCTCCTCACAGCATTGGCCACTGCTTTTTTCCTTTGTCGTAATGGTGTTCAGGTCAGATGTTTCCACTAGCATTCCTCTTTACCATATCCTTCTCCTGCTTTTAATTGTCATTTCCTCCTCAGAGTGGTCGCTAGTATAGCTCAGATGTAAAGAGTGAAGGTAATCTCTAGGGGAAAAATCAGTAAAACAGTGGTTTTCAACCTGTTTGCAACCCTCAGGGGTCTGCAGACTGTCTAAGATTTCCAGAGGGGTTCACTCCTCCATTTGAAACTTTTGTAGGGGTCTGCAAATGAAAAAAGGTTGAAAAATCACAGCAATAAAATAAGCAAGAGCATTCAAGGTAAAGTCCTCATAAGTTCCAGAGGGCATTAGTCCACTTTTTTGGGGGGAGTGGGGGGAAGAGAGGAGAGACCCTTGTTTTTTTTTTTTTGAAATACAATTGCTTTCCCAAATAGGGGTAATAGTTTTCAATCATTAGTGGTGAGGGACTGAAATTTGCACCACATCTGTTACAAATAAAAAGTACATAGATCTGCAGTACTTAAATATAATTTTGGATAGCAAATAGCAAGTTAACACAATTTAAAAGAAAAATGTGTTGCTGATACCCTGTTTTGAGAGGTGGTAGTTGACTTGATGGTCTTGCTTTTAGTTTACTAAATTAAAAATTATTGATTTGTTTAATACATGTGACCATATTTTATTGCTTTAGCTTTTATTTGCTTTTGGTGGAATATAATTTCTAGCTGGTATTAGTGTGTGGCAAAGCAATAAATGATGCTCTTCTGTATATTATAGCAGGAGATTTTTAATTAGGTAAACTATTGATATTTAACAGAACATGGTCACTAGCTTATAACATCTTGTCATAACTTGACATCACACAATTGATGGGGAAGGAAAACAACAATCCCAAAGGGGTGATTTGGTTACTTTATCAGTTAGATAGGTTGTTGAATGTTTTACTAAAAAGCTTTGAATTGGTGGTGCCAAAATATAAAGGAAAATTCTTGGAAGACCTCAGCTAAGGCGTATGGGGTTGAGCGAAATCTAGAGTGTTTGTTTATTCCATCTCAGAGTGAGACTCAGATTTACTGGTAAAGCCTGCGTTTTCAAATTGCCTAAATGTGCTGTGACAAAGTTCCTCTATCCTGGTGAGTCCTGCGCTTATTGACGGATTTGTTTCCCTCAGAGATTCACCATGTGGGTCAGGGAACAGCCTAGAGACCTTCCCCTCTGGTAGAACCCACAGTCCAGGTTAATTTGTCCTGTGTCTGATCAGGAGTTGGGAGGTTTGGGGGGAACCAGGGCCCGCCCTCTACTCCGAGTTCCAGCCCAGGGCCCTGTGGACTGCAGCTGTTTAGAGTGCCTCCTGGAACAGCTGTGCGACAGCTACAACTCCCTGGGCTACTTCCCCATAGCCTCCTCGCAACACCTTCTTTATCCTCACCACAGGACATTTTTCCTGGTGTCTGATGATGCTTGTACTATTCAATCCTCCAGCGATACGCCTTCCCACTCTCAGCTCCTAGTACCTCTTGCTCTCAGGTCCTCGCATGCGTGCTACAAACTGAAGTGAGGTCCTTTTAAAACTCAGGTGCCCTAATTAGGCAGCCTGTCCTAATTGAGGCTAGTGGTTTCTTCTCAATTGGCTCCGGGTGTCCTAATTAGCCTGCCTGCCTGCCTTAATTGGTTCCAGCAAGTTCCTGCTTGTTCTGGAACTGCCCGTTACCTTAGGGAAAAGGGATCTACTTAATCTGGGACTAATATATCTGCCTTCGAACACTCTCCTATATCCATCTGGCCTGACTCTGTCACAGTGAAGACATTTTAATTGCAATCAAAATGTCGCTACAAGTGTTTGAAACTATGGACATTTAAGCAACAGGAGTGTTATGTGAAGACTGAGACTCTTTTGTCTACTGTGTTGTTTCATAGTGGTAGTAAAATTTTACTTGAACAATTATTACGTATTCTAGTAAGCTGGAAATTGCTTCAGTCTTGGTACTAATTATGTTGTGAAAAGCTATGTGGGGTAGTCTCTCCAATGTTAGGGTTGCATCCAGCTTCCATTAAAATGGATAACTCTGACTTGAAAAAAATGGTTTGGCCTGAAAATTTTCACTTACTCTAAAAGGAAACTGTTTTTGTTAGTTTGACAGTTTTCTTACAACTTATTTTGAGTTATAGATCACTTTAATAAATAAACACCTTTCTCTTCTTCCCACCCTACCCTCCCAAATTAGTTCACATTTGGGGATGTTTTAACATTCCAAAATGCGGGATTTCAGCTCTCCATTGAGAACAATTTTACGGCTAGACCCTGCGTAAGGAACATAGCATCATCTAGACATTATAACTTTATCCTAGTAGCTATAATTGGATATGTTAAAAGCATAGAAGTATAGATTTATATTAGAGTTTTTACTGTTTCATTCTAAATTAAGAAATCTGTTTTTAAGTGTTTGCAAAAAGAAAAGTAATTTTAGCTCTTACACAAATTACAATTTGAAATGCTTGGCTAGATTAGGTTTTTGTTCAGCAAAACCAAGAAACTGTTCTGTCCAAACCTTGAAATAGACCTTCCATTCTGTTAATGTTTTTTTTCATGAATATAATTAAATTCTTAAATCCTAGGCCTGAAAGCAAACAGGAACCAGTGAAAACTGAAATGGGTCCACCACCATCCCCAGCTTCTACCTGTAGTGATGCATCTTCAATTGCAAGCAGCGCATCAATGCCGTACAGTAAGTTTTACTTTAATAGTGAAATGTCTATATCACTGTTACAGATGCCTTGCATAAGTTGGGAATGTGTACCCGACAATTAACCCGCCCCCCCTCTCCCCTCCCCAATAAAAAAGCTTATGGAACTTTTTCTATAAGTGCGGATTTTCGTAAGTTGGGTTTGTCTAACCCAGAGAGCGTTTGTATATATCACAGTTACCCTAAGTCTGTCCGATGTATGTTTGTTTTTATTTATCTCTAGCATTGAAGAGTGCTCCTGACAAGCAATTTAAAACCAGTAAATGGGAGATGTCTTATGAATAGTGCAGTTAACAGAAATCTTTGAAAATGTAACTTTCTGACTGGCAAAATGCATTCTGGCTCTTCTATCCTAACTGCAGTTCACTTAGACTACTGTGAAAACATTTTTTTAATCCACTGATTTTGAAAGTTCTGATTTGCCATTGTTCTTCTAATGTAGAATTTATTCGAATAAACAGTGGGAGTTTAGTGCTAGTATCTTAAAGTTAAATATAGTAAATTTCAGTCATGAAGCTTGTTGTAGATTTATACAAAAGCCAATAACTATGTGATGCTCGTTTGGTAGAAACGTTGTAGTTAGTTATACAGAGACTTCCATTATAACCATTTTCTTATGTTTAGAACTTCCTGGAATGAAATTTTCCATTCTCGGTTTCAACCTAGAGTTGAACTGGTTTTGAAAAATTGAGTAAAATCCATTCTTCAGTTTTTGAAGTGTGCAAGCGTGGCAGAAATATACCTTATGCACTTCCAGATTATTTTAAGACATTTCTGACATTGCTCAGGCATCTTAATTAGGGCATGCTTCCAATTGGTTAGTCTTCCTCTGAGGACCTTCTTCCACTCTTATGTGCACATATACAAAGTAATAGTTTTAAAAATTTAGAAGTTCAGTATTGCACATGTGCTGTAAAACTGTTTGCTACTTGCATCAACAGTTCCCAGAATACCAAATATACCAGATTAAAACCTCAAAAGCACTTGTCCCTACCATAGCACCTTTGTGACTTTTAATCAGTATAGCTACTCTTATTCTGATACTGTAATTTCAACAACTTCCTTGTTTAGACCCCTGTCCCTCCAGTTATACACATACCAGAGTGTACTGAAAGGCCACATAACTACCGAGATTAGAGAACTTTAGGTTCAGACCTACAATGCTAATTTTGTTATAGCCAGTATCTAAAGAGAGAGCTTTCAAAATAGAAAACTGTTTTATAGATCAGTTTTGAATTAAGTCAAAAAAAGAGTTGCTGCAGACTTCAGGCCACAGCTGTCTGCTTAATCGTTAACTGTTTAAATAGTTATGTTCCAGCTTTTAAAAGACCCCATGTTTTCAGCCCTGTGCTTATACGTTTGTGTGGAATTTTAAAGCTATAAGTACAGGGCTATAAATGTGTGGCGTTTATAAACCTTTTTCCTGTTTCTTTATTTTAAAAAAATACGAAATCATATGTTCATGTAGGGTTGGTTAATATGAACTCTTATAAGTAAGGAAGCAAAAGGCTTCATACTAATGTTAAATCAGCCATGTTTCACGTTTGTATTCTTGTAGTAGTGTAAATACTTGCTCTTCAGATGTTGATCTTTAAAACAAAATGATAAGACTGCCATGAATACATTGCAACCCAGGTCCAAAATGCGTACTATCACCTTTACCACAGTAATACGGTTTTATTCATCTGTCAAATATTGGCCTGGGCTAGTTGGCAGAATTTTGCAAAGCTGTCATAAATAATGCAGCATATTTAACATGTCTGAATTAAGGATCTTATGCTGACTTCAACTTTTTAGGTCCTTTATCATAATTACTGTAACATTATAAAAACAGTTTTTGGTACTTTAATACTTGAAATCTTTAACATATGGAATAAACAAACATGTCTAGGAATGAATTAACATGACTAAGGAAGTCATAGCTTTAATAGACTTATTTTAGTTTCTTTTTGTTATGGAACAGCTTTACTGTTTGGTACAGATTTATTAGCAAAACATTTTAAGTGGCATTGAGAAATTCTGTCACACTACTCTGACTTCAGATAGTGTTAGAATCAAACTAAATTTTATTCTGATTTAAATTTTGATTTGAATAATGGTACACTTTTGCAAAGTGTGTGTGTGTGTGTTAAGCATAAAGTAAGATCTCTGCTATATTTAGATGAAATGTTTCAAGTTTCGGGTTTTTTTGGTACTTATTATTTTATTGTCGTTTAAGAACGACGACGGTCTACTCCTGCTCCGAAAGAGGAAGAGAAAGTGAATGAAGAGCAGTGGTCTCTGAGGGAAGTCGTGTTTGTAGAAGATGTTAAGAATGTTCCTGTTGGCAAGGTTTGTTTAAAATGAATTCTGATTGCTTTCCTTTTAATTGCTGTGAAACGATCTTTCCTTTCGATTGGCTGACTGTACAGTTGGTTTTACTTTACGTTACTGTACTTTACGTTACTGTAGTGACCCAATTTTGGGGACAGACGGGAGTATTGTTCACTGTGCTTCTTCCGAGCACAACTTTTGTCATATTTTTAACATTTGTTCTTAACCCTGTCAGTGATGCTCATCAACTGCAAACATACTCTGAGTCCAAAATGCTGACTATGAAAGAGGTAATCTTTGATTTTCCCTAGACTTGATCCAAGTCTATCTTTGCAAGAAAAGCACAAAGAATTGACCTTGCTCAAAAGTTCTTACAATGGAAGGAACAGTAGCCCCCTGGTTTGTCCAGAAAAATCATGGTGGGTCAAATAAACTATATTTTGAGACAGCATCACCTGAAAATTTGTTTGGACAAATCTCTTGATGAAATGGAATCCCAGAAAACAAACAAGAACATGGTTCGGAGTAGAAATAAACTGATATGTTTACTGGAGACTGGGAGTAATTTTATTTCACTTTTTACTATATGGCACCATCAGGACACTTTACTTTAGTCAAGAATGCCAGTTTGTCTGGTCCTATATATCTCAGGACCCCAGATTTCCCTCTGTACCCACATGTGAAGGTGAACCTGCCTTCAGAGATCTTGTGCAGGATCAAGAGTGCCGAAGAGGGAGGTTCTGTCTCTACACTGTACTGCCCTTTGTTTCCAACACTCCTTTAGTTCTGGCTCTGTGAAATTAGTTGGGAGGGATGAGGTCAGTTGGGGATGTTTCTGCAGTATTCTCCAAACTGGGGGGAGGGATAGCTCAGTGGTTTGAGCATTGGCCTGCTAAACCTAGGCTTGTGAGTTCAGTTCTTGAGGGAGCCACTTAAAGTTCTGGGGCAAAATCAGTACTTGGTCCTGCTAGTGATGGCAGGGGGATGGACTTGACCTTTCAGGGTCCCTTCAAACTCTATGAGATAGGTATATCTTCATATATTATAAAAGCCAGCACAATTTGTAGTAAACTGCAGAAACTTACACTGCTTCCCTTTCTGAAAGGGGAAGATCCCACGATAAATTTCCACTTCCTTGTATGGATTATTGCTGCATAAGGGAGCATTGATTAGTTTACATAAGAACACCCGAAAGCATTTGCAGGTTTCTCCTGGGGAGACAGTGTGTTCTAGTGGATAGGGCACTGGACTGGGAGTCAGGATACTTGGTGCTGGTCTACACTAGGGAGAGGATCGATCTAAGATACCCAACTTCAGCTACGTAATAGCGTAGCTGAAGTCAAAGTATCTTAGGTCGAGTTACCTAGCGTCCTCACGGCGCAGGATTGGCGTCCGTGGCTCCCCCTGTCAACTCCGCTACCGCCGTTCGCATTGGTGGAGTTTCAGAGTCAACAGGAGTGCGTTCGGGGATCAATATCGCGTCTAGATGAGACGCGATATATCAGTCCCCGAGAAATTGATTGCTACCCGCCAATACGGCCGATAATGAAGACGTACCCTTGGAATCTGTTACTATTTCTGCCACTGATGTGGTCTGTGACTTTGCAAAAGCCATTTAATCTATTTGCCTTTTATCTGTCTCTTCCGTTTAGATTGTAAGCTCTTCAGGGCAGGGACAATGTCTCACTGTATCTGTGCAGTACCTGGCACAATAGTGCTAAATCTGGGGTGAGATCTCTAGGTGCCACTGTAATACAAATATGTGTGTGTGTGTGTGTATGTGTATATATATATATATATATATATATATAGGTTTAATTTGTTTTGTACACAGTTTTTGTGATGTGCAAATACAGCAATCTTTCTGCCTGTAAATTTTTACAACTTACAAAAGTCCACCAATTGCTAGTAAGGAGGCCCACCCCTCAGGACTACTCAGTCACCTTTGCTGTTTTTTTTAAATATAGAAGGCTAGATGGCACCATAATAATGCAAACAGTGTTTCTAAAAGTAAAACTGTAAAAGGTTCAAGCTGTCAAAAAGAAAGGGACAGGTCCAGTTAATCTTTCCCTACCCACCAATCCCACTGCTTTCAAGAATACTTCCCACTTTCTCCTTCAGTAATCTTTGCAGACTCTCCTTTGTCTGAACAGAAATGAAGCCTACAAAACCTGTTCCTCTCTTCCAAGAAATGGTATCAGGCATGAATGAATAGTTTGGAAAAAAATAATTCTCAGTGTCCAATTCTTGTATTACCAGCCAAAACAATCACATAGTTGTACTGCTGTTATTCATGTCCCTCCTTTTGCCCTCGTTTTTCTAATCATGAGATATCAAGTTGACTTACTGTAGAATGTGAACTCTTGATGGCCAGGAATGTGTTTTACGCACCATACTCATTTATGGTGCTGTTTTAATATCTATTTATATCTCTTAGATTGTAAATTCTTTAAGGTAGGGAAACATTACTTCTTATATATTTATCTAACACTGTAAAATGTACAATGCAACGTAAATGTCAGCCAATTTTAAGTTTCAAGCAATAGTATAAAAACAGATAACAAAATAAAGATTTAGATAAACAGTAGCTTCTAGAACCCAGGATGCAAAAATAGACATGCACTTGTAACATCCAGTGAAAGAGGGCAGAGAAATGCAAGTTGCAGCCTTACTGATTCAGATTGCTTAGCTTCTTTCTGCCCATGAAGTTGGGCAGAACAAGTTGGGGACACACTTAATATCCACTGGAAAAATACTGTTCATTATGCTTCTGTCTTGCAAGCCTCCCCAATAGCCAATCTTGTTTCATCTTTCAACGGTAGTCTTGGTAATTGTTTAACCTTTTTTAACTCTTTATTGAATGGAAAGAGGATTTGGGTCCTCATATTTTAGATTTATACATTGCATGTATCGTTAATTTTTAGATGCATACAGACTTCCAAATGGCAAAGTTATCAAACATGTCAAAAAGACAAGATGACCTGCCCGATTTTTTGGAATGGACTCAATCCTGTTCTTTCCCATTCTCCTTCTCCTTTCTCCTTCTCCTCTCTCTCCCTCCCCCACAGCGCACACACAAAATAACCCAGTCATCTCTCTCTGTGCCGCCACCGGTGTTTGGAACAGTAAATGTTTTGTACAACCTCCTCTCCTGCAGTATGAATTCAGGGCTCTGACAGATCAGGGTTTCTGAGACTTCCACATCTTGAGGAAACTTCAATGAAAATGTTCTCCTAAGGTCTGCTACCTTAGACACCTCAGATAACTGGAGAGGGGGTGAAGCAGTCCCTCCAGTAGCCAAAACTTTGAAGGTCAAAACCACAACACCTTAAAATTCATTCTCTTAATTTGTCTTCTGGTGAATCTCATGAGGCACAGGACTAATGTGACCTCTTTGAGAAATACTGCTTAGTAAGCAGGCAATGACAGGCTTCTTGCCGAGAGCAGTACTTGATTGCTATCTTCTAACCATCAGAAAGCATCTGAACTTCTCTATGATATCTCTGTTTGGGGCACAGTGAAGAAAAATGTTTGGGTTTAGGGTAAAAGACCCTGTGGTTCATGTATTGTCACTCCAGGCTAATATTTCAGTTGCTCCAAAATTATAAAAATCTCAGTTGAAGTTTAAAAGGGAGGTTGAGTTTAGAGCTAGGGGCTTAGTTCAGAAGCATTTCATGGGTAGATTGAACCAGCAAATAGCTTTCAAGAATCTAGATTCATAAAAAGAAACTGTTCTGGCCTCTGGAAATTTTTAGTGCTGCCAGTGCACTTGTCTGTGTGCAACAACTGCCTAAATTTATTATCTCTAGATGCTGTTAGGATACTGCACAGACCAGGTGGTGTGATCTGTTTGTAGGACCCTATACAGAGGAATGAATAAGATCTGACCAGCTGTTTTTTGGGGAAGAGGGGAGGGAGGTGAAGGGGTGTGGTGTGGACTCAGCCTGTGATCCTGGTAAGATACAATCCTCATGTTTGTCCCCTTGTCCCATTGCTTGGCCTCTGCAATGATCCTATTAACATTGGGCTCTGTCAGTCCCCCCCTAGTCTGTGCAGCAACCATGTTATAGAAACAGACCTCATGGAATTGGCAGGAATATTCTGATGTGTATTTGTTCCTTTGGTACTACACAGAAGGATGGTCTGAGTGCAGTAACTCCTAGTTTATTGTAGTCTTAAGACACTGGAAGACAGAAGAGCAGCAGAACTTGTCAGATGGAAGCTCTGAGAGGGTTGAAGTTATTTCCCAGACCTGTATTGTTTCCTAATCTTAATGTTCCACTTTAATCCTAAACCTCATGGGTTTAGAATGGAATCCAAAGCATATTCCTCAAAGCTCTGTGGATCAAGGAGGTCCTAATTAGAAGGTTGCCAACGTGGTGAAAACACATGGATACAGGAACAGGGAGTGAATATTATTCAGCACCAAAGTCTTGCACCTGCTATTTTAAGTATTAGACTCTGCTGCTTGGAATGGTTGAAATCTGAAATGTAGGAAAATTGGGTTGAAGCTGCTTCTGTCTTGTACTTTGGCAGCTGCAGTTCCATTTGGTCTGAACCTTCCTATTGGCAGTATCCAGCGCTTCCCCAAACAACTTCAGTCTATCAATCGTATCCTGGATCAGGTGAGAGTTCAGAATAGTGTCCATTTCTAAGTTCATAAGCTGAAATTTTCTTCTGATTGTAGGGGATCTTGTGTGTAATACCCAAATTGGATTGAATGGGTAAAAAAGCTTGGCCAGAAGATTAGGATATATCCTTTTAGGCAGTGCTTCAAATGTATTTAGTCTCTTAGTTTCTAGAATTTTTGCCTTTGGCCTCAACCCCATAGGAAAAATGCCTTAGAGGTGCTCACATCTAACATGGTCCCCGAAAAGGTACGTAGCTCCTTTTTCATGGCTGTAGTTGTCTTAATCCATTATTTCTTTAGGCATAGCCTTTTGTACATGCTTTGAGGGTAAGGAAGTAGTCTTCTCTTTGCATAAAGTTATATATGGGTATATATATTAAATATACATGTGGGTTATATTGAAATAGGGCAAGCTATTAAACTGGTCCTGTTCAGTCCCACGGTGAATTGGTTAAAAGTGTAAAATTGCACTTTCACTTGGCTAGCTGTACTGCTTTCCAGAGAGGAAATCCAGTCACCCTGGAGAGATGGAATATTTATGCAGGTTACCAGTAGACCCCCAAAAATGTAATTTCTGAAAGGATCGGCTCTGTAATAGTCATCTTCCATGTTCTTTAATACTGGGGAGTGTTCGTCAAACATAGTCTTCTACACTGAGCCCTAAGGAGCAGAACCTCAGCAGAATTGCCTCCATTTGTGCTGAAGAACAGAATGTACCATTGAACGTTTTATTTTCCTGATTGTTCAGAATATTTTTTTCTCCACTTTGCTTGTTTTGTATAACTTAATGAAATGGACAAGAGAATGTGTGTGTGTTCAGTGTTAGTAAATGCATATCTCTATGTATGGTACGTGGCAAATTTACTCAAATATTTCCTTTTCAACCAATATTTTAAAATATTGAAAAACTAAGGTGGAATATAAGTGGAATGCAGCAGAAATAGAGCAGATGCCATGGAAAGTGAATTTTGCTTTTGGAAATATATTTAAACTTCAGCGTTTTTATCTGCCTATCTTTGTTCTAAATAAGTTTGTCTATTTAATGACAACTCTTAGAGGCTAACTCGTACTGAATGTACGACTGTACAATAGATGCATATATTCTGTTACTGAAATTGTATTTTCGTTTTTGATGGCATTTGCACAAATTGTGAGAAGTTACACTAGCAGTTCGGAATGTCTGTAGTAAACAATTCTGTTTCTGAAAGATATGTCTAAATCAAGTATTTTTATTAAAGAGAATAAAATAATAAAACACCAGGGGATAATAGTGAGCTTCTTTCATTGAATTGAGACTAAAATAAACTGGGAATAAAAATGAGTTTGAGCTACTTGACTAGTTTTAAGAAAAAATTTTCTGTTGTTTATACTGGTCAATTAATCTTTCTCTAAACGCAAATATATAATAGATCCAAACTCTTGGGTCTGTGTTCTCTGTGTATAACTGGGATCAGAGCATCCAGTTTTTACTTCTCAGTTGGTTGCTTAATTTGTCAGTGGGTGGTCCATCCCGACTAGTCTGACACACAAAAGCCAATAACTACTGTAGCATCTGCCAATGAAGAAGCTACCTTAGTGGTCTTTTTTTCAGGAGCTCACTTCTCATCCCTTCTCTCCCAAATCTTTTTGAATGAGGGTTTCCCCTAGTTTTCCTAAATCAATTCTGAACATTAGTTTCTTTCTAAATAATGTTCAGTTGTGGTGCTTTGCCTTTAAAAAACAGTTTCCTTTTAGGGTCACTGCATTTTTCTTATTCTGTCAGTGTTTCTTTTATACTGAATATATGAAAAGCAGCTCAGTTGTTTTAAATGTTTACTGAAGTGTGATCAGAAGAAGTCTAGAGCAGATTTGCTTTAGGAAGATGTGTTGATCTTTTAGATGCTGGGGACAGCTCGAACTTTTTCCCCTGTTGCAGGTTATGTAAGTCTTGAAGATGGGAAAGGAGGCAACATGGAAGATGGCCTCATAACTTCTATCAGGAGCACTGAGAGCTAAGACTCTGTACAGAAGAGGCACAAATCAAACCTTCCATAGCAGCATTTAAACAGTCATTTGTGAGTTCCCATGCGTAAGAGCAGTGGTTGCGCCAAGGCTTCAGTGTGGTCTCAAACACTCAATCTACATCACTGGTCACTGGAGATACTGGCACTGAATCCTCCCTTAAAGTGTAGATTATTTACTGACATTTCCTATGCATAGTTTTTCCCTGGAATGCTTGGATCAAACTGCTTGAGTCCTCCATGCAACATCATTCTTTCATTAGCATTCCTGCTAGCTAAACTCTGGTCAAGAACATGTTCTCTTTTAGCAGGGCCAGGTTTGTGGCATTACACCATGTTCTTACAACTTATCAACCCTGTATGTTCTGTATTAATTGACATGGCACAGGGCATCAAGCTCACTCCCATCTCTGGGTGACTGTGCCATATGCTTTGGCACTAGTGCCTCTGATACTGCTGGTTACGTTGTTGCCATTCTTGGTGCCATCTGTCTTTATACAGGGTGTTAAGGTATTCTTTCTCCATCAATGCATCTACTTCCGCATACCACTTGGCCACCTGAGACTGGTTGGGAGAAGGGTTGGGAGTCCATAGGCATCTCTGTTATCCTGAAGATTTAGAGGGAAGCTCTTCTACTCCTACTCCTTATAACTCCGTAGGAGTAGAGGAGGGTGCAGCAGTTGACTAGTGAACAAAATAGGGTACCTGCACAAATTTCAATTAATTTAGAGGCTAGAAAAAGCTCCAGAGTTGTTGTTGTTCCTTGAGATGAAGGCTTTAGTAAATCTGAAGGTGGATCTCATCACCTGATTATGACTAATACTTTCATCTTTTGTTGGACCTTCATTTGTCTTAGAAGCCTCAAAAGTTAAAGGAACATAGCACTTTTTCTGCTGATTTTTTCTCTTGTACTTTTGAGAGACTGGTGACTGCAGCTGGAATGACCAAGGGACATGATGGCTTTGCAGTTTGGTGATTAATGAACACAGTGCTAAGCCGAGAAGCTTACTTGACGCAAACGTATCAGTCATGCATATATAATGTACATGTCCTTGAAGAGATGCTCCACTTAGAATTTCAGAAGAAGTGGCCTGAGTGGCTTTCGACTGCTTTGTAAGGGGAAAGACGGATGTAGTGTAAATGTTCCTGGGTATGCGTGGCTACATTCTTAGACTCGAGTTTTAGTAGTAAACTATTTTTGAGATTGGATTGGGGCAGATAAGACCACGCTGTTCACTAGTTACTGTCATGCGGCTCCTTTTTGTAGTCATTCCAAATACTGGATTGGGATAGGCATTAAGAAATCCACCTAAACAAATAGGTGCACAGGAGCCCAGTAACTGCAGAAGAATAATACTCCTAATAACTAGGGACCTCGGAGTTAAGACTTACCATCTCAGACCAAACGTCTGTGCTTTGACAAAAAGGTTCAAGGTAAATGAAACTACTTTTCAGCTGTATCTCAAAGTTTTTAGTAACACATCAATTATGTTTGTGTTCTGCTGGTAGGTACTAAAAGTGGATGGTGCCTATGTTGCTGTGAAATTTCCAGGCACATCTAGTAATGCAAACTGTCAGAGCAGCTCCGGTTCAGATCCTGATCCTTCTTCCCTTCTCCAAGATTGTAGGCTGCTCAGAATAGATGAACTCCAGGTACGTTGGATGGAGAAATAAAAAACAGGAATTTGAAATTTCCTCATGGTGTTTGCATACTGAGATCTTACTCTTGTTTTTTAGGTAGTCAAAACTGGTGGGACTCCAAAAGTTCCAGATTGCTTCCAAAGGACTCCTAAAAAGCTGTGTATTCCTGAAAAAACAGAGATTCTAGCAGTGAATGTAGATTCAAAAGGTAAGTGTTTTCTGTAAACTACCCTGCTGCACTTCTTAGAAGTGTTCTCTCCCCCCTGCCCCTTTTTTGTGGAAAACATTTCAACTGTCAAATTAAGGTGCATGCTTATCTGCGTTGATTAACAAATAATTACAGATGCAATAGTTTGCATGTGTGTTGTGTTGCATTACAGAATGCCACCAATGAGAGAGGTTAATTTTTTTTCTTGTTCTTGTATCCATGAAGGAGTGCATGCTGTCCTGAAGACTGGGAACTGGGTTCGATACTGCATATTTGACCTTGCTACGGGAAAAGCTGAGCAAGAAAATAACTTCCCCACTAGCAGCATTGCTTTCCTGGGTCAGAATGAGAGAAGTGTTGCCATTTTTACAGCTGGACAGGTTTGTTTGGGTTCTTTTGTTAATTTCCCTGTTGGATTTTAGTTGTTTAACTTCTCAGAGTGTTAGTTTTCCTAATCTGTAAAATGGGAGTGCTGCTTCCTTTTCTAAAACTTGTTTAAGATTTGGAAGAGCTGGGATTTTTAAATGGTTTAAGGGAGCTAGGCATCCAACTCCCCTTGACTTTCATTGGAAGTTAGGCACTTAACAAACACTTAAGCATGTCTGAAATCCCCATATCAGTACTTCGAAATCCTTAGATGGAAGGCGCAAAATATTTTTATTACAGAGGAAGCAGCCGTCTGCTGTTTGCTTCAGTGAAGACTTCAGCAAACAGCAGATATGGCTTTGTTCAGGAGGAAAGTCGATTTTCATCTGGCCCATTTCTGAACATTTGAATATAGCAAAAACTATTTCATGCTAGTGTGTGTTGAGCTTGTTAAGCATCTGTCTAATAGGATGTGAAGTGCATGTGTCTGTAAGGAGCTTAATGATCACTTAATCACTGACACATGCCCGTGTGGCACATCCTATTTTAGGAGCATTCTGAACTACTAAGTCCCCTTGAAGCACTTCCAGGAGACTGAAACTTCTTAAATGTTTCTCAGATCCACGATCTTATTAATTGGAGCCTCCTCTTTGGGTTCCTGTGGCATCAGGGTTGATCAGATTCCAGTGATGGTGTAAAGACGAATAGGTCTGGCTGTGCGTTTGCAATATTTTGCAAGTCAGAGCTGCTAACTCCTGTGATATTAATCTGCTTCTTTTAAGTTTGTCATTCCCATCCCCCCTTTAAAATAATAGAAACTGTGGGTCAAAAGTATATTAAATCAGTGTAGAATTTGCATGGCTAAATACATAAGTCAGGTAATCCCAGACTTAAGGTTGAATATGCAGACTTAACTCAGTATTGTAATGCATATGTAAGGGCCATCTGTAACTGCATATTTTAATGCAGATTATTATATAAAGGCTATAGAGAAAATATATTACACACACACACACACACTTGTGTAGGCAGTCCATGACTGTAACCTTGCTTAGGTGACATAAGTGAATAATGGCTCTACAGGCATACATAGGTATTTAGAAGAAGAAACAAAAGAAATAATTTTCAGTGATTTCTGCAAGCCACATCTTTAGTACAGATATGTAAGAAAATTTTATTGTCAAAGATACTCTGAAAATTTGTAGAATACAGTGTTTCCGTTCAAGTTTGTTTGTAAACAATATTGTTTGTCAATAAATTATGGTGTCAAAGATCCTGGTATTGTCTTAGGATTGATACATATTTCATTTTAATTAAGGTTTAATTTTAGTTTTTTAAAGTAAATTGACACTCACTTGTGCTATTGACTGCTGTGCTAAGCACTTCCCAGTCATTCTAGAAGTGGTGGCTCTTGCCCCAAGGAGCTCAGTCTAAAAAGAGGTAGAGAGAGGTTATGAATTTCAAATCAACTTCCTGTGGGCAGCATGACAGAAGTGAGTCTTTAGGAAGGATTTAAATGTGGAAATACATATTATATGATTTTGCAAAATGGTGATTTGATGTTAATTTATTTTTATGTAGGAATCTCCTATTATTCTTAGAGATGGAAATGGAACTATCTATCCAATGGCAAAAGATTGCATGGGTGGAATAAGGGATCCCGACTGGCTTGATCTTCCACCTATTAGTAGTCTTGGAATGGGTGTTCATTCCTTAACAAATCTTCCTGCTAATTCAACCATTAAAAAGAAAGCTGCTATCATCATCATGGCTGTTGAGGTAATGTTCTATGTTTTGCTTACTTCATTACTACATGGTAATCTTAATAGCTGCTTTTTTAAAAATGGTAAATTAAAGCATCTTGGTATATAACTCTTTCAATTACCATTGCATTTCTACTCTTCTGTCATTTTAAATTAAGTAATGTTTTATAAACCTGAAAACCAAACACAGCTATTTAGTAAACCAAAAGGTCTTTGACATGACTCCAGTGTGAGATTTTTAAATTATTATTTTATAATTGTTAGAATTATTAGGGATTATGCTTCTAAAGTTTAAAATATTGACTAGTGTCTCTTGCATAATATTGTATTATTCTATTATTGAATGTATGTGCTTTCTCAAGTGATCAGAAGTTTGCCATGTTACTGTAAAAGCACTACAGTTTGCCTGTAATTTGAACTAGTGCAGGAAATGTTAAAGGAGAAATTGTAGGAGTGATTTCTTGTGAATCTCCATTGTTGCGACGTATAAAATCTTTGGGGAAGAACCTCTTGCTTGAATCCTCTGTAGAGTTCCATATACACCTATAGCATCATATAAATAATTATACAGTATATTGAATACTAGTTATGCAAAATACCAAACATACTAGAAGAACCTCCACTACTTCCTCTTAAATGGTTAGTGTGGCGTGTTAGCAGATTCCCTAAAGCAGTGGCTCTCAAACTTTTTTTTACTGGTGACCCATTTCACATATCAAGCCTCTGAGTGCGATCCCCCTTATAAATTAAAAACACTTTTTAATATATTTAACACCATTATAAATGCTGGAGGCAAAGCAGGATTTGGAGTGGAGGCTGACAGCTCGCAACCCCCCGTGTAATAACCTCAGGACCCCCTGAGGGGTCCGAACCCCCAGTTTGAGAACCCCTGCCCTAAGGGATGAATTTATCATGTGTGCTGTACTGCTGCACATCATATTAGATCTATATTGAGTCTTGCATTGGGGTACTCCACATTTTTAGGAAGAAAAGGGGTCACCCAGACAATTTCAACCTCCCCATCCCACTTCTACCAATCATTAAGAAAAAACCCTATAAAAGCCAGTTCATATAGACCACTTGCTGTGTTCCTTGAGTCCTACAATTTTGCTGTGTTACCTAGTCATGAATCATAGAAATCCTGTATCTTTTGAATTGATGTAACTAGCTATGATGCCAAGATCCAAGTGTTTGTAGTTTGACAGATACTTGGTATTTCAGCATGTCCTTTTTCTTTAATTCTCTTCTATTATTTGCTTATAGTAGAAATGAAATTCAGTCTCAATATGAGATGATGTTGAGATCATAACATTAAAAAAAAGTTCTAGTATATTTGTATTCAGCGTTTCCTGTGTTACTAGTGAACATCTTAGGCTTAAGTTTTTGCATGTTCATTTTTCAATGCAAAGCCAGAAATATCTAGAATGGTTTATCTGTCTAAATTTTTTGTTCCATTTTATTAAAGTCTTTCTTCCTTTTTCTGAGCGCAGAAACAGACTTTAATGCAGCATATTCTCCGATGTGACTATGAGGCCTGCAGACAATACCTGATGAATCTTGAACAAGCTGTTGTCTTGGATCAGAATCTACAAATGCTACAGACATTCCTCAGCCACAGATGCGATGGAAATCGTAATATTCTACATGCTTGTGTATCTGTGTGCTTTCCAACCAGTAACAAAGAAACTAAAGAGGAAGAGGGTGAGCAATGTATCATGAGAGCCTTTTTGAATCTACCTTTTTTTAATACAGTTTCAAGAATATTTGAAGGAGAGCCAAAATTTTCAAAACAAGTGCCTAAAATGTGGGACCTAAAATAAATGACCTAACTTTTCAAAGGTGTGGAGCTTATGCAGCTCCCATTTACGTCATTGAGATTTGTGGGAGCTCAGCGCTACTTTATTTAGGTGCCTAACTGTGGTTTTAGGACACACTTAGAGCACCCAGATCTGAAAATTTTAGATTGTCCCTTTATATCATTATTAGCTTGGGGTTTTTTTTTATACACACACAGTGTTCAAGTTTTCTTTCCAGGATTATCAAATAACTTGTCTAATGTTTACTGGTGTCTTTGATATTTCTTCCATTGAGAAATTTGTACTGGAAAATATGAACACAGGGCTTTCTGTTGATGTAAGGGACTGACATTTTTTATAGCTTTTAAAATACTATTGCATCAACCCCCCCAAAAAAAACTACATGAAAAGAACATTAAGTTTGCAAAGGCAAATGCTCAAAAGTTCGGAAATGCCAGAATTAAAACTATTCTTGCAATTTAATTCAGCCCCCTTCTGCATATGCATTATGATACAGTCTTTAATTACATGATCACATACTATTGTTTCCACAGGGCTACTTCATTCAGTGCACAAGATGGACAGTGCTCACCAAATGGGTAGCTATTCAATATTTCTTTTATCCTCATCATTCAATGTATGGCCCCATTCCTTATTTATTGTACACCATCAAAACCCTGCACTGAATAAAGATTTAACTTCCTGATGGGCTTTACTGTGGTGCTCTCATAGTACTATCTTGGTTCTTTACAGGTTTCAGAGTAGCAGCCGTGTTAGTCTGTATCTGCAAAAAGAACAGGAGTACTTGTACCTTAGAGACTAACAAATTTATTTCAGCATGAGCTTTCATGAGTTACAGCTCACTTCTTCGGATCACAGAATGGAACACACAGACAGGAGTCATTAATGAACTTATCTTCATAATGCCACTGTGGTGACCGGGTGGTGGTATCTCTATTTTACGCATGAGGAACTGAAGCATAGAGAGTAAATCCAGAAGTGCCAACTAATTTTGGGTGCCCAGTTTGAGAAGCCATGGGCCTGATTTTTTTCCCAAGTATTTAGCAATTTGTAGTACTCTCCATTCAGAGCACAACTCTCATTAATCTCAGTTGCTGTTACAGAAGTGTGGATCACTCACAAGTCAAACCCCATGTGTCTCAGATTGGTTACTCAAAGAGCACATAGTGATCACCAGTGAAAAATTTGATTTGTGACTTTGCCACAGAGTTTCTATACGTAACTGGGGGAGGAAGAAATAGAATCCAATTCTTTAGAGTGGAATACAGCTGCCTTAACTGCAAGACCATCCTTTTTCTTCCTGCAGTTCCCGGTCTCATTTATTACACACCTTCTAATTTCTGTGACAAAAATGAGGCAGGGGTTCTACAGATGAAAGCCTCATTCACTGCACAACAGTGATTCCCAGAGCACTGTCCATCATGTGCACTGATTGAGGCAGTGGTCGTGTGGGAAAAAATACTATGTGATCATGTAATTAAAGACTGTATTAAAATGCATATCCACAGGAGGACTGAAATAAGGTTGCATTGGCTGGCAATCTTAATTCTGTCTCTTCCTAATTTTAAATACTTGACTGTGTAACTTTAACTTTCTTTTGACAAAGTTTTTTTTTTTTAAATGTAATTTACCAGGTTTCCTTAAAACTTAAAATCCAAAAAGATAAAAATTCCATCATGTGGAGTCATATTGACTCCTCTCCTCCTTATAAGTAGGGCTGGCCTCTTTAGTTCCCATGCACAGTCTTCTCTACTTGAGCTAACAGTAGCAGTAGTGGTAGAAGGTTATCTTCTGTTGACCTGCCTCTAGGCAGGGATGACAGCAAAGGAATGTTGACTCAGGAATAATGGATTCAATTTCAGGTTCTGTAGAGTGTGTGTTTGAGTTTCTCAATGAAACAGTTATGAAAATTTTAACATGGACTAAACTGTTCATCTGTTTCTGAGAACAGCTGAACCAATTTGACTTCAACTTTTGAAAAAGACATAAGCCTAAGGCAGTCAGCATGAAGTTTCAGTCCAAATGGTTAGAGTCTGGCAAAGCTATAAGCAACTGAAACAGGGTCTTATAATGGAAAATGTCAGGCAACATTAAATATACGTGTTAATACTGGTACTACTTATAACGATGTGTATGCTTTTATATATAGACAGTACCAATACTGTAACCTCAGAACTTTGGTCATATTAAAGTAGAAACCTTAAGCAGTTCTAGTTAAATGCTATTACAGAAATGCTTGTGACATTTTTTAACTCAAAATATAAATCCAGTGTGGTGGTTTTTTATAGTTTCACATTAACTGCCTGAATAAAATAAACTCAGAAAATGACCTTGTAAACTGCATTAACTACTTAACTTGAAATGTTTTGTTTTTAGCTTGTATCTTGCTGAACAGTATTTCTAATGACTTTTACTGATGCCTATTTTGAGATTCTGAACTAGAATATTCCATAGGGAAGTAAGTAAAGGGCTATTTTTCATTATCCAGACAGAAGCACTAAAAGTAAATGACTTAAAGGCCTTGTCTACACTAGCACTTTACAGCGCTGTAACTTTCTCGCTCAGGGATGTGAAAAAACACACCCTTGAGCGCTGCAAGTTTCAGCTCTGTAAAGTGCCAGTGTAGACAGTGCACCAGTGCTGGGAGAGGGTAGCTATTCCCCTCGTGGAGGTGGTTGTTTGTTTGTTTTTTCAGCTCTCTCTCCCACCCTGCTGCTGCAACTACACAGCTGGGGCAGCGCTTTAACGGTGCTAGTGAAGACATGCCCTCAGTCATTTCTGGATTTTTAGTTACCACAGTGGTGTTGTGTTTAGATGATTGGCTGTTTCTCAGGAATGTTGTAATCTAGACAAAATGGTTCTCTTTGAGAGAAACCTTTTATACTGAATTATACAATTCTGTTTGTAAAACTTTTATTCTAATACACAAAACAATGAAAATGTCTTGCTGATCCTGTTTGTTGTACCATAGATTTTTGTCAGAATTGCCTGCACGATATTGTTTTGTCGTCAGTATCTTGATTAACTTTATTGGGTTGACACCTCAGAGAATTTCAGAGGGGAGTGCTATGCAATTGTTTCTTTTGCGATGACTTTTCAAATGCTGGTTCCCTTTGGCACTCATGCCCTTTGTATGTTTGTACAGCCATTAGAGGAGATTTAAGACTCTTTGGGTTGTCGTATATAAAGATACTAATAGTTCTAT
Organism: Chelonoidis abingdonii; assembly: GCF_003597395.2. NCBI lineage: Eukaryota > Metazoa > Chordata > Testudines > Testudinidae > Chelonoidis > Chelonoidis abingdonii. The sequence continues at coordinate 264,630,623 of NC_133770.1, read as the reverse complement.
ACCTTATTCATTGAATCCAGAGTCTTATTCCAATAATTATTACACACACATATAAGGCACACAGCAATAATATCTGGATACCACTTGCAAAATGAAAAACATAAGATCCATGTTTTTGCAGATCATAAAGCACATTCTATGCAATCATTTCCCATCAACAGCTACTTTCCTCCTAGAGCCAGGGAATTTGCAACTGGAAAACTAATTGAATTTAAAACAAACAAACAAAAATTAAGAGTTTGCAGGAGAGTCTTTAAGATGTAATTAAGATCCCTGTGTTAACTCCTTTTTTTTATAATGATACTTTATTTAAGATTTGGCACCAAATGTTTTTCTTAATGTTTCAGAAGCAGAGCGCTCTGAAAGGAATACATTTGCTGAAAGGCTTTCTGCAGTTGAGGCTATTGCAAATGCAATCTCAGTAGTATCAAGTAATGGTCCAGGAAATCGGGCAGGATCATCAAGCAGCAGAAGGTATAGACTGGCTTTACCAAGCTTGTTTTGTACTTTGAGTACCCCTCATATGTTAATGAAACTATAAAAGGTGATATTAGGAATATCAATGTCAATATTCTCATTTACTTTGCCATGATAGAAATTACACTTTAATGTACACAGACCACACACATTGAAATCATAAGCCTATTCTAGAAGAGGTTTGTTTTGCCTTTTAGCTGTGGTCAAGCATGGGGTGCTGTTGTCAGACCAAGGAGAAGGAAATGGAGGTGTAGTAATTAAAGTGCAGGAGTGAGGGCCAGACAGTCTTGGTTCTGTTTCTAGCTCTGGCATGGACTTGTGGGCGTGTCTCTTAACTATTCTGGCCTTCAGCTTGCTCAACTGCAAAGTGGCATTAGTACTTATCTACAATCTGGAGATTAAGGGGCTTTAATTGAGGTTTATAAAGCACATTATAAACTGCAATTAATTAAGAGTCTAAGAATAAGTGTTATAGAAATGTTTGAAAATTGCTACTTATATTTACATCTTAAGAGAACTTCTAGGATAAGCTAATGATTTCAGTGTGTGTGATCTGTATCTAAATCACAAGGTGTCCCTATTTATTTGCCTGCTGCAAAACCTCTAATTTCATTAAGTGCTTCCCCCCCACAAGCCCTCAGATCTGAGTGGTATCTACATTTATAGATGTTTAGGACAGAACTTATAGATAAATGTAATGAGTTGCTATTTTTCAAGTATCCTGTTCCAGAGCCATTCCTCCGTTTTCCTTTGACTGGATGGGGAGTCTGTATGACATTTGTGCTTTGACTCTCTTGCCAAAGCATAAATCCACATGAAATAAAACAGTGCTTTGCCATCCCTGGGCCATAGTCCTCTACTCCATATCCATACAGTCTTCCCTTTTGATGCAGGGAAGTAAAAGGTGGAGCCTTCCTCTTACTGTCTGGAATACCCAATCTTGCAACCTCTAAATAAGAGCAGGAGCATATACAAGGACTTTTAAAGGGCACAAGACCCAATAACAGAAGTACTGGGCCACAGTGGCCCTTAAAGGGCCAATATATCCTGCTACAATAGAATGTTGGGAGGAAATATTAAAATTTATTGCTTGACTTATGTTCTCTCTGTACCTAAGACAATTATAGGAATAAAAGAAGTTTGGGTTGCGTTTAACTACAAAAGTTTTTCTTTAAGTATATTACCTAATTATAAATCAATGTGGAAGTGAATTTGTTCTGTTTGGTTTGTATTCAGTTTGAGATTAAGGGAGATGATGAGAAGATCCTTGCGAGCAGCTGGATTGGGTAGACATGAAGCTGGAGCTTCATCTAGCGATCACCAGGACCCAGTTTCTCCACCAATAGCTCCTCCCAGCTGGGTTCCTGATCCTCCTGCAATGGATCCTGGTAAGATTGCTAATGTATCAATTGATGTGAGTGTAAAACTAGACATGATTAAAAAAGCAACAAACTAATGACTTAGACACTAAATTTTAAATTCACTTTCAGAGACTGAAATGTTAAATGTCCTGAAGAGTAAGTATTGTTAGTAATGGAGTAATCAGATGTACTTTTTGTATGGAAGCAGTGATTTAGAATTTAAAAGCACTTATTCAAACTGGTACAATAAACAAAATGCTGTTTAAAATGCTGTTGCCAAATTTTTTAAAAGTATTTGCTATAATGTTGGTTATATTGATGTCAGTCTAATTATATGACTTTTTGCTAAAAGCAAAGTGTCAGTTAAATATAAAGAACAGGTATATAGTGTCGCTAGAATACTGCAGAAAAAGCTTATTAGAATGTACATCAATATATAAAAAATATCCCTGCTGTTCTGTTTACTGAAAGATGGTGACATTGATTTTATCCTGGCCCCCGCTGTGGGATCTCTTACCACAGCAGCGACTGGCACTGGCCCAGGACCTAGCACCTCCACCATACCAGGTGAGAACCTGCTCTTTATCTGGATATGCTTGGGCAGAGGGGGGAGGGAATCACGAAAGCTACCTTTTGATAGGTTTTTGTGTATCCCAACTGCTGCTCCTTTGTAAATACAGATAGCTTTGGCTTGAAGCAGCATTTTACAACTATTCTTAAACTTATTTTTATGTAAAGCACAGTTGAGTAGAATATCACAAACTTTTATTTACCTGCAAATGTTGTGCATGTAAAAATGTCAGTAGTAATATGAAATTGTGCTTACTATCTGTTTCAGCTAATAACATTTCATATTCTCAAACATTCAATCCTTTATATACAGTGAAATGCATAATCTTGCTGAAACTGCCAAGACTGTCATAGTCAAGGTGATGATTGATGATGACCTTAATACAGTTGTCTCTCTTTTTGAGGAAATTACTTTTATTAAATGACCCACTGTAAGAGGGACCCACTGTGGGGATTGTTTCCACAGAAGTATTTTTTTCTGATTGCAGGTCCTTCTACTGAACCGTCTGTAGTGGAATCAAAGGATCGGAAGGCAAATGCTCATTTTATACTGAAATTGTTATGTGATAGTGTCGTTTTACAACCTTATCTTCGAGAACTACTATCAGCCAAGTAAGGGTTTTCAAATGAAAAGTGCCACCATTGTTTAAAACAAATGTCCCCTGAAGATGGTACATGAGCTGAAACTTACTCATGAACATCTTGGTGAAAATGTCTTCAATATGTAGGCAAATTTTAAATATGAAGCAGTATATTAAACTAGAATTACTGCAGAATGTCTGCAAGAGTGCATGTGCACACCGATACATGGATTACAAAGTAGTTTACTTCTCAATTAATCCCTTTGAGGATATTTAATCTAGGCACTTACACTGTGGTAACGCTGTATTAGAGAAGGGTATATCATAAGAAATCGACACCCGATCTAGAGATTCTTGGTGAAAAAAGATTATATGGAATCCAACTAATATCTTTGGAGAAGACAAGGCTTTGAAATTAACTAAATTTTCACAATTGACGAGATTGATAAAATTGATACACTGTTCATACTAGGGAGGAGTTAAGAAACAAAGGGACACTACTTAAGTGTCAGGAAACTCTGGCACTTTGACATATTGTCCTTTGTGCAATAAAGGTTTGTTATAAGATGCCAAAGAGGACTGAAGCAAAAATTATAAGGAGTCAAAACATTTGATTTCTTTTCTGAAGAAAGACTGTTTATATTATTACAGTAAAAAAAGACACGTAATTAGTTGAGTTTCTCCCTTTAATCAACATGACAAAGTTTTAAATACATGATAAATTATTAAATTACCTACTCCTTGCTTTTCCTTAGTGTATGCGCTATAGTAATTTCATGTTTTAATCTTTCCAGTTTTGTTACACAAAACAAATTCTTTTTGGTTATTACCAATGTACTAATATTCAGCAGCCTCATTTATCCAGACTAATTCCCGTTTATATAGGGTTATGTTGCCCTATTTCATAGCCTTCTATTGCAACTACAAGTTCAGCATTTTTCAGCTTATTTGGTAATAACTTTACAAATTTGTTTACTAGAGATGCAAGAGGTATGACACCATTTATGTCTGCTGTTAGTGGCAGAGCGTACCCTGCTGCAATTACCATTCTGGAAACTGCGCAGAAAATTGCCAAAGGTAAATGAATTTCAAATATGTTTTATGCATACTGAGCTGTTTCCTTTTTTTAATTTTGGTTTTGGCATACATACAAAGACAGTAATTGAATGTATAACTAACAAATATTCTTTTATGTAAAATTGCATATGTTTGAGTAAATTCTGGTGTCCAGAATTTACCCCCTTCCAAAATATGGTGCCTATGTCATGGATAATTTGCTATTTGAGAACATGTACTAATGTGTATTAAGAGTAGCAATGGAGTTTTGTTAATATCACTACTTTGCTCTATACCAGGCCTTTCATTGAAGGATCTGTTGCTTTACAAACACTAATGAATTAAGATAGTATTTTCAAAATGCTAAATGATTAAACATCACAGTTCTCCTGTAATATAAATGGATCACTTGATCCACTACTAAAGTTTATTCTTTCTGGTTTGGAATACAATATCTGATGTAACTGTACACACATTTAGGTCCCATTCCTGAAAGGACTTAGGCACCTGTTTAACTTCCTATCATAGTTATCTGCAGGTGTTCTTTGCAGGGAAGACCTATAGTGTGTTGGGGAAGAAGTCTTCTAAATATTATTGAGAGCATTTTATCATTTATAACTTTTTTAAAATTGATTTTACCATGAAAAACTTTGTTTTAAAACACTTATACTTGAATTTTTCTAGCTGAGGCAACTTCTAGTGAAAAAGAGGAAGATGTGTTCATGGGAATGGTTTGCCCATCTGGCACAAACCCAGATGATTCTCCTTTATATGTTCTGTGCTGTAATGATACATGCAGCTTTACATGGACGGGAGCAGAGCACATTAATCAGGTAAGTTAAACACTTTTTAATAAGTTAAATGGGAATGTGTTTCAATTATGCGTTGTCTGTACTTAATGTTAATGAACACCACTGGCCCTATTCTTGTATAGCTGAACTTCATCTGTTAATTCATTTTAACAGTTTGGAGTTGTGCTATAGTCGTCTTTGTCTATTTCTGATCTTCATTGACATTCTGGTTTGTAGTCAGTCAGGGGATTTATAGTCTGGCAGGCGGGTAGGATGCGGGAGGGGGTGTGCAGCGTGGGCTCTGGGAGGGAGTTTGGGTGTGGGAGGGGCCTCAGGGCAGTAGGTTGGGGTGCAGGAGCGGGTGCTGGGTGCCGGATCTGGGGGGTGCTCACCTTGGGTGACTCCCTGCAAGCAGTGACCTGTCTCAGCTGCTCCTAGGCAGAGGTGCGGCAGGCAGCTCTGCGTGCTGCCCATGCCTTATGCGCTAGCTCTGTAGCTTCCGTTGGCTGGGAACTATGGCCAATGGGAGCTGTGGGGGTGGAGCCTGTGGGTGGAAGCAGCGCATGGAGCCGCCTGCCTGCCTGCCTTTGCCTAGGAGCAGCCGGGACAGGTCGCTGGTTGCAGGGAGCCGCCGAAGGTGAGTGCCTGCCCCCATGCCCCGCACGGATCCGGCACCCAGCACCCCCTCCCAGGTCCCAGCCCATTTCCCCGAGCCCCTCCTGCACTCAAACTCCCTCTCTCTTAGTTAAGTCATTTTTCACTTACTGGCACCCTCCCCATTCCTCCAACATGCCAGATAAAACATCTTTTACTGTATTTAAATATACTGTAATATACTTAATCCTGTATCATAGAAAATGGAGGTGGACCAGATGAATTTTTGAGGTCTCTTACAGCCCTACATTTTTGATATTATATTGAATTAATACAATGTATGAATATTTAAACTGCATATCCACTGTGAGGGGAAAATTATGCATATAACTTCATGTTTATAAAATGGTGGGTTTTTTCATTTTAGGATATTTTTGAATGCCGAACATGTGGCTTACTGGAATCTCTTTGTTGTTGCACAGAATGTGCACGAGTTTGTCACAAAGGTCATGATTGCAAGTAAGTACACACTGAGTTCACTATCTTACAGTCAAACTGATGTCTTAATTGGTTCCATTCACTAGCTGCTTTCACTTCTGATTAGTTGTTGCTTCATATTCATTAGTTTATGCTACAAAATACTTGCAAATTAATAAACTATTAAAAATTAACTTAATATGAACCAGTCTCTATCCATAATTTTTTTTATATCCATAAATGTTGTTAGTCTTTCTGCTATTTGACTGGAGGCAGTGGTATACAGAGTAAATGGTTAGCATATTCAACCACAACCTCAAAAGTTTGCTTATATAGGAATAAAATGTGAACCAAAGCTGTGAAGCATCAAAACAAATTTAATGTATGTTCCCCCTAAAAACTAGCGCTGCACAAGGGATAAATGAGCTAGAAACCAAATATACATCCAAAATATTTGATTGCTACAAATTTGAAGCTACAGTCTAGATAACTTCATTAAACAGCTCAAGCTGAGCTGTATTAATATCAAACATCTATAAACTAACAAGTTATCAGCTTATACCCACAAAGATGTGCTTGTAATTTTTAGGAATCTTTGATTTTTCTTCAGTAGGAAAAAAGGATTTCAGTTAAACTTTTTGATGGTTTGGAGACAGCTTTTTTTTTTTTTTTTTTTTTTTTTTTTTTTTTTTTTTTTTTTTTTTAAGTTAAAGGGATCTGAAATGTGGAAAGTTGTATAGTGAAACTGTCATGCTAAATCAATAGTAGGACAGAACACCAATAAACTGAAGTTGAGTTATTTAGGAATTGTAATTTTTTTCTCTTAAATGATTGTTTTGTTTGTTTACTGTTATTGTAAAAAGTTTGTAGTAGAAAATGAAATTAATTTAAAAATAAATCCAAAAGCCTCTTTCAGTAAATATTTTAAAAATGAATTTCTGAACAATGATGTTAAAGATTTTTATTTGTTTCAGGCTCAAGCGAACATCCCCAACAGCCTACTGTGATTGCTGGGAAAAATGCAAGTGTAAAACATTAATTGCAGGACAGAAGTCTGCTCGTCTTGATCTACTTTACAGACTGCTTACCACTACAAATCTGGTCACAATGCCAAATAGCAGGTAAGTTTGTATTTGTAGTGACTTGGGGCGGGGAATGTGGACAGGCTTGTATTTAAATATTTTTCTTACTAATGTATTCTGCATTACAGGGGGGAACATCTTCTATTATTCTTAGTACAGACAGTTGCCAGGCAAACTGTAGAACACTGCCAGTACAGACCACCTAGAATTAGGGAAGATCGTAATCGTAAAACTGCAAATCCTGAAGGTAAGCCTTTTTTCAATGAAAACAAGACTATGTAGGTCTCTGCATTTCACTATATTTCTCACATGCCACTCTGGCTTTGTTTTCACTATAGATTCTGATATGCCTGATCACGATTTAGAACCTCCACGATTTGCTCAGCTTGCTTTGGAACGTGTTTTGCAAGACTGGAATGCACTGAAATCTATGATCATGTTTGGCTCCCAGGAGAATAAAGACCCGTGTGTATTTGCAAATATTATTTCAATTCTTTTAAACTGTTGTTTTTGAGATCTGTCAACTTATATACATTTTTTTCATTTTGCTTTGTTTTTTCCAAGTCTTAGTGCAAGCAGTAGAATAGGTCATCTTTTGCCTGAAGAACAAGTTTACCTTAATCAACAAAGTGGTACAATTCGGTTGGACTGTTTTACACATTGCCTTATTGTCAAGTGCACAGCAGACATTTTGGTAAGTGCTCTTAGCCATGTTTTAAATTAATTTTGTATATTATGCAGTATCCAGTAGATATTGATAAGTTTGAGTTGGATTTTAATTCAGTTTTAAATATAAGGCACGGGATTTTCCACCCAATTCTGCTCTTACGTGATCTAGTAAAGATGCCTTTTTTTAACATTAAGGAACTAGCACATTTTTTTTTGATACCAGTTTTCTGTGAATCTTTAATTTAGACACTTGAAACAAAATGCATTAAGCATTTCTAGTGTGATTTCTTACCACATAAATAATACATTATAATGTTGTCTCCATAGCTTTTAGATACTTTGCTGGGTACTCTTGTAAAGGAGCTACAAAATAAATACACTCCAGGGCGCAGAGAAGAAGCTATTGCAGTTACAATGAGATTTCTGCGCTCTGTGGCAAGAGTTTTTGTTATTCTTAGTGTGGAAATGGCTTCATCCAAAAAGAAAAAGTAAGGGTTGTGTTTTACTTATTACATAAATGGATATGTATGAACTGGTGTTGGTCATTAATAAGGAAAACACACTAAAACGGTTTTGCGGGGATAAGTGATGCATAAGGCTTCTGAAACTAACCTTTTACCTCTGGAGATCTGGATTCAAATGATACTGAAGTTCCACATAAAAAGGAATGGTTTAACTTTTATTTTAGTCTCTTTTCCCATAGCATACTTAGAGAGACAAGGTGGGTGAGGTAATATCTTTTATTGGATCAACTTCTCTTTCAAGTTACACAGACCTGAACAAGAGCTCTGTGTAGCTCGAAAGTTTGTCTTTCAGCCACAGAAGTTGGTCCAGTAAAAGATACTACCTCTCCCACCTTGTCTTTCTAATATCCTGGGTCCAACACAGCTACTACAACATACATAACATAGTCACACAGTTCAGCACAATTGGCAGTTTCTTGTAGTGTCTCCAGACTTATAATGTCAGGTGTCGCAGGTCAAAAATGAGGTGTGTTGGTGGAACTGTGAAGTTGACATCACATATAGCCCTACACACTGTGCTGCATTGGACCTCAGCTTTTATAAATTGCGTGCTGAACTTACTTTAGTTAAGATATAAAAGGAACCTTAAATTTTAATGTTGAATAGGTTCTGTTTTTTATACAAAATGTCCTGCCTTGACCAACTTTGTTCTGTCAGCAGTACACTTGTGTGTGCTGCCTCATTTTTGAGGCATTAACAAGAAGTAGTCGAACTAGAACTAGTTGAGAATTTTTCAATAAATGCCGATAAAAGCTAAAGCAAACTTTTTGTTGGTGGAGGGAGGGAGGGAGGCTGGCAGGCTCACCCGCCCCAGAATATTCAGAGATTAGGTGATCATCTGGGACGTGGGAGACTTAGGTTTAAGTTACCTGCTCCAGTGGAAATGTCTACAAAGTAGAACTATTTCGACAGAAAAGACTGAAACCCCACACCTCGGAATAGCTATTGGCTGATGGTTAGGATGCTGACTTGGGATGTCGGAGACTGGCAGAGCAGGGATTTGAACCTGGGCATCTCTCATCCCATGTTAATGCCTTAATCCCCATGTTGTTGGCTGTTCTGGGAGAGGTGTGAGAGTGTTGTTTTTTTGTTTTTGTTCCTGTTCTGCAGCAGGACAAACAGTTTGGAAATCTCTGAAAACTTTGCAGGATGGTTTCCCCGGTAGCTCTAATTCTAACTCTTTTGACCAACATCATCATAAATTATTGCAATTTCTGTATCTTTGCTTGTCATGTAACTGAGTGTTTTGCTTTTTGTTTTGAGAATGCATTACACATATATTGTCTCGTATTCTGTCATTGGTTAATAATTTTTACCCATATATATCTTAGGTCATCTTTTAAAAAGTGTTTATATTTGATTCTTCTTTCCACAATTTTTTTTCTAGCAACTTTATTCCACAACCAATTGGAAAATGTAAACGTGTATTCCAAGCATTGTTACCCTACGCTGTGGAGGAGTTGTGTAATGTAGCGGAATCCCTAATTATTCCAGTCAGGATGGGTATTGCGCGTCCTACTGCACCATTTACGCTTGCTAGCACTAGTATAGATGCCATGCAAGGCAGTGAAGAACTATTCTCTGTGGAACCTCTACCACCAAGACCATCATCTGATCAGTCTAGCAGGTAAAGTTAACTACTTATTCTATTCATCTTGTCATGTGCTTGCTAAAATATGGTTTTGGAATGTCCTTTAAAGAATCATTTTATTTATTTAGTAGCAGAATGTAAACGCTCCGTATTACAAATAAAATGTTGCCAGAATTCTTTGTCATGAGTATATAAATCACACAAAATTGTGTGGCAGCATCCACCAGAATATAATAAAAGAATAACAGGTCTGTGTACTTTGCATCTGGACCTGTCAGTGTGTGAATACAGGATGCTTTTTACAATGTGTGGGAGGCAGGAACATAATCAGTTGTTCTGAGGGTAATCTGGTAGTGTTTGGCTGAATCTGGAGCAGTGGTTCTTAACCTTTACTGCCGCCGGTACCTCTTTGGTTCTCAAAATACCTTCTCGCATCCCTTATCAAAAATTGTTGAAGTAGATCAGTTCTTTAAACCTAGATATATCATAACTATAGAATAAAAGAGAGATGTATTTATTAACATTTTGTTTAATGTTAATAAATACATAGGTTTGATGAAACAGAGTAGTTCTATCTATGTGCCTGTACTTAATTTGTGTTTTCAGTGATTTACCTTCTAAAAAAAATCTAGCATATCTCTCCCCCCCGCCCCCCAAGAAAGAGCATCTCGTGGTTAAGAACCACGCCAGGTTAAGAACCACTGGTCTAGAGAAATGCAACTGCTGCTGGAGACCCCCCGTGAGCATGAGAGCAAATCTCTGACCATATTGGAAACAGAGAAATGAAGACAGTCTGATTCCAGGCCAAGTGCAGTAAGGGGTAGTGATATTGAAGCTCAATCACAGAGAGACACACTGGATCAAGTAACTTTAGCCAGAAGATAAGTAGAAAAACTGCTAGTATTCAGCAGTACTGGAGAAGTGCTAATGGCTGGGTAAAAGGAGCAATTTGTCAGTTCCCATAGTACTTAGTACTTTCCTTTCTTCACTGACTAGTGCTGTCATCCCCTCACATACATGAATACACTGATTAATTCCTGCTGTTTGGGTGTGTTTGTGGAAAGGTGAACATGTGCTGAGTAAGTGACAATCTCACTCCATTTTAGTCTAATTTGAAAGTTTTTTCCTCATTTGGAAGAAAGGAAAGGAAAAAGCTGGTCCTTCTAAGGAAGTCTCTTTGTTCTTCCATCCTCACACTTTCCTTATCACAACAACAGAGCTAATCTAAAAATCTAGTGAAGTGAATGACTACTACTTTGTTAAAAATATTTATACTGTAATTTTTTCTGTTGCAGTAGTTTATTTACGTTTCTATTTTATTGTAGTTCCAGTCAGTCTCAGTCCTCCTACATTATAAGGAATCCTCAGCAGAGACGGATCAGCCAGTCACAGCCAGTTCGTGGCAGAGATGAAGAGCAAGATGATATTGTATCAGCAGATGTGGAAGAGGTTTTCTTAATTTTTCTCAATTTGATACATAATGTGCATTTTGCTGTTTAAATATCAGTTAATAATCAGTGGCACTCACCTCTGAGCTAGGAAGCCATGAATTCAATCCTTAAGCATATACATGGTATTGAGACTGCAGTGGCCTCCAGGAATGCTGCAATTAAGGTCTGCTATACACAGAAAAAAAGTGTGGTGACGGTCTGCGTTATGAGACAGTGGTGCCTGACATGATTACAACACGGTTCAGGCTTGCTATGGAAATAGGATTGGACTGAATGGTGTTGTAGACTTGTTCTTAAAAGTTTGAGTTTTGCAAAAGTAGAACATGATTCAGAACACTGTTAAAGTAACACGCAGTCCTTTACACGCTGCATGTTTCAAGTGTGTTGGGTGATTTTATTGTAAAAATCCATTAACATACGGTAGATTTCAGAGCATAGGTCCACCAAGAAAGAATTAGTTAATCCTGGTGTTCGTGGCCAACATTTCCCTTTCAACATTAGGTTCTGATGTCCAAGGCAACTTTTTGGGTGCCTTGTCTGTTCCATAACACTTCATTTGTGAACTGTCAAATGAGCGGCCACACGAACTAGTGCAAATAAATGCCTTCCTCCTTCTCCTCACCTCTACCAGAATTGTATGATCAGTTTATACCGGTATTGCTGCAGGAAACAGAATTGTCACTTTGCACTATGATTCCCAGAACAAAATTCTGGAAAAAGCAGACAGCTTGTACTTGAACAGAACTAAAATAAACATACATGTTACAGCATAAAAATAAAAAGCATTTTCCAGGTTGAAGTGGTTGAGGGAGTAGCTGGAGAGGAAGACCACCATGATGAACAAGAAGAACATGGAGAAGAAAATGCTGAAGCAGAAGGACAACATGATGAGCATGATGAAGATGGTATCCACTTTCCATTCATATACTGTTACTTTATTAACCATTTTATCCTATAATGCAAAAGGAGCAGCTCTCCTTCCTTTTCCTCCCTCCCTCACCCCTTTAAAAGAAAGATTCTGGACAAACGGTTACAGTTCTTCAAGTGATTGCTCATGTGTATTCCACAGTAGGTGTGCGTGCTCACCATGTGCACCAGTGTCGGAAGTTTTTCCCTTAGCAGTACCCATACTGGGGCAGCACCGCTGAGACCCCTGGAGTGGCACCTCTGGATCACGCTATAATGGGAGCCACGCGCTCCCCTCACCCTCAGTTCCTTCTTGCTACCAGTGAAGGTAGTTGAAACGTATTGCTCCAGCCTTGCTGTAGCTTCTCTAGTTGACCTTAGTGGTACAGTTACTTTTAGTAGTTTTTCAAGTAGTTAGAGTGGGCTTGGGGCATGCCCCATGTCCCAGTCTTCAAGTCGTGCAGCTCCTGTCGCCGTTCTATGCCTAGAAGTGATCTGCACGCTGAGTGTCTCTGCTGCTTGGGCGAAACTCACATGAGCGAGCGCTGCAAGATCTGTAGATCATTCGAGCCATGGACTAAGAAGGAGAGGGACATCAGGCTTCATGCTTGTCTGATGGAATCAGCGCTGGCCCCTACCCCGGCGCACCGAGCAGAATCAGCGCCCGGCACCACGACTTCGGCACATAGCAAAGTCCCCTCTACTAGTCACACGGCTCCCCTTCCAAGAAGCAAGGGAAGACTTCCGCACAGCGGCACTGAGAAAAGGAGAGGGGTGAGGCTGGTCCAGAGCCAGGCAGTCCTCAATCCCGCCCCCGGGCCCTAGGCCTCTGACTCGTGTTGAGCGGAGCAGCCCAGCTCCGTCCGTGCATGCCTCCCCTGTGAGGAGGATGCAGTCGACACCGGAGGCTGCGCAGGCCATGTGAGTCATCTTGAGCTTACCGATACCCGGTGCACCGCTGGTATCGGGCCCTTAGTCCGAAGGCAAGCCGCCATTGGGTGCTCATCAGACCTCCCCAGCATGGAGCAGCTCCTGCTCCGAGAACCACTCCTTACCTCATTCGACGCGGTCATCTTGCAGCTCACGCCAGCCCTCTACACCAGTCAAGTTGACTGGCTCGCCGCTCGAACAGGAATCTCGAGGCCCCTCCACACTGCACAGCGACAGGTGCCACAGACACTCTTCCTCACATCGCAGCTACCACAGCCGGTCCCAATGCTGTCGATGCTCCCACTAGAGTTCCTGCTCTACCAGGCATCACACTCTGGACTCCTCTCACAATTCAGTGGCATCAGAACATCATAGCTCCTCGGCATCGAGGTCCCGGTCATGTGGAAGGCACCATCATAGGCATTGTCACTCTCGCCGCTCCTATGAGACTGTGTGCTCGATGATGACCTCAGCATTGGCCCCCAGCCACCCATCACCAGTTCGTGCAGCTCAGCTGGAACAGATGGCACCACTGGGCCCCCAAATCGGTCAGTGGCAAGGGGCACTGTGGCCGCAGAAGCTCGCCCAGACGGGAACTCGCTCGGTTGCCAGAGCGTCCTAGGCTCCTTCGGCCTCCCTTCTCAGCAAAGGGACAAATCCACAGGTCCCGAGCCAGCAGCCCCACGCCCAGACTCCTACCTGGGGACCGACCCCCCGGTACCACCCAAGACTCTCGGCTCCGCACCGGCCCCCTCTCCAGCACTGGATGATGCCATTACGGCACCATTCCCGTTCCAGAGGAGGACCTGAAGGCACATGAAGACCTCCTTAAGAGGGTGGTGTCCAACCTCTAGCTACAGGCTGAGGAGATAGAGGACCCGTCTGACTCTCTTTTCAATGTGCTGTTGTCCTCGGCACCGGGCCATGTGGTCCTGCCCCTCCATCAGGGAGTAGCCAACATTTCCGCTACCTTGTGGCAAACTCCTGTTTCCTTGGCCCTCATTTCCAAAAAGGTGGAGAGGAAGTACTTTGCCGGCTAAGAACCATGAGTACCTCTATTCCCACCCAGCACCTAACTCTCTGGTGGTGTAATCGGTAAACCACTGAGGACAACATGGCCAGCCTGTGCCCACCCAAAGGATAAAGACGCCAGGAGACTGGATACTTTTGGCAGGAAAGTTTATTCTTTGGCAAGCTTCCAGCTCAGGGTGGCCAATCATCAGGCCCTACTGAGCCAGTATGACTTTAACTTATGGGGGTCCCTGCCAAAGTTTGAACCTCTCCTCATGGAGTGGGACAAAAAGGCCTTCAAGGCTCTGGTAGAGGAAGGAGCGGCAGCTGCAAAAGCAACCCTCCAGGTGGCGTTGGACACAGCCGATTCAGCAGCCTGCTCAATGGCTTCCGCCATCTCCATGCTCAGGGCATCCTGGCTCCTCTTGTCCAGGCTGTCGGTAGAGGCCCAGTCCCTCATACAGGACCTGCCCTTTGACGAAAGAGCACCGTTTGTGGACCAAATGGATGTCCATTTGCACAGGATGAAGGATTTCCATACCATCCTGCAAACCTTGGGCCTCTACGTCTCGCCGGCTAAGGACAAGCCCAGGCCGCAAACTTCGGCTGCACCTGCACAGAGCAGATACGAGCCCCTGTCCAAGAGGCCGAGACACCAGCGGCGTCTGCCTCAACGTCATTCCCGCTCTGCCCCGCAGCCCAGGCCCGCTAAGGGCAAGAGGCAGGAAAAGAGGCGGTTTTGACTATTTGCATGGGGGCACCAGGTCTGATGCCAGGGAAACCCCCTTGATTGATCAAGTTTGGGTTCTGCAGCCGATTCTCTGCCTTCTGAGTGGAGTAGTCCCGTATAACGTCAGACTAATGGGTCCTCAGCACCATTTCCAAAGGTTCCGTGTTGCAGTTCACTTTGCCCCCACCTTGTCACCCCGTTCCTGGTGAGCCCCAGGGACCCGGAGCTTGCTCGCCTCCTAGGGCAGGAGGTAGTGCATCTGCTCCACCTGAGGACGGTGGAAAGAGTACCAGTAGACTGCCAGGGCAGAGGCTTCTACTCCCGGTGCTTCCTGATCCCAAAGACAAAAGGGAGGCTCAGGCCCATCCTGGACCTACGGGATCTCAACTGGTTTATGGTCCGCTCCAAGTTCCGCGTGGTGTCGCTGGCCTCTGTCATTCCCTCCCTGGACCCGAGGGTTGGTACGCAGCCCTGGACCTTCAGGACACGTATTTCCACATGGATATATTCAAAGGGCACAGGCGCTTCCTCCGGTTCCTGGTGGGGCAGGATCACTACCAGTTCACGGTCCTCCCTTTTGGCCTATCCACAGCACCGAGGGTTTTCACCAAGTGCATGGCGGTGGTAGCAGCCTACCTCCAGCGAAAAGGGGCGCAGATCTTCTCATATCTGGACAATTGGCTTCTCAAGGGCGGCTCCCAGATGCAGGCACATGTGGAGCTGCTCTTGTCCACATGCGCAGATCTCAACCTAGTAGTGAACGAGAACAAATCTACATTAGTCTCAGTTCAGCGCGTAGAATTCATAGGGGCGATGCTGGACTCCTTAAGGGTCACAGCCTCTCTCCTTCCAGGCAGGGTTCGAAGGCCTCATTGCCTCGGTCATGACCTTCCCTGTGATGATGGTAAGAGCATGCCTTCAGATCCTCGGGCACATGGTGGCATGCACGTAAGTGGTCCACCATGCCAGGCTCAGAATGAGGCCCCTCCAGCTCTGGCTAGCCTCTCAGTACTCTCAGGCCCGGGATGGGCTGGACAAGGTTGTCACGGTACTGCCCAGGTAGTTGCCTCCCTACAACTGTGGTCCCTCCCGAGCAACATATACTACAAGGGGTCCCTTTCTGGGAAGCCTCCCCGTCATTAGACCTGGTGTCAGATGCCTTGGATCTGGGATGGGGAGCTCATGTTGGGAACATTCAAACCCAGGGGAGATGATTGGCCTCAGACCTGTCCCTCCACATAAATGCCAGAGAGCTCAGGGCAATACGGTTGGTGTGAGTAGCTTTCAGCATGCACCTTCATGGGAAGGTGGTCAGCGTCCTTACGGACAACACCGCTGCAATGTACTACATCAACGGGCAAGGCGCGATTTGTTCCTCGACCCTATGCCTGGAAGCCCTGAGCCTGTGGGAATTCTGTATAGCCCAAGATATCTCCCTGCAAGCATTCCACCTACCCGGCATCCTCAATGTGCAAACCGATCGCCTCAGCAGGGTTTTCTCCCACCAGTATGAGTGGTCGCTCCACTTGGAGGTCACCTACCAGCCCTTCTGAGAGTGGGTAGTTTCCCGGGTCAGCCTCTTTGCAACCGACCAGAACTGGTGCAGTCTCCAGTTCTGCTCCGAGGAGGAGTGGGGAAGGGGGCGATCTCGGACGCCTTCCTTCTGCAGTGGTCAGGCCAGCTTTTCTATGCCTTCCCATCCTTCCCCCTGATCGGCAAGGTCTTGCAAAAAGTAAAATGGACAGGACATGGGTTATCTTCATAGCCCTGGACTGGGCCTGACAATACTGGTACGGGATCCTCCCGCACCTCTTAGCGGCCCCCCCACGGAGGCTACCACTTCGTCTGGACCTCCTTTCCCAGGAAGGGGGCCACCTCCTCCATCCCAACCTAGCTGCGCTCCACCTGACAGCGTGGTTGCTTAGTGGTTAGATGAGGAGGAGGGGAGGTGCTTCGAGGATGTCAGATGAGTCCTGCTGGAAAGTAGAAAGCCGTCCACGTGACAGACGTACCTGGCAGAGTGGTCCAGATTCTCTAGGTGGGCAACGGAGCGGGGAACATCCCCATCGTCAGCACTGCTCCAGATTATCCTTGATGACCTCCTGTCCCTTAGGACCCAAGGACTAGTTCCCACCTCTGTCAGAGTACATTTGGCGGCCATATTGGCCTTCCACCCGCCAGTTCAGGGCCAATCGGTCTTTTCTCACACTATGACCTCCAACTTTCTAAGAGGCCTGGACTGTTCGTTCCCATGTGCTAGGTTCTCCGTTCCGCAGTGGGACCTAAACCTAGTGTTATCCCATCTCACAGGACCTCCCTTTGAACCCTTGGCCACATGTTCCTGGTCTCGCCTGTCATGGAAGGTAGCATTCCTTGTAGCTATCATGTCAGCCTGACGTGTCTCGGAGCTCAGGGCCTTGACCCCGGAACCCCCATATACAGTCTTCCACAGGATAAGGTCCAGCTTCGCCCACATCCCGCATTCCTCCCGAAGGTGGTTTCCGCCTTGCATATGGAACAGGGCATTTTCCTCCCGGTGCTCTGTCCTAAGCCTCATTCCTCCAACGAGGAACGTTGCCTTCACGTGCTCGATGTGCGTAGGGCACTGGCCTTCTACCTGAACCGGACCAGGCTGTTCCGGAAATCCTCACAGCTGTTCGTTGCATTGGCCTAGCGTATGAGGGGGCAACCAGTTTCCACCCAGCACCTTTCTCACTGGATCACCTTGTGCATTCGCATGTACTATGACCTGGCAAGGGTTCCCCCACCACTGATCGTCAGGGCACACTCAACGAGAGCTCAGGCCTCGTCGGCTGCCTATATAGCCCACATCCCGATCCATGACATCTGTAGGGCTGCCACGTGGTCCTCTGTCCACATGTTTTCTTCGCATTATGCGATTGCCAGGTTTGGTAGGGTGGTACTGCGTCCCGGAAACCCTTAAACTCCTACCCGCCTCTATCAGACATAGCTTGGAGTCACCTACTGTGGAATACACCTGAGCAATCGCTCGAAGAAAGGAAGAACATCAGTTATGGAACAGGTAACTGTCGAGATGGTTGCTCAGGTGTATTCTACATCTCACTCTCCTTCACTTCTGTCGGAGTTGTCTGGTCAGAAGGAACCGAGGGTGTGGGGAGAGTGCGGCACCCCTTATAGCGCGATACAGAGGCGCCACTCCAGGGGTCGCAGCAGTGCTCCCCCAGTACAGTACTGCTAAAGGAAAAACTTCTGACATCGCTGCACATGGCGAGCACGCACACCTACTGTGGAATACACCTGAGCAGCACATCTTGAAGAACGCCAGTTACGGAACAGGTAACTGTCCTTTAACAAGTTCCCTCCCAAAGAAAAAGGATGCATGTTGTTTTTATGTATGTCTAAAAACATAATGTAGGTATGAATAGCAGCTGCGAATGCTCCAACAATAATATACCATAAAGAAAGTAATAAATTAAAATTTAAATACATCAGAGCCAGGAAGCCTGTGAAAGAATAGATGAGTTTGCTGAACTACCAAGGAATAAAGGGAGCAATTAAGGAGGCTAAGGTATTGCAAAGAAGCTAACGGCTTCTTAGCATTGGTCTTCACCACAGAGAATTTTGAGGCAATACAAACTTCATAGCTTTGCTTTTCAGCTAATAAATTGGACACTAGTAGATTGAGGTTTCAAAGTGACGGAACAAATTGACAGTTAAAAGACTAACAAATGACTCTAGGCCCTGATGATGTTGATGATCCAAGTGTTCTGAAGGGACTTCAGAATACAATGATTGAATTGCTAATAAAGGTACTCAGTTTCACATTGAAATCAGTTGTTATACTAGAGGATAGCAAGTGCTGTACTCCTTTTTTACAAGGATGCTATGGAAGCTCATGGAAATTACAGAACAGTGAGACTTATTTCAATATAAGAAACTGGCACAGATTAAAAAATGAGTAGAAATAGTATTAAATATGAGAAGATTAGGTGGGGTGCCCCAAGGATTCATAAAAGGACCGGTTTTTATTCAGTACAATTATTAATGATGTAATAAGTGGAGTGAACAGGGTGATGGCAAAAATTTTAGATGGCACTATTATTTAGTAAAAGCAGCAGAGAATCCTGTGGCACCTTATAGACTAACAGACGTTTTGGAGCATGAGCTTTCGTGGGTGAATACCTTAGGTTAGTCAAGACTAGAGAAGACAAGACTACTGAGGAGACGTAACGTAAAGCGAGGCAAATGAATAACATGATGTTAAACAAAATACAATATTGCCAAATGCTTAGTGATACAGGTTGGAAAGAATAATTTGAACTGCTAACATACATTTATATCAGATAGAAAAATCAGAGGGATATTAACCTTTTATATTTGAGGTCTTAAGACCACCACAAACTGTTAGGTTAGGAAAGATTTCTTCCTATGGCAAACTTTTCCATAATTGTCTGTTATGGGAACTGTTGCGCTTTTGTCTGAATTGTCTGGTACCAGCCATTGTCAGAGACAGTATGCCAGCCTAGATGGACCAAAGGTCTGATGAAATATGGCATTTTCTATGTTCCTAAAGGTAGGATTGCCCTGGCTTTTCCTTTTTGAACCATTTTATTTGCAGGTAATCTTGATTTAACCAGATTTGGGTTTGTCCAAAACTGAAATGTGACTAGAAACTATCAAACTCTGATTTCCTGAAGGCTTCAGCTGCTCCCAAGATATTCAGATACTCAGTTTATATGTACATTTTATTTATTGAAACAGAACATGATCCTGTAATTAAAAACTATGTAATACATATGGACAGGGAGCAGAATTAAGGCTGGAAGTGCCACTTTAAATGTAGCATCTTGTGGCTTGAGTTCTTAATAATGATTTCTTAATTCTCAAAACTTAGTAGAAATAAAAGTGTAGAAGTGAGATGGCTTTAAGATGCTTAGTGCTCTGTTATAAGCGTGAGGTGTAGTAAATATACAGCACTACACAAATTCCTTTGATATTAAATTATTTTCTTGTAAGCATTAGATGTTAGCATTGTATTTTTTCATTTTTACAGGCAGTGACATGGAGCTGGATCTACTAGCAGCAGCTGAAACAGAAAGTGACAGTGAGAGTAACCACAGCAATCAGGACAATGCTAGCGGGCGTAGAAGTGTTGTGACTGCTGCTACTGCAGGATCAGAAGCAGGTACACCATTTCATCCTCTCTTGCATCATTCTTCATTTAAACTTGGAAGCCAGGATTTAGGCATATGTGTTAAAGGAAAGTTTCTAACTGATTAAATACAGGTTGGGAGATACTTCACTTGTTACCTTCTGGTACAAAATCTGTGAAGGCTCACATGCTGCCTAGTGCCAAAGACCGTAAAGGACAGGAAACAGATGTAGGAGAAATGTGGGGAAATAATTAGTTCTGCCCCAAATTTGTAGGGAAAACCCTTAGCATTTAAATGAGACTTTTCCTCCTGTAATCTTCTCTCTAAAGCTGCTCCTCCTCTGTTTTTCTCACTTAATGTTTGCATGTGTCTACATTGCGACGGCAGCGTGCAGCCCTCTTAAGAGAAATGGGCTCTTGTAGTATGGCTTTCTGCCTATGTTCTGTTGCTGTGCAGCTGTTGTTTAGCATCAGTGTGAAAATATCTGGGAGTGTTGTAAAGTCAGCTTCAAAAGTTTTAATGTTTCTTTTCCCTATGTAACTTAAAAATACTTAAAAGTAGAGTTAGAGAGCAACTATTCTGTCTTCTTGTTTGGGAGCAGGATCCTTCTAAATCAGAGTTAGTCAAAACAGGTCAATCTTGTACACTGACTTTCTGCTCTATTACCTGTTAGTGAAACGGACTGTGGTTTTAATTAAAATGTTCCTTAATCATTTAACTTTCTTTCAAAACATAAGTAAAACTAATTTGATTGCCTTTCCATAAAACTATCATGGAAAGTTAGCACTAGTATTTTAAGGACAATTTGTTAGAAAGCATTTCTGGATGTTCTGTAAGCGTGGTACTTGAATGTTACAATTATAGTTGTTTTTCAGGAATAAGTTTTCAAACACTTATTATATATGTACAATAGTCTGACTGTGCATCACTGCTTATAAGGGAATTACAATAAACACTGTTTTCCTACATAGGTGCTAGCAGTGTTCCAGCATTTTTTTCTGAGGATGATTCTCAGTCAAATGACTCCAGTGATTCAGACAGCAGCAGTAGCCAGAGTGATGACATAGAGCAGGAGACCTTCATGCTTGATGAGCCTCTAGAGCGAACCACAAATAGCTCTCATGCCAATGGTGCTGCCCAAGCTCCCCGTTCAATGCAGTGGGCTGTACGTAACACCCAGAATCAGAGAACAACTAGCACGGCTCCATCAAGTACATCTGCCCCAGCAGGCAAGTCTCGGCAAAGAGAATGCACGTACATCATTTATAAATGGTTTTTTCCTTTGTTTTTGCTGTTTAATAAGGCTTGTCTATGCTTCCTGCTAAATCAGCAGTGCTGCGATCTATGCAGCAGTATCGATTTAGCAGGTCTGATGAAGACAAGCTAAGTCGATGGCGAAATGTAAGTTGGCAAGAGCGCATCTCCAGTCAACATAGCGCAGTGTAGACACTGCTGTAAGTTGACCCTAAGTTATGTGGACTTCAGTTATGTAACTTACATAACTGCAGTAGCATAACATAGGTCAATTTACAGCATTAGTGTAGATCAGCCCACAGGATTAAGTGTTAGTATGTTGTTTTTTACCACATACTGTATTATCTTTTTGCTTTAGCTTAAGGGAAACATGCGCAGTCTTAAAGTGCTGTGCCTGTTTAAGCTTTTGTTGAGAAATTAGTAGAATACAGTATTTATTCCTGCTTTAAGAAGATACTAGTATTAAGTTTTATTGTTAGAGCTGCAAGGCCAGTACAGGTACATTATTCATGTTTAATCACTTAAAAGTTTTTAGTTTA
Organism: Chelonoidis abingdonii; assembly: GCF_003597395.2. Lineage (NCBI taxonomy): Eukaryota > Metazoa > Chordata > Testudines > Testudinidae > Chelonoidis > Chelonoidis abingdonii. The sequence continues at coordinate 264,608,894 of NC_133770.1, read as the reverse complement.
ATAACTTTTCCTGTTGTCAAATACAGGAATTAATAAAGGGTATATAAAATCATTAATGGTGTCATACTTTCTCTTATCTTTAGCAAGTTCAGCAGGTTTGATTTATATTGATCCATCAAACTTACGTCGAAGCGGCACCATCAGCACAAGTGCTGCAGCAGCAGCTGCAGCTTTAGAAGCTAGCAATGCGAGCAGCTATTTAACATCTGCGAGCAGCTTAGCGAGGGCATACAGCATTGTGATCCGACAGATATCTGATTTGATGGGTTTGATTCCCAAATACAATCATCTGGTATACTCCCAGATCCCCGCTGCAGTGAAACTGACTTACCAGGATGCAGTAAACTTGCAGGTATGGAGCAACTAGAACACTCTAGACATCAATGCTGGTTTCATTGCTAACATTTAAAAAAAAACAAAAAAAAAACTTGTATTTGCATTCCAGTTAATTGCTGTAGAACTTTAAATATTTTTAACACATTGAATTATCCATGTTTCACTCAGAGTAATCTAATCTCTCTGTAAAACCATTTAGGGTAAAATTTTTAGTTCTTAGAGTTGAAATTGTGCCCACAAACTTTGCGTTATTGCTACTTGGCATTTTTATAGCTCCTTCTGTCCATGTTTGAATGCTTTTGAAATATTGTATTATGGCTTGCAAAACTCAACTCTGGGCATAATTTCTGTACACCAGTGCAGTAGTTCCCCTCCCCTGCCCCCAAACAAAAACAAAACATCTTGCAGTAAAATCATTCCCAACAGACTCACAGTCAACCTATGCAGGAACAAACCCACGATAAACATATGCAGAAACAGGTTTATTTTTTTCTTTTGTTTTGTTTTTTCCCCCCACTACCCTCTTCAAGGAGAATATTCCAGGTTACCAACTCAAGAGTCGATAGCAGTATTGTGTTCCCAGTTCCTTTAGCCTCTGCGCCAGGGCCCCACTCTCCAGGCGAGTCTCCTGATTCTTGCCTCTGCCCCCAGGTCAGGTGTCCTGTAAGAGCTCCCCACAGTGTTCCATTCCTCAGGCCTCCCTGCATGTGAGTCCTGCCCTTGTTCAGGGAACATCTCTTCAGGACCAACCCCCTATCCTCCCTCAGCCATCCACTTAGATCCGTTCAGTGTTCTTCTCCTCCGATCTCCCTGATGTTGCAGGTTTAATTTAGGCCCTGGAGCATTGCACATCAGTTTTTGGTGGTACTCATAGAAGAAATGAGCTATAAGGAAGAATTTGAAAGGGTAGAAAGATCACAGCTGGCACGTGGGGAAAAAGGGAGTTCAAAGTCTGAGGCACCATGGAAGAAGACTTAAAGAATGGTTGGAAAATAGACATGGGACTTCCAGAAGGAAGGCTTGAGGAACATAAGCAAAGGGAGTAGGGAGCGGTAATTTGGAGATGAAGCTGAGGAACTTGATACAAAAGGTGAGAGGAAGTCACAGAGAGGAGTGACACTATATGAGGAGCTGGAGAGTAAGTTGATTTTTAGCTATGCTGTCTTCTATAGGCCATAGTGCAGTGTGGTGGGATATGGGGACTACAGAGATGAGAGCTTCAGAAATTGAGGCAAAAAGTGCTCATGATGTGGAAAGGAGTTTCTGTAGTGGGACACGAGAGGAGAAAGCTGACTGTCTTAGTTGTGGAGGAGAAACAGTGCTTAGGTTCTCTGGTGATTGGTGCCATTATAAATGGATCAGAAGAAAAAAGAGGGCCTTACAACAGCTTGGTTGGCTGTGGGGGAGCCCAGAGAGGAGTTGAATATTGCACTAATATGGTGAAACTCAGTAGGATGGTGAAAGTGTTTACAGTGAACTGAGATGTTTTGGGAAGGTTACAGTTTTGACTGAGTTTGAAATGGTGGTGGGCCATTCAAGTTATGTAAAAATGATGTAGTCAAGCAGTGTGTATATAGACCAGACTTGAGGATTTTTTGAGTTGGGTTGTTGTTTGGATACACAAATGGGGTCAAGGGGAGGGTCCTGTTAGACCCTCCCCTTGAACATGAACATGTTTGAAGTCTGCAGGGAGGGAGAGAGCTTGAAGAGGGGGCAGTGAGTAAGGAAATGAGACATTAGGTGGAGTGGGATCAAGGGAACAGATTGAGGAGTTAGAAAATGACAGCACAGAGCTGTAGGGTAGAGTCAATGACTCAAGTGCACAGTAAAGCAGAGTTGAAGATAAAGATTGTGGAGTCAACAGACTAGAGGGAGATTGGAGGGGGAAGATGGTTCTTACAAAGCAACAGAAATATCAGAGTTTAGATGGAACTCTGAAAAATATATGCATTTGTGAGAGATCAGTATCGAATGACATAAGATGGGGATCTCCAAGATTGAGGTCAGTGTATTTGGTGAAGATTACCCTGAGAGATTCCAAGGTGGGGTGAGTAAAGAGGTGTTGAACAGTGGGAGCTCCAGGCTTCTTTAGAGTAGTGATGTTTATGGGAAGAAGCTAACAGCAGAATGGATCTTTCTGGCAGCTTTCTTAACCTTCTCCAGGAGTGGGAATCTTCGTGGAGAGAGATGGAAGATGATAGAGAGATTTAAGTATTTACAGTAAACCCGAGTGAATTAAAAATGTCGTGTCAATACTTCATACTTTAATTGCCTTCCTTTCTGTTTTTTCTTGTGATGCCGCTAACTCATTGTCTCATCTTTGTTCAGAACTATGTAGAGGAAAAGCTTATTCCCACTTGGAATTGGATGGTTAGCATCATGGACTCAACTGAAGCTCAGCTGCGTTATGGTTCTGCACTAGCATCTGCTGGTGACCCTGGACATCCAAACCACCCCCTGCATGCTTCCCAGAACTCAACGAGAAGGGAGAGGATGACAGCTCGTGAGGAGGCTAGTCTAAGAACACTTGAGGGTAGAAGGTGTGAAATATCATTTCATGTTTCAGTTGTATGCATTTGTTCATTTTGTACTTTAACCTCTTTACTCGCTGTGACATTTTGGAACCTGGACTTCAAGCACAGATGTGTAACTGTTTTTGTAATGTAACAGGAGGCTTCCTTAATTATTGCTACTGTCTTCAATATGAATATATATTTTGGTAAATGAGATGCTTTCCTTGTTGATGACAGGACTGATTTTTGTCATAACCCTAAAATTCATAGCCTTTCTTAAATACAAGAGTCACAAATTTAATCATTTGGCTATTTATACATATTAAACTTAAGGTTTTGTGTTTTAATTATTGTACTTCATTTCCCAATACTGGTAGTATTGCAGTATCTTTGAATTACAGGTATTAGAGGATATACATTCATATACCTTACATAACTTACATGAGAATTTCTACGGCACCTTACCACTATACTGTCTAAGCACTATTCATATATACATTTTTTCCCTAACAGGCGTGCTACTTTGCTCAGTGCCCGTCAAGGAATGATGTCAGCACGTGGAGACTTTCTAAATTATGCCCTCTCTCTGATGCGTTCTCACAATGATGAGCACTCAGATGTTCTTCCTGTTCTGGATGTCTGCTCACTGAAGCACGTAGCATATGTTTTTCAGGCCCTTATTTATTGGATTAAAGCAATGAATCAACAGACAACATTGGACACTCCTCAGCTGGAACGGAAAAGGTAATTAAGCCAACTCTAGCAAAAACAAATCCTTACTAGCGTAGCAGAAATCTAGTGTGCTGTGAGCTTGAAAATTTCAAAAGATTTGTTCTTTTTGTGGTAGCAATACTTGGCAATCATCATGCTCGCCTCTGCACTGTGTCCTAAGCTGGGCATGCTGTCTGTGGTAAAATGCATTTATGGTCACTGAAGCAAGTGTGCAAAACTTTGAAGCATCCTTAAATCACCCTTTTATAAAGTTGGCTTGAAAATTTACCAGCCCACACATGCAGTCTACTCCACATCTTTCTCATGATGGTGGTGATGAAAAAATATTTTACTTTCAAAAATAATACCCTGGTCAAGTAGAACTTTTGCCAAGCTGCTTTAATGTTCTGCTAGCTTTAATTGTGCTAAGAGATGCTGAATAGTCTACCTGAAGAATGGTTTGTGGCATTAGATAGATCCATGTGCCATTGACACAATTTGCATAGCAGTTAATTCCATTTGGTGTAAGCACCTGTAGCTCCTCAGACATCAGGTACATCAGAGAAGCACCACTGAGTTAGTACAAGGTATCAATACAAAAATGTTTGCAGGAACTGGAGACAAAAACAACCAATATAAGCATATGGCTAACTGTTAGTAGTAGGAAATATCATTACATTAGAGATCTCTGCCTTCCAGGTGCCTATGTGGCTTTCCTTAATGGTTGTTCAGTCTCTCTGCTTGACAGAAGAGTTGTTAGAAATGTTGGCATTTGATAATAGTTAAGTACTTTCCAAAGGGGTGTGTTCTCTATTTACCTCTCACTACTTGGGTCATGTGGCCTCCAGTGTGGAATAAAGTGTTGGCTTTCAAACCTAATAGTTTTTTTTTTAGAAATCTCCCATTTGAAGGAACAATTCATCATTGTAGAGGGGGTATAAATGACAGCCTTCACCCATTAATTTCCTTTCCCCTTTGAGTTTTGTGTCTCTGATACTTCCTTATGGTTGCCAGATATACGGAGACTCAATATAAATCTCTGTCCTTGTATACCATTTTGCTCTTAGTTTTCATTATTGCACTTTATCATTTTTAGCTTTTTCTGTTTACTTGCAAAGTTCATTAATTGTTGTTGGGATGTTCTTGTGACATGAATATTTTAAAGTTGTTTTGGCTACTCTTGTTTTTATTGAATTTGAATTTGTTCAAGAGATACTCCAGTTGCAACTCAAAATAGCCATTATTGTTATGTTTTATGTTTATTGCTAAATTGTCATGATAGATTAGCACAACACTTATTTTTAGGATTTTACCCAAGCTGATTTCCGACTTGGGAACTATGATTCAAGCCTTTGGCAGCCGTTGATGAATGCCTAAGTTTGACTTGTTTCAGAGTAACAGCCGTGTTAGTTTGTATCTGCAAAAAGAACAGGAGTACTTATGGCACCTTAGAAACTAACAAATATATTTGAGCATAAGCTTTCATGGGCTAAAACTCATTTCATCGGATGCATAGAATGGAACATATAGTAAGGAGACAGATAAACACCCTGCCCCCCCATGAAAAGGTCCCAGTTGCAGTGAACAAATACTCACCAGCAACCACAGAACAAAAACACTAACCCAGGAACCTATCCTTGCAACAAAACCCGATGTCAACTCTGTCCACATATCTAATCAAGTGACATCAGCCTAGGACCTAATCACATCAGCCATGTCATCAGGAGCTCGTTCACCTGCACATCTACCAATGTGATATATGCCAGCAGTGCCCCTTTCCCATGTACATTGGCCAAACCGGACAGTCTCTACGCAAAAGAATAAATGGACACAAATCTGACATCAGGAATCATAACATTCAAAAACCAGTAGGAGAACACTTCAGCCTTTTTGGTCACTCAGTAACAGACCTAATGGGGGCAATTTTGCAACAGAAAAGCTTCAAAAACAGACTCCGAGAAACTGCTGAACTTGAATTAATAGGCAAACTAGATACCATCAATTTAGGCTTGAATAGAGACTGGGAATGGCTGAGCTATTGCACACAGTCAATCTATTTCCCCATTACAAGTATCCTCACAGCTTCTTGTCAAACTGTCTGTCTGAAATGGGCTATCTTGATCATCACTACAAAAGTTTTTTCTCTTCATTAGCCTCTTAAGAGTTGGTGGGACAACTCTCACCTTTTCATGTTTTCTGTATGTGTAGATATCTCCTTACTATATGTTCCATTCTGTGCATCTGATGAAGTGAGCTGTAGCCTGCAAAAGCTTATGCTCAAATAAATATGTTAGTCTCTAAGGTGCCACACATACTCCTGTTCTTTTTAAGTTTAACTTGTTGCCATAAATCCGGGTCTGCAACTCCATGTCATATGACCTCTTGGTTATGAATTGGAACAGTCCCTTAAAATATGGAGCTTAGGTCTGCATTGAGGCGATGCATTTTAGTTTTGAAGTATTCACACCATTCTTCATAGGTGTCTGTTTACCAATACACTGTAAAAACCTAGAACATGAGATTTTTCCATCATGTGAAAGTAAATACTACATTAGTATAGCGGAACTGTGTGATTGCTCGTCAGATTTGCTAATGATATATAGACCCTTTCACTTCTAGGTTACTGATTCAAATCCAGCCCTGGTCAGTTATTACCATCAGATGGCAGATCAGTAGCCTGTGTGAAATAAGTGTTTAATCTCTATCTAGTTTACAAAGGACAGTTCATACCATGTAAACCTCCATCAAAATGGGCACTAATTCAAACTTTTGTCAGTCTCTGCTTAGAGGCAAAGGACAGAATGAGTGCGGAGACTGAAGTATCTTGTCAGGCCTAAAGATAGTTGCTCTTAATTAAGGTTGAGGTACATCAGCAAGACATCTTGGGAAATGTACTACAGTAGAACCTCAGAGTTACGAACACTAGAGTTACAAACTGATCAGTCAGTCTCACACTTCATTTAGAACCAGAAGTACACAAGCAGGCATCGGCAGAGACTACTAAAAAAAAAAAAATTGTAAAGAGAAAGCAGCATTTTTCTTCTGCATAGTAAAGTTTCAAAGATGCAGAAAGTCAATATTCAGGTGTAATTTTTTTGAAAGAACAACCATAATGTTTTATTCAGAGTTATGAACGTTTCAGAATTATGAACAACCTCCATTTCTGAGGTTCTGCAGTACTGCTGTGCTCCTGCATTACCCCGTCCTATAGGTAGATTACTTCAGTGTTCACTTCTTCTAAGTCTCTCATCCAGTACATTTATTGACCTCTGAATTCTCCCTCAAATTTAAAAAAGAGGGTAGAAGCTATAACATTTCACACTTCCCCCATTTTAGCTCCACTTCTTTGGCATACTGCAGAAAGAAATTTATCTGGAAAGTTATTGGTAGGATTACTATTAATTAACAAGAATAAGTTAACTTAGGGGTCGACAACCTTTCAGCAGTGGTGTGCCAAGTCTTCGTTTATTCACTCTTAAGGTTTCATGTGCCAGTGATACATTTTAATGTTTTTAGAAGGTCTGTTTCTAAAGTCTGTAATATATAACTAAACTATTGTTGTATGTAAAGTTAAATAAGGTTTTAAAATGTTTAGAAAACGTCATTTAAAATTAAATTAAAATGCAGAGCCCCCAGACGGGTGGCCAGGACCTGAGCAGTGTGAGTGCCACTGAAAATCAGCTCATGTGCCACCTTCGGCACACGTGCCATAGGTTGCCTACCCCTGGGTTAACTATTTGTAACTTAAAAAGTATGTCAAATCAGTGACATGCCAAAAGAGTACATTTTGAGTACATTTTTAACTGTGTCCTGTAGATGCAATTTTTTAGTACTAAAATGTCTCAGAGAGGATTTATAGATCTTAGCTTTCTCCTGTAGGTATCTGATCTGTCATAATTTTCACAGTGGTATCCACTGTACAACCCTTCTGTAACCTAACGCAAATGATAATTCCTTTTCTCTTTATACAAAGCAACTGAACCCCTTATATTTCTCTCCTCTCCCTCCCTCCCATCCAATTGAATTTTTGAAACTACTGCTCAGTTTAGGTATTAATCAGAAGGAGTGCATCAGTGGAGGGTGGGGTGGGGATGTGTCAAAGGGTAGTCAAGAAATGCCTTCAAACTCTGTGAGTCAACTCCCAGTATAACACAGTGGAGGCCAGTTAGGCTGACGTTAGGAGGGCACCATCTTCAGAGAACTGCACATATGGTAGGCTAACCACCCTTTAATTATTCTATCATTTTTATTGCATGATATTAGTGTTATATTTTCAAAATAATTTCTTCAAGAGGACTGACTGATTATTCTCTTACAGGACTCGGGAGCTCTTGGAACTGGGTCTTGACAATGAAGATTCAGAACATGAAAATGATGATGACACAAATCAAAGTTAGTATGAGAGAGAATTTCTGCCATATGCCAAGATGGGACATCCTTTATGCTTTTTCCCCTTTGGCTTAATAGTAGAGCCCCACAAATCTGTGGCTATCCGCTTTATATCCGTAGATATCTGCAGACCATTTTTGCGGATTGGCTGCAGATACAAATTTTGTATCTGCACAGGGCTCTACTTAATAAAGCTTTAACTACACTTTTTTTTTCCCTGGGTGGGAATTTTGCTACTCCAATAAACCATGTAAAATGGTGGGACGGAACAAACAAATATTGGAATAAAGCTCTGTTTTTAGTAATAACCCACTTACAGGTATCACCTTACAAAATTTCATGTCCATCTTCTAAGTGTGTGTGTCTTCCTATTTGATGCCCCCCTCAAAGTAGAGAGAGATGATTGCAGCTGAATTATTTCTATATTATTTTTACAGTGGTAACAAAAGTTTGAACTTGATCAGGACTCATGATTCCAAGTTGGTATAAATTGTTGCTAGCACAACTGGGAAAGTATCATTTTGCAAGAACACAGAATCCATAAACTGAGTGATTTGTTTGGGATTATTTTCCCAAGTGAATGAGTGTGGGGAGAGAAGGTGCAGGCTTGTTGTTCTGCACCCAATTTAAAATACCAGTGCTCAGATACTGTGTGGTGCCATTTTAAATGCCAGTTAGGTATTGCATGGTTCAACTGACATGACTTCAGACTGGGGAGATAGGAGATCTGGAATGTATTTCCAGCCCTGCAACTGACTTGTGACGGTAAGGGAAGTTGCTTCACTTTTTTCTGCCTGTTGTATTCAATTCTAAAAAGATCAGAAAGTCTGATATGCTAGGCTTCTTCATGGTGATCCCAAACTGTGTGGGACTTGCTTCTCCACACTGTTCCTGGCTCAGGTAAGATCATTTATCTTTGCCCAGTCAAAACTGTTCTAATTTATCTAAACAGTGGCAGCACCGAATGGGCACGGTCAAAGGGAGAGGTGACCAGAGCAGCCCAGCAAGGTTAGGTTTAGGGTAACTGAAGGGAATGAAAGGAGTGACTAGTTGAGTTACCTCTGATGTAACAGTGCTACTGTTCAGACTTCTGCCTGCAGCACCAAGTGGCACTGTCAAGGGGAACAACGAAGAGGAGCAGCTCAAAGGCCTTAATAAAATTTAGGTTTACTGGCAGTATCTTGTAAAATTACTACAGGTTTAGGGATAGAGACTGTGTTCTTGTCCCTCCTACTACCAGTTCATCTTACATAAGCTACAAAATGTGTGATCCTCTAGTATATTTAATTTCATCTTTGGCATTCCTTGGTTTTTAAATCCTTCACTTCTCATCCTTAATGTGCTCTTAAGGTAAATTTTGTATAACCTTTCCGAAGGTTTTTTAAGAGTAAAAACTTTTCTGATATTTAGGTGCTACACTTAATGACAAGGATGATGACTCCCTCCCAGCAGAAACTGGCCAAAACCATCCATTCTTCCGACGGTCAGACTCCATGACATTCCTTGGTTGTATTCCACCCAATCCATTTGAAGTTCCTCTGGCGGAAGCCATCCCCCTGGCAGACCAGCCACATCTTCTACAGGTGACACCAGAGACTGTATGCTTGAGGACACTTATTTGTAGCTTGTTTTTCATTTCTAACTAAAGTATGTTGTTTACTTAGCGTGCTTCTATTAATTTTCAGCCAAATGCTAGAAAAGAAGATCTATTTGGCCGTCCAAGTCAGGGTTTATATTCATCCTCTGCCAACAGTGGGAAATGCTTAATGGAAGTAACAGTGGATAGAAACTGCCTTGAGGTACGGTTACAGGAATTTTTGTTTTATTTCAAAGTATGTGGTTTATGAAAGCTAATAATACAATGTAATCCCTTTAAAACAAATAGGACAGTTGTGAATGCTTCACCACAGGAAAAGCATGATGATAACTTTTAAAATAGTGGTGGGTCTAAAATAGCCTGGTAAAATTTTAAAACTTACAAAAGTGTGTTCTTAATATATTTTTATCTGTTTGAAAAAACAACTTATTTTAAATAGATACCTTTAATAATCAAGTGCATGCTCTCGTTATTTTTTCAAGGCTACAGTAATTTTGGGGGATTTAATTGAAATGCTAATAAATCAAAGCTATTTGAGAGGGAAAGGGAATAAAAAATTCCCACCTCTGGAATTCCTACTAAGATCATCCAGAGCCTGAACTATTGCCATCTTGAAGTGCCTTTGTGCTCGAAATTCTGCAATGTGTGTGGTCTGTGGACAAGCTAAGTCTATCATACATTAAGTGAAGTTCTGTATAAATAAAAAAAAGAAAATCAACAGGAAAATTACACAAAGGATCTTCTAAAATTTTACACACTAAAATTGTGGTAGAAGCATATTCATCTGCTCATGAAGGCCAGTGTTCAGTTTTTTTTATTTCCTTCAGGATGTCTAATTTGAAAAAGTTCATGGTCTGTTTTTAAAATGTAATTAAATTACATCTCTGTGTTTAGGTTCTTCCAACCAAAATGTCTTATGCAGCCAATTTAAAAAATGTTATGAGCATGCAAAATCGGCAAAAGAAGGAAGGAGAGGAACAAAATGTGCCGACAGAAGAATCTGAGACTTCAAAACCAGGGCCTTCAGCTCACGATCTTGCAGCACAGCTGAAAAGCAGCTTGCTGGCAGAGATAGGACTGACAGAGAGTGAAGGGCCACCTCTTACATCATTCAGGTACTCAAGGAGTAAAATAGAATTGTTCTATAAAATAGTGCTAAATTAGCATATAATCTTACGGTGTTTCAGACCTTTAGTAAGAAACTATTGGAAGTACTTAGAGACTGAAAAATACTCAGGACTCTTCTGAAACAGTTTCAAAGTTGGTTGGATGTAAAGTAGTACAGACAGTTGAGCAGAGGTGGATAGGAAGATGAACTGGAGTGGAAGCCTTTTACTTCTTACATAGTTTGTGTCCAGAGGAGGATTAATTGACTTTCTAAGTAGCCAAGTTCCACGCAGGAATTGGCACTACTACTCTCTGTACTGAGAGTCTCAGCTGGGTACCAAAGATCATTTGATGGTCTTAGAGATTCAACTGCCTTCATTATTAGTGCCCTCCAGTAGAGAAGATTGAGGTACTTAGGAAGGGTGGACAAGCTGGTGCTCGGTTTGTTTTGCTGCCTCTTCTAGATGAGATTTTGGTCTCTAAAGTAATGATCCAGCCTCTTTTATAGCACTAGAAGCATCCTTGGGGGAAAAAATCCACAAAAACCATGCCGTTATGAAATTGTTAATGTTGAAATGTATAGCAGTGAAGTCTGCTTAACACCTAAAAATGTTATACTTTCTATAGAATAATTCCTCTACTTACATGTTGTTTTTGTTTGGTTGGTATTTTAAAAATGTTTTATTTAAACTTATTTGAATTAATTAAAGTTAAATTAAATAAATATGTTTGAAAATGAACAGCTAAGGGATGCAGCAGCTTTGCTCATACAAACACTCCCTGACTTACACAATGATTCCGTTCCAGAAAGCCTTGCTTAACTCAGATTTTGCGTACGTCGGAAACATTTACCCGTGTATTACGCAAAAATTTCTGCAACTCAAAAATCCTATTTCTGGCTTATGGAACTTTTTCCGTAAGTGCAAATATTTGTAAGTCAGGTCTTGTGTAACCTAGGGAGTGTCTGTACTCCTTTTCTTCCTATCTCACCATGCAAATTACAACTCCTCATTGAACCTAAATTGTGCCCCTTTGCTGTGTTCTGAAATAGTGTGTGTGTACATATATAAGAAATAATATGAAACTTAGAGCTAAATATTTCATAACTACATAATTCACAGGATTAATTAGCATAGATCAGAGTGCCATTTTTATGTTTGAGTAATATTTTTATCAATGCATAAGTAAACATTCTCCTTGGAATTATGAAATATAGTCAGTTGTTTAAATATATATAGATATGGCTAATTAGTATGTTTACTGTTTGTAATGAATAATAGTAGTAACATACCATATTTTAAAGTGCCTTGGAAACTGATTTCTTCATAAAGAAAAGCAATCTTCCAATCCCCTAGTAATTTTAACTTTATGTATGTATATATGCAAAGGGGGGCATTGTTGAGACTGGATAGGGAGAAGTTACTTGCATGGTGAGATAGAAAGTAAAGGACTATATGGCATGAGGAAAGTGGTTCACCTCAGAACTTTCCTATTTTTGAGGGGGTTTTGAAGTAGAAGAATTACTTGGAAGACAGAATATATTTTCTAAGAGATAAGACATCGCTGATGCATTCCTTAGCCTCGTTTAGGAAATAGTTATGTTTTTGTTAATGAATTGTGTAGTTGTTTTGGGTGCCATACAGTTAAGTTGGGTTGGCAAGTAAGACAGATTCCCTGAACATGCATCCTGTAACATCCCTGTTGTCCTGCACCCACTTCTGTGCCATCTTCTGTGATGTTCTTCTCTGTGGTTCTGTTATCCCTTTAATTTTCCCATGACACACCATTTTTTGTCTCCTCTACATATGACCCCTTCTTTTGACCGCCTCTCCCAAAACCTCCATTCCTAAATCTGAAATTGTGTTTCCGTGTCACTCTTCCATATGCCCCCTCTCCACTCCCACACTCTTGCTTCTGGCTCAGCTCAGCAACTGGAGTCATAAGGTCATTTTTTATATATCTATAAATGCTTTTTAAAAATGATGCTCTTTTTGCACTTAAATTCAGTTTCTAACACTCCTCATTCATCTCACATACACGCCCTCCAAAAAAGAAAATCCTAAAAGGCAATTCTCTGTTAGGTTAGCAAAATAAATCTGGAGTTTCTAGGCCAGCCCATCTGAAGAGATGATGAATGGGGAAAAGTATTAGAATAATGTTAAAGTAAACAAAGCTAAAGTTTTGTAATAACTTTAAAACTCTGACTCTTACACAATTCCCTGAAAAAGCGTATCCTGAGATGATATGCAGAATTTCAGGAAGAGTGGTGTCTCTTTGGAGAAGTTAGGAAGGATTTGAAAATTAGACAAAGTGGACAGCTGCTTACTCCTCCATTATTTTAAAAAATAAATAAATGATAATCACTAACTTGGTAGGCATGGATTTATTTAATTGGGCAGGCTTTGAAGTATTTCTTGCCAGCTTTGTGCAATGAATAGTAATTTGTGAAAGCTCATCTACTCCATCTCCTATGTATTACTTAACTAGGAAAAATGCCATAAGTTGCATGTGAGCTGATTTCTGAGTTGTATTTTTCAGGATCTCTTACAACAAAATCATATCCCTTATTGTAGCTTTCAGTTTTATCACTTAAAACTTTTATTATAGGTGATGGCTGTTGTTAATAATTTACAATGCCAGTAAAGTTTAAATTTTGTCCAGATCTTAACAACAAATGATTTCATGTTTAAAGAGAGGTGAAAACATTATCTAGTATCTGAGCCTCTACATTTAAACTTTCAGTTCAAACCAGAACATGAGCCGACCTGAAGCTCCTGTTTTTAGGTGCTAGAAAATCAGGGAATTATTCTGAATGCAGTGATTAAACAAAAGTAAAAATATACAACTGAGTAATATCAGAGGTTAACTTAGTGTTTGCATTTTTTAAGTATTACAGGTTTGTTTTTTCTCTCTGTTCTACCAGGCCCCAGTGTAGTTTCATGGGAATGGTTATTTCTCATGATATGTTGTTAGGACGCTGGCGCCTTTCTTTAGAACTGTTTGGCAGAGTGTTCATGGAAGATGTTGGAGCAGAGCCTGGATCGGTATGTATTTTCTCTGTGGAAGATCGTAGACTGCATTTTGTTTAATTAAATTCTACCACTAACTTATTATTTTCTTTTTTTAAAGATCTTGACTGAATTAGGTGGCTTTGAAGTAAAAGAATCAAAATTCCGCAGAGAAATGGAAAAACTTAGAAACCAGCAATCCAGGGATTTAACATTAGAGGTGAAAAATTAGTTTTATTTTCCTGATTTATAACTTAATTAAAAGTTGAATGCAATGAAAACATCATATTATAATTTTATATTCAACAGAGATATAAAAGATTTAACACACACTACAGTAATCTGTGTTTTAGTAATTTGATATAAGAAGTTATTTTTCAAACTCTATAAGCAAACATTTTGGAACACTTTTCAAGGCAGGGACTCCGGTGCACTGAATAGTGCTGAGTTGCAATTACTGTGTAGTGTTATGGATTCCTCCTTCTGGTAACTCCTTTCAATCACAGTATTTCATGGGAACTTTTATTCTGAAATACTAAAAATCCTCTTGAAATAACGTTTAAAGCTGAAATTAATATTTGTTCTTTTGCTATGGCAGTCATTACAGAAGGGTAAGCCTTAATTTAGCCTATGTATTTGCTAGGTTGATCGAGATAGAGATCTTCTGATTCAGCAGACGATGAGGCAGCTCAACAATCATTTTGGTCGCAGATGTGCTACAACTCCAATGGCTGTGCACAGAGTAAAAGTTACATTTAAGGATGAGCCAGGAGAAGGGAGTGGTGTCGCACGAAGTTTTTATACTGCTATTGCACAGGCTTTTCTATCAAATGAAAAACTGCCAAACCTAGACTGCATCCAGAATGCCAACAAGGGTACCCATACAAGTAAGTACCATAGAGAAGGTATTCCATGGCTACCATTAATCATAACTTTGGACACGCTTTTCACTTTGGAATATTAACTCTGTTTGCTAAAAGTTCAATATACATTAGAAAAACCAGAAATAACTAGTGGCTATAACTTCTCCCCTCGATTCCCTGAAAATGTGCTTCAGCCTTGACCTGAAGGAACTTCCTCCAGCCTGAAAGGATACTTGGCCAAAATGGGATACTGATTTAGTATTTATTTGTCCACTTAGAACCAGATCAAAACCGTGAACTTACTTCTCTTAGAATATAAATTAGCCATGAGTATCTACTATATTTGCACATTGCCAATATGGTTATGAACAGACAACTGAAATGTGGAAGGCTTTATAGCCCATGACCATTCCATCTAGTCCCACTTCACTCATATCTCAGGGATGAAGTGGTATGCTATACCAGCACTTCTCTTGTAGAAATTTAAGTTCAGTTTCTGCAGAAACTAAATTTTTCATGGCGGGAAGGGGAATATCTCGTTCTTGCAATTTCCTAGAGATGCTGAACTTGGTGGAATGCTGAGTCTTTAGGAAGACTAAAATAACTCTAGGAGCTGCATGCTTACCGACATAGCTGAGGTAAAAGATCCTAAATGTAATGGAGCCACTGTGGTGGGAGCAGGTTGCATAGCAACTGTACTTGGATAGTTTGGTGTGACTGGAGCAGCGCAGAGGACTGGAGAACATCCCTGTGAGAGTGACTAATCCTCTACCAGCAAAGTCTGTAGACTTAATAGTACTGTCATTGGAGTCACTGTACAGCTGTTCCTTACCTACACACTATTTGGGGGCCAGGATAATAGAACTAGAATACTTAGTACTGACATGAGTGCAGGGGACTAGACTAGATGACCTCTCAAGGTCCCTTCCAGTCCTATGATTCTATGATAAGAATGGCTCTGTTTCCCCACAGTCCCTCTTAGAACCTCTGCTCAGATAATTTTAGTTGGAGTTTGTGTAGAGTTCTACGTTTGATATGAACTTACAAACTTTCTTTGTTTATCTTAGTTATGTGTTAACTGATTCCTAATAACATTGTAAAGTCCATGTCAAAAATTCATTGATCGCTTTAGCAGAAACATCCAGCTGCTCTGAATGAAATATCACCTCCTCTGACTCTGTACACAAATCCAATCTCCATAACTGCTGTTTCTGCCTAACCCCAGTATTTTAAAGTCTCTCTGGGCATATCTACACTTCAAACTTAAATCAACCTATGTTAAGTTAACTTTCAGGCACTGTAGTAATTATTGAGGGGCGTTCATGTCCATGCTGACGTTCTTCTGTCTATGTGCGTCCTCACCAGGAGTGCTTCCCCTGACTTAAGAGTGGCAGTGTGGGGGACTGAGAGCCAGGGCTCTCAGCTCTGTGTCTAGCTTCCTGTGGGAAACCTGGCTGCCCCATCCCCCTCAACTCACCGCCAGGAATGGGGAGCCTGGGCGGCAGCCCAGTTTGGATCAGAGACCAGGCAGCAGCCCAACTGTGGAGTCAGCTTTCTTGTAAATTTACAAGAATGACTGCCAATAGATGTAACAACACAGAGTCTACAGGGACACTGCGTCGCCTTAACTACACCAACATAAGCCCTCATGGAGGTGGAGTTATGTTGGTGTAGCAAGGTACTTACATTGGTGGGAGCAACGCTGTAGTGTGTTCACGGACATAATTAGGTCGACTTAAGGCAGCTTACATCGACCTAAGGCTGTAGTGTAGACCAGGCCTTGGAATACATATAATAGGGATTAGCCCTTTAACAGGAAGCCACCATTTGAAACAGGTTAATCACCTAGTCTGTGATACAGAAAACACATCCTTAGTATTTGAAATGGTATACCTGGCATAAGACTTCAAAAGTTGTAAAATAAACTATTAGCTAGATTGAAGTTTGAATCCCATTGTGATCTGCTAAGCCATCCAGTCCACTAAAACTGTGCTCCTTTCCTGCACAAGCTATGGAATAAAGAGCTTGGAGTACAATGCATTGTATAAGTATGAGAAGTTTAAAACGTTTTTTTCCTTTTCAGGTCTGATGCAGAGATTGCGAAATAGAGGGGAGAGAGATCGGGAGAGGGAGCGAGAAAGGGAAATGAGGAGGAGTAGTGGCTTACGAGCTGGTTCTCGAAGAGACAGGGATAGGTATGTGATTTATCTGTAATTATGTCCTGGTAACAAGTATTTTATGAAATAGGTCAGCGATTCTCCAACTACGGGGCAGACCTCCCAAGCGACGTGTGAGCTGTGTGGTTTTGTTTTTTGAACAGAGCTCTGGCTTTCAGCCCCAGGCACTTGGGCCTCATGCAGAAGGGCTGTGCACACCCAGAAGGCAGGGATAAAGGGCACAGCTGGAGTCCTGCTGTCCCAGAGCTGACAGCCCAAGCCCTGCCACCTGGGCTTCCCCCCCGCAACCTCCCATCCCTCATGGGTAGGCAGCCCAGGCTCAGGCTCTGTCTCCCCCCACATCCCTCACTTTGGGGTGGGAGCAGCAGCACAGAAGTAAGAGTGGCAATGGGGTGCTAAGCCTGCTGTGAAAAATGATATTGACAAATATCAGTTTTCACATTGCCATTCTTGTGTGCTGCTTCTGGCATGGCACTGCCTTCAGAACTGGACGCCCAGCCAGCAACTGCTGCTCTCTGCTTTGCCTTCAGAGCCTGGTGGTGGTATATGTATTTGGGGGGGCTGATCAAATAAGTTTGAGAACCACTGAAATAGATGAATGTCTATTCTAAAATTTGGACTCTTCTTTCTTTAAACTGAAAGGATACTACGCTTCTCTCTTTCAAGACAGTCAAGCACTTATTTTGACTAACTTCCATATTCTTTTTTGAGATTTGTTATATAAATACATGCGCTAATGAATAAGCCCATTTCAGCATCACTAGACTGCTGTTCAACCTCATCTCACAAATCACTCCTGTCATTGCAGTTGCTAAGACAAGAAATGCATTACAAATAACACCATTGTTACTTGGTGAGTTGTCCACCCTGTTTCCCCAAAAGACTGACAGAGTTCAACTCTGTTCCCTTTGCAGACCTTTATATCCAACTATCTACATGGAATATTACAATTGTACAGACTGGTCTGTACTATTTTGTCTGTACATAAATATTATGATCCTAGAACTTTGTAAGTTTCCTTTGCAACTAACATAGTCTTATCAAGTTTCACAAAATATGAACCAAGAGGGATGTAAACTGTCATTTTTAAAGGGACTTTAGAAGACAGCTTTCCATTGACACAAGGCCCTTTAGACCAGCCTCAGAAGGGAATCCTAGTGATGATCCTGATCCTCTTCCAGCACATCGACAGGCCCTTGGCGAAAGGCTTTACCCTCGTGTACAAGCAATGCAACCAGTAAGACCAATCTGTGCAGTACATTTAAGTCTATTGTTTTTGTTGCTATGGGTATCTTTCACTCCAGATTTCTTTATCTTTTGGTTGTGAAATCCATGACTTAATTGAATTCTATAAGGGTATTTTTTTCTATCTGGTTTGTGGCTTTCTCTAGTTTTGTATTTCTACAACTTGTCATTTGACTCACAAATTTGTTTTAAAAATGTTGGGTGTATTAAGATATTAAGATTTTTCATAAAACCATATTTGAAAGTGAGTGCACTGAAGGAATGATGGGACAGTAAGATCTTGAACTCCTATTTCCAGGCATTTGCAAGCAAAATCACAGGTATGCTACTGGAGTTGTCCCCTGCTCAGCTGCTTCTATTACTAGCAAGCGAAGATTCCCTTAGAGCAAGAGTTGATGAGGCTATGGAACTCATTATTGCACATGGAAGGTAAAGAATTAAATAAAGATTCAGATAAAAAAGGAAGGCTGGTCTTGTGGTTAAGACAGTGATCTAGGACCCAGCAGATCTGGGTTTGGTTCCCTGCTCTGTTACAGATGTCCTGTTTGCCTTGAGCAGGTCACCTGATATTAGTACCCTCAGTTTCCCATTTGGAAAATAAGAAAGTACTTCCTTTTCCCCACAAAGTCTACCTTGTCTTCTTAGATGATAAACTCTTTGAGGCAAGGGCTACTTCTTACATTGTGTATGTACAGTGCCTAGCACAGTGGGACCATTATCTTGGTTATGCATCTAGGTCCCACTGTAATATAAATAATAATATGGTATTCTTGTTTGTGTTTTGCTTTAAAACCAAATTGGCAAGAAACTGCACTTCACACGGTTTCTTTTCACAACCTGGTTACAATGGCTTACAATGTTCCTCCTGTACGGCTGTAGAGATTAGTTGAGGAAACTCAGCTGTATACATGCATAATAAAGAATTGGCAGTCTTGTTCCTTTCAAATGTTTCCTTACTAAATTCTGTTTTCAGAATTGTATCTAGTTTTATTATTTTGACTTTTTTCATTTAAAAAAATGTAACTCTTCTAATTCCAGCTCAGAATGTGACTATTAATTGATGATGGTAAATTAAATTTTGGCTTGCCTCTTCTCCCCAGGGAAAATGGAGCTGACAGTATCCTGGATCTTGGGTTGCTAGACTCCTCAGATAAGGTACAGGTAAGGGATCTGTTTTGCATAGGGTTCATGTGTGAACTGAAGGAAATTTTAGATCCATTGACTTGCCATAAAAAGATGTATGTTTATACATATTGACTTGCCATAAAAAGATGTATGTTTTTTTTAAAATAAATGTAATGTAACAACCTGTAAATGACCTGCTATTTTGCCTCAGTTAGTTATCGTCTCTTATCACATAAAATGTAGGGCTGTAAAGCAATTTTAAAAATTAATTAATTAAAATCAATTGCGATTAATTGTGCAAAAAGATTAATAGAATACCATTTATTTAAACATTTTTGGATGTTTTCTACATTTTCAAATACTGATTTCAGTTACAACATAGAATACAAAGTGTATAGTGCTCATTTTATATTTTTGATTGCAAATGTTTGCACTGTAAAAAAACAAAAGAAATAGTATTTTTCAGTTCACCTAATACAAGTACTGTAGTGCATCTCTTTATCATAAATCATAGAATATCAGGGTTGGAAGGGACCTCAGAAGGTCATCTAGTCCAACTCCTTGATCAAAGCAGGAACAATCCCCAACTAAATCATTCAGGCCAGGGCTTTGTCAAACCTGACCTTAAAAACCTCTAATGAAGGACATTCCACCACCTCCCTAGATAACCCATTCCAGTGCTTCACCTCCCGCCTAGAGAAAAAGTTTTTCCTAATATCCAACCTAAACTTCCCCCACTGCAACTTGAGACCATTACTCCTTGTTCTGTCATCTAGTACCAGTGAGAATAGTCTAGATCCTTCCTTTTTTGGAACCCCCTTTCAGGTAGTTGAAAGCAGCTATCAAATCCCCCCTCAGTCTTCCCTTGTGCAGACTAAACAATCCCTGTTCCCTCAGCCCCTCCTCATAAGTCATGTGCTCCACGCCCCGCTAATAATTTTGTGCCCTCCAGCGACTTTTTCCAGTTTTTCCCACATCTTCTTGGCAGCAAGGGCCCCAAAAGCTGAACACAGGACTCCAGATGAGACCTCACCATGTCGAATAGAGGGAATATCACGTCCCTCGATCTGCTGGCCGTAGCCCCTACTTATACAGCCCAAAATGCCGCTAGCCTTCCTTGGCAACTAAGGGCACACTGTTGACTCATATCCAGCTCTCATCACTGTAACCCCTAGGCTTTCTTCTGCCAGAAGTGCTGCCTACCACTTGGTCCTAGTCTGTAACAGGAATTGGGATTCTTCTTCCTAATTACAGGTTCTCCACTTGTCCTTGTTGAACCCATCAGATTTCTTTTGGCCCAGTCCTCTAATTTGTCTAGGTCCCTCTGTATCTATCCCTTACCTGCCTCAGCGTTTCTCCGCTCCTCCCAGTTTAGTCTCAAACCTTGCGTGAGGGTGCAGTTCTACACCATCTCAGATCATTACTGAATATTGAACAAACCGTCCCCAGGCTGATCTTGAAGAATCTGGCTTGGATACCACTGCCAACATGACATGGAGCCATGTGATGCTACCGTTGAGACCGCGATCTAGCGAGCTTCTATCCATGTTATAGTCCATTCATAGCCATAAATTCTTAACTTGCTGGCAAGATACTGTGGGACGACCGTATCAAACAGCTTGCTAAAGTCAAGGAATACATATCCAGTGCTTTCCCTCATCCCACAGCCAGTTAATCATAGAAGGCAATTAGGTTAGTCAGGCATGATGCCCTTGGTCAATCCATGCTGACTGTTCTGATCATTTGCCTCTCCTTCTAAGTGCATCAGAATTGATTCCTTGAGGACATGTCCATTGATTTTTCAGGGACTGAGGTGAGCTGACTGCCGTAGTTCCCCAGATCCTCCTCCTTCCCTTTGTTTAAAGATGGGCACTACATTAGTCTTTTTTTCAGTCATCGGGACTCCCCTGCTGCCATGAGTTTTCAGAGAATGGCCAATGCTCTGCAATCACATCCGCTAACTCCTTTAGCACCTTGGATGCAGTCATCTGGCCCCATTGACTTGGCTCCGTCAGTCGTTCTAAATAGTCCTGAACTGCTTCTTCTCCACAGAGGACTGGTCACCTCCTCCCCAAACTGTGGTGCCCGTGCGAGGTCTGGGAGCTGACCTTGTCGAGAAGACAGAGGCAAAAAGAACATTGAGTACATTAGCTTTTTCCACATCTCTGTCACAAGGTTTCTCTCCTCATCTCAGTAAGGCTATACTTTCTTTACCTTCTTTCTTGTTGCTAACATACCCTGAAAGAAAACCCTTCTTGTTACTCTAACATCCTTACAGCTGAATCCAAGTGTTGATTTGGCGCTTTCCTGATTTCACTCCTGCATGCCTAGCATATTTTTATACTCCTCCTGGGTCATTTGTTATGTCTTCACACTTCTTGTAAAGCTTCTTTTTTGATGTTAACGCATCAGCAAGAAGATTCACTGTTTAAGCCAAGCGGTCACCTGCCATAGCTTAATATTCTTTCTACCCACATCGGGGTGGTTTGTGCTGCACCCTCAATAAAGAAGTCTTATAAAATAATCAGCAGCTCTCCTGGACTCCTTTCCCCCTCATGGTATTCTCCCAGGTGATCTGCCTCAGTTCCCTGAGGAGCAGTGTCTGCCTTTTCTAAAGTCCAGGGTCCGTATTCTGCTTCTCTCCTTTCTTCCTTGTGTCAGGATCCTGAACTCGACCATCTCATAGTCACTGCTTCCCAGGTTCCCATCCACTTTTGCTTCCCCTATTAATTCTTCCCTCTTTGTGAGCAGCAGGTCAAGAAGAGCTCTAGCTCTAGCACTTGCATCAGGAAATTGTCCCCTACACTTTCCAAAAACTTCCTAGATTGTCTGTGCATGAAAGTTGAACTTACAAATGTAGAATTATGTACCCAAAAACAACTGCATTCAAAAATAAAACAATGTAAAACCTACAAGTCCACTCAGTTGTACTTCAGCCAGTCGCTCAACAAGTTTGGGTTACAATTTGCAGGAGATAATGCTGCCCACTTGTTTACAGTGTCACCTGAAAGTGAGAACAGGTTTTTGTATGGCACTGTTTTATCCAGCGTCACAAGATATTTATGTGCCAGATCCGCTAAAGATTCATGCTTCAACCACCATTCCAGAGGACATGCATCCATGCTGATGACTGGTTCTGCTCAATAACAGTCCAAAACAGAGCAAACCGATGCGTGTTCATTTTCATCATCTGAGTCAGATGCCACCAGCAGAAGGTTGATTTTCTTTTTTGGTGGTTTGGGTTCTGTAGTTTCTGATCATAGTGTTGCTCTTTTAAGACTTCTGAAAGCATGCTCCACACCTTGTTCCTCTCAGATTTTAGACAACATTTCGGATTCTTAAACCTTGAGTTGAATCCTGTAGCTATTTTTAAAAATCTCACATTGGTACCACCTTTTCGTTTTGTCAAATCTGCTGTGAAAGTGTTCTTAAAATGAACATGTGCTGGGTCATCTTCGGAGCCTGTTGTAACATGAAATATATGGCAGAATGTGGGTAAAACAGAGCAGGGGACATACATTTGTGACTGAACTCCTTGGGGGAGAATTGTAATTAATGCATTAGTTTTTAATGTGCATCATCAGCATGGAAGCATGTCCGCTGGAATGGTGGCCGAAGCATGAAGGGGCATATGAATGTTTAGCATATCTGGCAAGTAAATATTTTGCAATGCCGGTTACAAAAGTGCCATGTGAACACCTGTTCTCACTTTCAGGTGACACTGTAAATAAGAAGCAAGCAGCAGCATCTCCCATAAATGTAAACAAACTTGTTTGCCTTAGCAATTGGCTGAATAAGTAGTAGGACTGAGTGGACTTGTAGGCTCTAAAGTTTTAAGTTGTTTTGGTTTTGAGTGCAGTTATGTAACAAAAAATCTACATTTGTAAGTTAAACTTTCATGATAAAGAGATTGTACCACAGTATTTGTATGAGATGAATTGAAAAATACTATTTTTTATCATTTTAGAAGTGCAAATATTTGTAATAAAAATAATATAAAGTGAGCACTGTACACTTTGTAGTCTGTTTAATAGAAATCAGTATTTTTGAAAATGTAGAAAAACTGAAATATTTAATAAATTTCAATTGGTATTCTATTATTTAACAGTGCGATTAATGGTGATTAATTTTTCTGAGTTAATCGTGTGAGTTAACTGCAATTAATCAACAGCCCTAATAAAATGAAGGGTGTTTTTTACTGATTCTTTGCTGAAAGGATCTGCTTCTTTGATTTGTTGTTTTTCAAAATAATGAAGTAAATGCTCAATTATTTAAAAATCCACCATTGCCAAATATTACCAGTGTTTTGAAATGGTGAGACTCAAAAATCTTTTTGGTCCTATAGTGAGCAGGTTTCAGTATTCAATGGGAAACAAAATTAGGATAGATGTTTGATTTTTAACTGAGATTCTAAATTAGCTTCTTAATCTTTTGTACTAGGAAAATAGAAAGCGACATGGCTCCAGTCGCAGTGTGGTGGACATGGAATTAGATGATACAGATGATGGTGATGATAATGCACCACTATTCTACCAACCTGGGAAACGAGGTTTTTATACGCCAAGGCCTGGCAAAAACACAGAGGCAAGGTTGAATTGTTTCAGAAACATTGGCAGGTACTATATTAAGCACATTTGCTAATCTTGTGTTCTCTTGGCATTTCAGATATTTTGCTAGCTTATATTTCTCCAAAGATAAAAGCTGTACTACAGTTCACTCATCTTGGGTTTGAAATCATGTGGGGGAACTTGAACAACTCAGTCTATTAGTC
Organism: Chelonoidis abingdonii; assembly: GCF_003597395.2. Classification (NCBI taxonomy): domain Eukaryota; kingdom Metazoa; phylum Chordata; order Testudines; family Testudinidae; genus Chelonoidis; species Chelonoidis abingdonii. The sequence continues at coordinate 264,585,052 of NC_133770.1, read as the reverse complement.
TTGAGAGAAATCTTAAATTTTTGTTAAAATTTGCACTAGTACCCCTCAATGTACGTGTGTGTGAGAGAGAGAAGATAAAATGTTAGCATCGGATTTATTGCATCATTGGCATTTCCGGTCCCATGACTCACTGGTCCCTGAATAGGGAAACTTTCTGTCAAAGGGAACTATTTTACTGATTTTGTAAGCTAAAACTTGTGTCTTTGTGCTTTTGCTTTCCCTGCCGCCTTTTTATTTTGCAAGTATGTCAGAGAAGCAGGATCTTAAAGTGCCCCAGTACCATCCACGTTATGTCTGAGTTGCCCATGCACAGCCAGCAGAACAGACAGTAACTGTCTTGGCTTTAATGTCTGTGTCCAGATGTTGCCATGGGCTCTGAAGTTCAAAAGTGAGTTTCCCTGAAATCATTCCTGATCCTCTCCTCCCCCCTGCACCCTCCCCACCCTGTCCCGGCCACAGTTTTCATAGTCTAGTGCAAGGTCTGACCAGAATGTCTCAAAGGCAAACAGTCCTCAAATAAACGGTTGACCATCCTTGCTGGACATCATGACTATCAATATTTCCCCCAAGCTCTTACAAAATAGGCTCTCAAGCTGTGTTTCCACAAACAACCTGCTAGCTTCAGGTATAGATGGACTCCAGGACCCTAATCATGTTGTTGGGCACTGACTTGAAAAACAAGGCATTCTTTTCCCAAGAAAACAAGGTGTGTATCAAGTAGAACTCGCTCCAAAGACATTTCACTTCCCTAGACTTCTCAAGGCATGTTGTCAAGTGTTCTTATATATGCCGTATCACCTTCTGTCTGTATGATAGCAGTGCAGTGTACTTGAGTGTGAAGACATCAGTCTTTGGAGAAACTCCCAGCTAGTACAGAACCCTGCACTGCATTCCTAAGCAACGCTGGCTACTCTGAGCCCATCAGACCTGGCCTCTGTTCTATATGTTGGCTTTCCAGAGACTGCTGAGTAAAGTTCAAGGTCTCAGTCCTTACCTTCAAGGAGCTTAGTGGCGTTTAAAGAGACTGCTTAAAGCTCCAGGATGAGGATCTCGGTCAACAACTTGACTTCTGTGACACAGTGGAACTTTCTACCACAGGAATAAAGCTTGTCTGTGCAGGAGACAATGCTTTCTCAGTGACTAGTCTGTCTGTGGAATAAATTGTGTCACAAATTAAGGGCTGTCACAAACCTCACCAAGTTGCACTCCAAATGCAAGATGTTCTTCTTTCACCTTGTCTTCTCTGACATAAATGCATAGTAGTGTTTTGTTTAACATACACACTACACTGCACAACTTCTCCCCTGGGGCATGGATGAGAGAAGGAGACTAAATCACATATGACAAAATTTAGTCGTGTTGCCTAATGCACTGCTTGAAGATTCTCAGTACTACATCGATGAGGGCAGAATAAGAACGTATTGTAGGATAGGATGAAGTTCTCCAGTTACACCATTTCCAACAGTAAAGGTAACTTTTCAGTTCTGAATATGTTGTGGAGCCTGGTGTTGTCTTCCTACCATGTTGCTTCATCTCCACTGAAAATGTATGTGACAGAAGGTTGCTTCTGACATCTGTCATTGTACCACACTGTTCCTTTGTGGGATCATGTGCTTCAGAACAAGGCTTGTGACCAGCGTTTGCTCTGTTGAATAAGTCAGTGCATTTTTTTGCACCTCATTGGCACTAAAGGACTCAGTGCACCTGGCTGTGAAGTAGGTGATCATGAGAAAAACATGCGGGATTGCTCTGCTGAGGCGCTTTTTAGAGCGAATTTGTGGAAGTCTGTAGGCTTATGCCTGGAGAAGAATGATACCCTTAAAAATCCAGTCACTTCTTGATTGTTTTCACTCCAGTACAGATTCTCCTGATTTCAGAAGAACCATGTCTAAGTGTTTTGTCTGCCTGTGTTTTTTATTGTAACAACTAGCTGAATGTATAGCTTCAAAGCTCATTCAGTCATTTGATATTTACTTACACAACCAGACTCATAATTTTCCGAACGGATTTATAGGGCAGGTATGTAGAGTTCTCTTCACACCTTTACAAAGTGTAATTGCTCAGCCAGAAGGCAGCCATCAAAATTCATTTTACCAGCCTTTTTGCAGAAATAGTTTTTGCCTAAGTTGTCCTGTTTTTTTGTTTTTTTTTAATTTTTGGGAACCCTCTTATTTTATCCCTATTTTTGCTGAGTCCAACATAAAATAGGTTTATTGTTTTCTTTCCACTAACAGCATTTTTATATTCTTGCATTGCTACTTTTTAGATATTTTCTTTCATAGTAATATCTATGGAGATTTTTAGTCTCTAGGAGTGGAGTTCTGTTGCAGCAGGTATTTTTGAAGAAGTGATCCTTCTTTACCCGTGACTGTTCTTTCAGGAAAAATAGCAAATTATTTATTTTTTAACAAGCTTTCCAGAAAAACTCTCCCCATGGGACGAGGTACTGCATGCACTATTTCAGAAACAGTGGTTTCTTTTGGGGGATGTAGGGATTGGGAAATTTTAAATAAGAGGTTTTATAATTGGAATTCAGGTTGAAGCTAGCTTCCAGAGTTAATTATTTTTTTGTTGTTGAAATATTCATGAAACACTTTTGAATCCCACTACTTTAAACAATTTCCTTTTGTGATTTTCTAATAGTACTCTTTTTTTTGTTCTCAGAATTCTAGGGTTGTGCTTACTGCAGAATGAACTATGTCCCATCACGTTAAACAGACATGTTATCAAAGTTCTTCTTGGTAGAAAAGTAAGTTGATCACAGACATCTGAACTGCATTTAAGTACATAAGACTTACTTTTTTTTTTTTTAAAAAAATCTATTTTAAAATATCTTTTGATGTTAACATTGTCTTTGTTTGGCAATACATCTTGACCCGATATAACACGAATTTGGATATAATGTGTTAAAGCAGTGCTTGGGGGGTGGAGGCTGAGCACTTCAGTGGATCAAAGCAAGTTCAATATAATGCAGTTTCACCTATAACGTGGTAAGATTTTTTTGGCCCCCGAGGACAACGTTATATCGAGGTAGAGTTGTGCTAAATTTAATTAAAACAGTTGTGATTTTTTTTTTTGTTGTCTTACAATTAAACTGAGTTTGCCAAGTGAATACCAAGGAATTGACTGAGGAGGGTTTCCAGTTAATATAATATGCACATGTGCTCTCTCTCTATATCTATAGCTGACTATATTAATTAAAGATTTAAAATGGGACAGGGTTGATCTTCATGAGCAGAAAAAAGAAGGAAGTTGAAGAAGCTGTGCTGTAGCATTAGTTCTCGCTCTTTCTGTTACTATTTACAAAAAGGCATTTTGTTTAACAATTGAGAGAATTCTCTCAAATCAGATTTCAAATTCTGCTTCAGGAGTAGACATAAAATTTAAATGTAGTCCAGCAATTGCCTATGTTTTAACTGTTTTAGGTGAAGACCACATTTCAATTATCTTTTGACAGTATACCTCTAAATATGGTGCCCGATGCAACAAACTGAACAAAATTTTCCATTATCCCTGGTCTTCATTTTGGTGATTTAAAAAAAAAAAAAAAAAAATCAGAGCCAGTCTTTGTCCAAAATGGATGTGATTTTTAACAAATGGCGCAGGGGAATGGTGACAAAGGAGCAAGAGATTATGGATGCACAAGAACACCCCAACCACTTTTCAAAACAGAAGACATTCTCCCTGCTCTACTATCTGAGTAAAAGCCTTCTAGGGCTCCCTCATGATGACAGCAGAGGAGTGGGCAACATGGGAAAATGAGAAGTACCAAAATTCCCTGTAGCTGGGTTTAGGGGCACCACAAAGTACTGTCTTAGATGGAAAGACAGATAATCGATGGAGCAAAGGCCCCCAAAACGTGGCAAAAAAGGCAAGGATCTGCTCAAAAGATTTGCTTGTTGAGGGTGAGGAGGGCAACTATTGGGCACAAATAACCTCCACTTAAAGGAATTTACAGCTGCTGGGAAGAAGCTTGCTTTCTGTGAAGGCGCAGGTGAATTTCCTTCCAGGGTTTTAGGGAGTGTGGAGATAGGAAAAGGAGTGATGACATGTGACCCCATTTTCAAATCCTGTTGAAAAATCCACCAGTGTCTGTTTTGACCCATGTTAATTTATGGAAAGGATACATTCCAAGAGTTCAGTTGCCTAGATCTATAGTCATTCTTAGTGTGGGCAAATGCTTTACAACCTTCTCTGTGCTTTGCCAGTGCACTTCAATCTGGTGTTATGTTCCTCCACCGCAGAAAATCAGGATGAGAATGGAAATTACCTTTTTTTGTGATTCTTTCCAAGTGTTTGAGTGAATGTCTCATTACATGGCTATATAGGTGCCTTATGCTAGTGTACATATCCGTTTTAGAACTCATTATGTTGAATATATTTATAAAAACAATGCTACATATCAAACATCAACTTTATTTTAGGTGAACTGGCATGACTTTGCTTTTTTTGATCCGGTTATGTATGAGAGCTTGCGGCAACTTATCCTAGCCTCCCAGAGCACGGATGCTGATGCTGTTTTTGCAGCAATGGATTTAGCATTTGCAATAGACCTGTGCAAGGAGGAGGGTGGAGGGCAGGTAGGTGCAAGCTGAACTTGACTTTACAGTTTAATGTTACTTGTTCCTAGCGTGTCAAACCCCAGACAGATTTAGGGTGAGATTTTCTAAACTGTGTAAGTGTTCAGGAGCGCACAGATCCATTGAAAGTCTGTGGGATTTGTGTTCCTAAATCACTTAAATGTTTTTGAATATTCAACTTCTAGTACTTTTATGGGCTGTTTAATATAATCTAAATGAGAAATCAGCAGTACCCCAATTATCGGTCTCATCACGAGGACTGGTTTTAAATATAAAACTTCTGTTCATGGTAATAGTCCAAACCAGTAACCCACTGAAAACTTGTTTTAAAAGTGAAAAAGCTGTGTAGCACCACAATATATTTATTGCATACAGTAATAGAAATGATACTCTTGTTTTAACTGTTGCTTTTTTTCTGCTTTAAAGTATGTTTTTAAATCCTCTCTCCGTTTGCTACTTCATCATAGGTTGAACTTATCTCCAATGGTGTAAATATACCAGTCACCCCTCAGAATGTTTATGAATATGTCCGGAAATATGCAGAACACAGAATGTTGGTAGTAGCAGATCAACCTCTACATGTAAGTGGTTTGTAATGTTCTGGAATGATACTGTCAATTTCTGCATATACCGTGTTCCATTCCACGTTGTCCAACTTCTGAAGGGTATTAAACTTGGTTTCTTATTACATAGTTAACTTAATTATGTGGAGACCTTGATTACCCTAAAAGCTTATTTGAATAGACAGAAGGATGTACATTAAAAGGAAGAACTAAAGTTAGCTCAGCGACTAGTTAAAGTTCAGCATTTACATATAGATTAAAAAAAAGATTTATATCTTGAGTTTATATAACATATACTGGGAAAATGCTTATCTTCAAAGACATGTGGATTCTATTCAGTCTTCCATTTTTCTATATTTCTTTGTCAGCCTAGATTTATTTAACCTCTTAGCTCAGAGATTTAACAAGCCAAACTCTGACAGCATAAAGTCACTGGAGCTTCTGGCCTCCTTATGCCTGCTCTGTGCAAGATCAGTGTGGCGAGTGATAGCAGAATTTTTATTCTTACCATTGTTAATTTTTTAACAAGAAGCATGACCAGAATCTGTCAAAAATTATATTAAAAGTAAAACTTAGTCTTGTTTTTAGAAGCCTGTTCTGAACTAAAAGATTAGATATTTGCTTTGTGATCAGGACAATTTATTGGACTGCTGAACTGTTTCCAACCATTGTAGGCCATGGGATTTTAGACTTTGAAATTAAATTGTCCTTACTGTCATTTGCCTCCCCACCTTCCTGTGCCCCAAATTGCAGTTCTGACATGATTTATCAGTTAGTATCTCCTGAATATTCATTTCAAGAACATAATAATGGCCTTAGTGGGTCAACAATGCTTCATCCAGCCCAATATCCTATTATCCAATAGTGTCTGGTGCCAGATGCTTCAGAGGGAGTGAACAGAATAGGTGATCAAGTGATCCATCCCTGTCATCCAGTCCTGGCTTCTAGCAGTCAGAGGTTTAGGGACACCCAGAGCACGGGGTTGTGCCCCTGAGCATCTTGGCTTACAGCCATTGATACACCTGTTCTCTGTGAAATTATCTAATTGTTTTTGAACCTAGTTATACTTTTGACCTTAAAAATCCCCTGGCAATGACTGTCATGGGTTAACTATGCATTATGTGAAGTACTTCCATATGTTTTTTAAATTGACTGCCTATTAATTTCATGACGTGACCTCTGATTCATGTGTTACATGAAGAGGGTAAATAACACTTCCCTATTGACTTTGTCCACACCATTCATGATATTAGAGACCTCTATCATATCCCCTCTCCTTAGTTCTCTCTTTTCTAAGATGAACAATCCCAGTCTTTTTAATCTTTTCTCATATGGAAGCTGTCCATATCCTTTCTCATTTTAGTGGCTTTCGAATGAGATACAGCTACAACATTAGTTTCTAGGTCTAGTGGTTCTCAAGGTGGCAGATTTTTAAAGCACTATCATAATTCCAGGAAGTGGAATTTGTGTAGCAGGCAGCAAGGTAATAAAAAGAATTGTGGATATATTGTAACTGACTAGGGCATAGGAAAAAATGGCTATATTGAAAGGTTCAAATTCCAGAGAGAGAGAGCACTTGTTTGTACTACCAATGGTTTGCAAGGTGCCACCCTTAAAAATAATTGTCATTTGGTTCCCTCAGTCTAGCAATGCTTGTTGCTGGTCTGGGCCTGAATATTGCAAGTCCTAGACCGTGGGCCCAATATAGCTTCCATTCAAAAAGATGTTTTTACCAGTTTGAGATTGAACATGGAAGAGGTGAACGGCAGAGAGGAAAAGTAACTGATATTTGTGAGCCGTGAACTTCATTGTATGTAACTTCTCAGAGATCCACTTAAACAGTAGCAAAAGTGGTCAGTGTAGAGTGAATCATGTGACTCTTTCAGGCAATGAGGAAAGGTCTGCTGGATGTGCTTCCAAAGAACTCATTAGAAGACTTGACAGCAGAAGATTTCAGGCTTTTGGTAAACGGCTGTGGTGAAGTAAATGTGCAAATGCTGATCAGCTTTACCTCTTTCAATGATGAGTCAGGTATGAAATACGTAGTCTGTTTAGGAAATGAGTTGTACAGCTAGAAATGTAGTATTATTCACCTGTCTGTCCTTTATGTAGAGATGAAAAAATTATCCTTGCTATCCAACTTTTTCTAAGCTTAAAACCAGCTCTGTTCATTGACCTTAATGAATGGCTCAAAATATAATATGCTAAAAGGATTTTCAGTGTGCCAGACCCTATTATTTGCCACTTAAGAATCTTTCCCTCAAAATGGAAGAGTACAATACACAACTCTTTTGAGGGTACAGCCTCAGTATCACTATATAAATAATCCATCAGAATGCAAGGAGAGCAAATTATGGGTTGCTATTTTTTCCTGCCAAATCCTGGCCTGACCATATATTTAGAGTTATGATTGATGTAGTGTAATATTTTAAAGAAATATTTCATTGACCTGTTACAAACTTAGATACAGCTTGTTAGTAGATCATACAGTGTCTTAATTTTATTAGTTGTTTACACCAGTGTTCTTAAGTCTAGTCCTTACGTTCAAAAGTGTTTGCATTAGTGTTTGACATAGCATTGTCCTTGTTCCTGGTGTGCAGGTTTTGTGGGAAGGGGGTAGTGGCACTAAGTATTTTACTTGCTGGCATGTATAAAACGTGCTCTAAATGTTCATTGTCAAATACATTTAATTTAATTATTCTGTTTCAAATAGGAGAAAATGCTGAGAAGCTTTTGCAATTCAAGCGTTGGTTTTGGTCCATAGTTGAGAAGATGAGTATGACAGAAAGACAAGATCTAGTAAGTTGTCCTTCCCCTGTAAAAGGCTGCTTAAGACTGTTTTTCAACAATCAGTATTGCTTTTCAGTATTTATTTTTTTTTTTTTAATGGAACAGTTTTCTACACTGGTAGAGTAGCAGTAGTACTTGGGAGTTTGTGCACTAGGCTTTCAACTCTTGAGACTGAATATGAAATCTAGCTTTGTTCACAAGAAAATTTTGGTGTATTTTTCCATGTCCATATCTCAGAACTCTCAAGCACATTTACAGTCCCTGTTTGAGAGGTTTCACACTGAGTAACAGGTGGGCAGAAAATCAGGTTTGAATTGCATTTATAGAGGATTGGAAAAGTTTGCTTGTTATGCACTGTATTCACCCACTTTTTTAAAACGTTCTCTTTTGATAACCTCAGAGATGTGAACCGTCTCATTTTTGAATGAACTCTGCAAAGAAGAAAACAAGGACTGGTGTAAAAAGAGGAAAATCTAGAGCAGATTGGTTTAGGCAAAGGGAACTCAGGGTGCAATTCAGTATTCACTGTGCTCTGCAAGAGAATATTTCACACTTCTAATACTTCTCAAGTAAACTCTTGGTACTGCAACTTCCATTGCTTGTAATTAATGCATTTGGTATCAGTGCTTATTTTATAGTAATTTGATGGATATAAAATGGCTAATTTGATTATATAAAAAAGTTTCTGATACACAGACATTATCCTCTTCCCAAAAGGACGGGAAATCCCAACTTCCTGCACCAAGATGTGGTTAATATTTGGAGAGTGTTGCTTCTTTTGATAAATTGCTTTGATAAATATGGTGTTATATTTTGTAGTTGAGAGAAGAGAGGAAATGACTGGAAGTATAACATTGTCGTAATAGTGCACAGCCACTGAGTCTCTACACTACAAGGAATGTTTTACGATCAAGCACCATGATTGCCCTGTGACTTTCCCATTTTACTCATGTCAAAATAATGATCAGTATGTGATACCAATGTTCGTACCATGGAGTCAGTTTAAATATTTCTAGACCAGCAAAAGTTACAGCCTACTTTCTATTCTTTTAGGTTTATTTTTGGACATCAAGCCCATCATTGCCTGCTAGCGAGGAGGGATTCCAGCCCATGCCATCCATCACAATAAGACCACCAGATGACCAACATCTTCCTACAGCAAACACTTGCATTTCTCGCCTTTATGTCCCACTCTATTCCTCTAAACAGATTCTGAAACAGAAGTTGTTACTCGCCATTAAGACCAAGAATTTTGGTTTTGTGTAGAGTATAAAAAGTGTGTATTGCTGTGTAATATTACTAGCTAAGTTTTGTAGATTTTTCCATTTGTCTATAAAAGTTTATGGAAGTTAATGCTGTCATACCCCTGGTGGTACTTTATTGATTAAATGCAAACATTCCTGTACTAAGTTTGTAACCTACAGGCCTAAGGAGCACTAGCAATGTTTGACTGTAACAGTTTGCTAGTCAATAACTTCTTGGCCTAACCCCAGCCAAAGATGACAGCAGAACAATATAATTTACACTGTGATTTATCTTTTTGCTGAGGGAAAATATGTAAAATGTTCAGAAAATTCACTGCTGCCTTTGTGAAAAGTGTTTCAGCAAAGGTTCTTGTATAGAGGGAGTAGGGAATTTCAAAATAAAAAATTAAGTATGTTCTGTGTTTTATTTTAACCTTTTTTATGGTGTTTAATTTGTGGTTGGCTGCAGTTGTGTATCATGTATATTGAACTTGTAAAAAGTTCTTCACAGTTCAGATCTAAGAGTTGGAATCATTCACTTTTACTTATGAAACCACTTTCATTGCAATTTCTGTTCTGATTGCATTGAACTCTGGCACATTAGATCCCATCACTAATAGATTGCATGTAATCTGTACCTTTTAGTGAGGTTTTTTGTACATATGATGAGGCCAATGCACATTACTTCATAGTTCACAATCAACATTTTTGTATCCCTATTTCAGTAAGCAGACAGGAGATTGTTCCACTTCCAATTCTAACTAGACACTTGTACTGCGGTATCTCAGCTGTGTAAACTCAGCCTGGGCACTTTCTGGTAACTGTAAAATGTTTATAAGATCATGATTATTGAAGATACATTTTGGAAAATTTTAATGTTCGTGAGCAGCTTAACTACTTTTGTATCTAGCCTTTTTTAAGTATCTTGTTACAGTTTTTTAATAAAGAAATTATAGACAAAATACCAAGTCATATTGAAGACACCATAGTTTTTATTTATGTAACTCTGAATATTTTAGCTTAACAGCCTACACCAGACACAGTTGTGCATTTAAAAATCTCAATTTCTTAACTGAAAAATTGATCTGCATCTGCACTATATAACAAATAAATTAATGGAAGCAATTCAGCCCACATTTTACAGTTAGCAGAGAATCCTGAATGGAGCAAGCCAGGCGCAACCCCTTCTCTTCACCAAAATGCAGAATTTAAAGGAAAGTTTCTCCGCAATAATCAAAATTGATTATAATGGAATAAATAAATAAATGCAGATTCATTGTAGTGGGACCTAATGTATGTCCACTTTTTAATAAAGCGATTATTGGTTTTACAAGGGTAGTCTTTGAATATATAAGTAGCCTAGTACTTTTGTCATTAAATTCTTAATGCTTTAAATTTTAAATGTTAGAAGATCATTAGTAAAGGAGGAGCAACTTTGGCTGCCCTTGCTATCAGATTCTGATGCTTACTAAGACTTAATAGACTAGACTGCTGATGATGGGTTTTGATGACTTTGTTCTCCTACTCTTCCCTGCATTCTGTGACTCCATATTGCAATGACCTTTCCTTGCTGAGGGGTGCAAAACTGGTTTTGCACCAAAATTGGTCAATGCCACTTTGAGTGCCAAACAGAGGTGGATGGCCAGAAGTGACCTAAACTCCTTCCGTTTTCCACCCTACCTAAAAATGCAGCATCCTGCTTCTGTAGCACCTCTAACTCTCTTGCATGCATGGAGGAGGGCTTGGGACCATAACTCAGATCACCATGTGTGCCACTTTGACTCTGAAGACTGTTTTATAAGGCTAACTCTTCTAGACTTGCTTAGTTAAGCTGCTGATGTACCAAGTAAACCAGTGGAAATATTTCCACATGTATTAATGAAATAATAATAGCATTCCCAAGAACAGCCCTCACAGGCAGGGGGAAAGGTTTCAAGTGGTTAGGTAATGGGGACTGGGAGTCTGGCATTTTGGATTCCATTCCTGGATCTGCCATTGTGACCTTCAGCAAGTTATTTTAGACAAACCCTCAGCTCGAAGACTTAAACATGAGCTATATTGCTTTTACTAGAGTGGTGTGTAGTTAAAGTTGTACAACCTCCCTGATGTGGGTGCAGTTATATATTTGGTATAAAGGTGCTTTATACCAGTATAGCTATTCCTGGTAAGAGGAATACACTATACAGGTATAAGGCACCTTTATACCAGTATAACTGTCCGCGCTAGGTGTTGTACCAATATAAATACTTCAGTAAAAAGAAAATCACAGCCCTAACTGAAATAGTTCACATTGGTACAAAGACTGTGTAGATCAGGCCTCAGATTCACAGTCCATAAAAATAAAGAAGCTGCCTCCCTCACAGAAGCTTTGTGAGGCTTAATGATGTAAAACTCATCCAAGATCCTCTGATCAAAGGCCGTATGTAAGTGTAAAGTATTGTGTATATATGTATTGTGTGTGTATATGTATAAAAATGTATGTGTATGTATAACATATAAATATATATGTTATATGTATATATATTTCTGTATATAGCATAAACATTTTTTAAAAACCTGTACTGTATAGCTAGGCAGAAATTACACAGGTAACTAGTCTTATACAGTAGTTCACCATATATACACAACCAAGACATTCTGATGACATAAGCAGAGGGGTTAGCCAAAATATTTATGTTGCCATCATTGACTTGAAATGTGTATGTTGCTTTATAAAATAGCTTTTCTCTGTATGGTATATTTAAGCAATATCAAGGTTTTTAATAAGAAAAATGTTTATTAAAATCATACACCTTGTTTCCCTTTGACTTAAGCCCTTCTGTTAGTTTATTTTTAAGATGCGGTAGAGAAATAAAAGAAGAAAAGGAGAAAAGTTTGTAATATTTCAGTTTTATGGCCTAATTCCTCAAGTGTTGATAATTCTATAAGTAGTACAGGAGCTCCCAATAAAATGTCAATGTTTGCCAACAAGTCAATAGTTGATTCCTATTGTAACAATATACCACATCATGCTAACCTGGCGAATTCTGGATTTTAATGGTAGTCACTGATGTTCAAGTAATCATACACATCACCTAAGTTAAATTCCATGTTGCAACCCTGTTCTGGGATTCTTGATTTAAAAAAAATGATCTGAGTTTTTCTTCATACTTAGCTGGTTTAATATCTCAGTTTGGCTTTGAAATGACAACTGTTTTTTGCTATTGAAAGTGAGATTTCTGTTCATCAAATCTAAACATGGAGAGAGGAGTAATAGACTAGAAAATTTGCAAGCAAAAGCAAAACGTATTTCTTGCAGAATTTTAGTAATTTCAAATAGACATGAGACTTTGCTCTTCCCTTCCAAAAATAAGTAAGGGGTTTTTTCATTGTAAAAGCATGGACTACATACAAAACTAATGGGGTATTCTGATTTACTCATCCAAAGATGAGTGAGGGCAGAAAATGTTAAAATGCCCTTCATCTTTAATTCTATAATTCAAATGGGAAAAAAAAATGATGTAGGTCATCCAGTCCATCTCCCTATAATTGCTGTACTGTTATCTGGGGTAGGTACATCTTCTAGGTATCTATTGATGGGATCTTTTGTAACAGCCCTTGGAATACCATTCTACAGTATAATGTATCCTAGAATCAGGAAGCTTTTCTTGCTATTCTACCTAAAATTTCCTTTTGTAATGTCATAACCAAAATGTAGTATATCATAATTATACACCTTCCACTATCCTAAATGGCTCCTTTCCATTCTGTTTACGCTCTCCATGGATTTCTCTCCCTCCCTTTGTCTCTTGACCAAGTTATGTATATTTAACTTTTAATTTTTTTCTCATTCATCAGTCCTTCCAGACCTCTTAAAATTGTTGCTGTTTTTCTCTGAACTCCCTCCAGTTTGTCTTGCTACTAGTGGTTTGCCCAGGAGTGACTGCAATATAGTCAAATCCCCAGTTATCCAAATTTCAGTTTGACATTTGTCCCAAATCCAAATGTTCATAAACAAATTTCAGTCTTATATCTTAAACTGATCATATGAAGTTTTTAGTTGGCCCTCAGAGACATCTGGATAATGGAAATGAAATCAGGTGCCTGATGCAGCTGCACTGAGCTGTGTAGAGAAGATAGTACATTCCTGATTTGTGAAATGTCTCTGTGCACCCCAAAATTGCAGCAGCCTTTTTTTGTTGCCACCAATTACATTGCAAACTATTTCCTACAGTAGACATCTTTTAACACTGGATTCTCCCTCTTGTTGGGTGTATCATATTTTCCCTACTGTTTTTAACTTACCTGTCCTAGTTTAAATTTCCTATTGTTGTGTTGAAATTGTCTTGCAAATTTTGTCACTGAACAAATGACTCAGACATGCTGAATTCCTTATGTGTTTAGATCACTGTTTCTCAACCTTTATACCAGGGACCATCTTGTTGCCTTCCTAAACTGTGCCAGTGCCAGTCCACAGACTAGTCGTTGAGAAATGCTATGTTAGATAACTGAAAAGTTACTTTCCATGAATTTTCAGCTTTTGATTCTGGAAGGTTTTCTGTGAAATACTTTCAGGGAGCAATTGAGAATTGTGGGAGTTGGGGGAAATCTCTCAAGATTGATTTGGGAGACAAGATGCTTGTGTGATTGAAGTATAGAACTGAAAGGCAAGAGCAACCTGGATTTTATACTCAGTTCCACCGTGGGCTTTCTTTGTAACATTCTACACACATCTCTCTGCCTCAGCTTTCTTATCTGTAGAATTGAGAATACTTCCTTACCTCGCATAGGAAATGGAAAATGACTGCCTAGGAAGGAGTACTGGGGAAAGGGATCTTGGGGTGTGGGATCATAGTGGACCACAAGCTCAATGAATCAACAGTGTAACACTCGCACAAAAAAATCCTTCTGTATTAGCAGGAATGTTGTAAGCAAGACTCAAGTAGTAATTTTTCTGCTCTAATTTGTGCTAATTAGGCCTCAACTGGAGTAGTGTGTCCAGTTCTGGGTGCCACATTTCAGGAAAGATGTGGACAAATTGGAGAGAGTCCAGAGAAGAGCAACAAAAATGATTAAACATCTAGAAAACATGACCTAGGAGGGAAGATTGAAAAAAACTGGGTTTGTTTAGTCTGGAAAAGAGAAGACTGTGAGGGGACATAAGTTTTCAAGTATGTAAAAGATTGTTACAAGGAGCAGGGAGAAAAGTTGTTAACCAGTGAGGATGGGACTAGAAGCAATGGGCTTAAATTGCAGCAAGGGAGGTTTAGGAAGTTTTTCCTAATGTCCAACCTAGCTGTCAGGGTGGTTAAGCACTGGAATAAATGGACTAGGGAGGTTGTGGAATCTCCATCATTGGAGATTTTTAAGAGCAGGTTAGGTAAACACCTGTTAGGAATGGTGTAGATAATTTTTAGTCCTTATTAGGATATTGTTATTTTAAAAAAATACCCCTGAGAGCCAAGAAATTCTAAATGAAGGTTAAATTTCTGGAAAATAAGTGGAAATTCTGAACGGCCATATTTACAATTCCACACAAGCCTTTTGGTGGCTGGGAATATTTGACAGTGATGCCTCTTTCCTCCTTCCCTCCCCCCACCTAACCTCGTGTGGCTTTAAAGGTCAACCCCATGCAATGTTTGTAAGTCTTAAAGTATCATTGCTGTTAGGCCCCAGCACTAGGGAGAAACCAAACTTTGTTTAACCTTTTTTCAACAGCCTGGGCCATAGTACATGCTCTCAAGGTCTTTTGATCTGCCTGCTGAGTAGCCACTTCTGCTAGCTGGAAATGCTTCCCAGCACCTCACTCTTATTATGATCTCAGGGCTTGTCTACACCGGGATTTGGGCCTGGGGCTGATGCAAACCCCTAGGGCAGATGTACTGCACTAGTGTAAAAAGTGACTTGCATCAGAGCTGTTTACTGAAACGGGGGTAAGCTCTGCTAGTACAAATTATTTTTACACCAGTGCAGTACATCTGCCAGTACATCAGTGCAATATCTCCATATAAGGGGTTTGCATCAGGTCAGCTACTCCATTGTGAAAAGCCCATGTAAACAAGCCCTGAGTGAAGAGGCAAGAAAAAATGTAACAACTAATTAAGACAAATGTTTTCCTCCTGAGGGACACCTTCAGCTACTTATTGTGATATCAACAGATTATTATGTTCAAGCTTGTTTCAGGGACACATGCTTTAGTAAATATAATGAAGCAGCTGAGTGGACAAACCACACAGAGCTAATGGAGGATCATTGGGAGGAAGAGTCTGCTGCTCTCCTAAATTTCTGGAGAGGCAAAAATCAATGCAGATCTCAGTCAGGTGAACAACTACCTAGAGATTTTAGTGGTATTCAAAACCAGGTTAGACACATCCTTCTGATTTCCATTATGTTCACATATGTAACTACAAATGGTATTAATAAAATTATCAAATCCGCCAACCTTTCTGGCCATAGTGTTTGACTTGGTTCCCAGTGGCAGTGAATTCCACAGGCTAACTTGATACTGTGTGTAATATTTCCTTTTACACTTTGTCTAAAAGTGGTGATGATCAGTGTAATTGAATTACCTCTTGTTCTTGTACTACAGGAAAAGGTAATAAGGAAGGAATTGATCACAATTTAGAATCACTCACCCAGCTCTGCTGTGATTCTCTATTCCAGACAAAATGATCCTAAATCTCTCTCATTTGTGTCATGTCCCCTTTGTAAGCATGCTTTCCCTAGACTCTGCCTAGCTCCACACTCTGCTTGTGGTGATACATGATGGGTGGGTTTTTTTGTTCTCAGGTGCAAAGAATGTTTTTGACTTGGGAGGGAAAATGCAATTGGATGATAAGGGGCTGGTATCAAGCCCCTTACAACAATACTGAAGTATTCTGGTTTTCTTCTGCTGAGATGATGCATCTTGTCTTTCCTGGCAGTAGAATTAGTACCTCTTTGTTACGGTATCTGATCGGTCAAATTGCTGCTCCCCTCCTTTTTTTAAAAAATAAACTCTGTTGATAACTTTCTGGGCTTGAGTTCCTTGCAGACTACAACGTAGTTCCCACATACTTATTTGCTACACTGATACTGACTTGGATGCTTAATACATTCCATGGGTGGTATACCCGAGCCCACTTATCCACTGATGCTTTAAAAACTCTGCACCCCAATCTGGGTCTATGCTGGTTATGTGATATGTATCTCATGATCCTTGTAACCAATACCTATAATCTCTCATAACTCAACCCTGACCCCAGATGTACAGTACCTTCTGTCTTAACTTGTGTATATTTAATTTTAAACATTAACTTTAATAAAAAATTTTATTCCTGTGGCTAAGCAGCGGCCTCCCATCTGCCTGATGATCTGATGCAGATGGGGGAACACCTGACTCTTTCCAGAGTTTTTGTTCTGTTTTGATGCAAGGTTCAAGATAGACAGTTATTGAGTGCTGACAGGGAGTTCAGTGCCATTCAAAACAGATGGAAACACTGTCCCTGCCCCAAGGAATTTATAGTCTGGACTGGACAAATAAAGATCAGACCTAACACACTAAAGGGCCAGGAACACAAGGCGTTTTCAAAAGTGGTTTTTGTTTTTTTTTGTCAATTGGCTGTGGAAGGGGTTTACAGATGTATTTTAAGGAGAGCACTTAACTGGATAAGGAAGTTGTTTCAGTTGCAGAGGATAGTGTAGAAGTCAAGAACAGGAGAAAAGTATAAAGGGAGAAATTAGTTGTTTGCATTTGCATCTCATGGACCCAATTGTGCTAAGGATACATGGGCCAGTCCCTGCTCCAAGGAAATTACAATTCAAATTGCAAGACAAAGGATAGGAGAATGGAAGTTCCATGTCTGCCCATTGCAGAAGTATCTGATTCTGGCTACTGTTGGAGACAAGATGTTCTGCAAGATGAACTGCTGACCTGTTCCAGCCAGGCAATTCTGACACCTCTAAGGCTATGTCTACGCTGTGCAGCTTTTAGCAATACGGCCATGCCGCTAAAAAGCACGCAGTGTAGCTGCTGTTTGTTGGCAGCAGAGAGCTCTCCTGCCGACCAAACATTTCCACCCCCCCATGAGCAGCAGCAGCTTTGTCCTGACAACAAGTGCTGTTCATGCCAGTGCTTGTCATCGACACAACTTTGTCTTTTTGGTGTATGTGTGTTTTTTAACACCTCTGAAGGACAAAAGTTTTGTCTTTCACTTGCCAGTGTAGACAAAGCCTAAAAAGTGTTAGTCTTCTCTTTACAGCCTGGGAACTGAGACCCAAAAGAGAGAAAGTGATGTCAAACAGGGATTCTGTGCCAGAGCTGGAAACTGAACCCAGATCTCCTGAGTTCCATCCCCATGCCCTGCGAGTGGCTTGAGAGCAGTTAAGGAACTGAGAGACAGGAGCAGAATAGTGCAAGGTCTTGAAAGTGAGGATGAGAAAACTGAACTCTGTGCAAAGGATGACCTGAAACCAGTGAAGGGATTCAAATGGGCATATTTTGTGAAGGATTTTTGGATAGATGGAGAAGAGCAAGAAAGGGAGAGGGGAGAATTGCAGTTGACCAGTTCGCACCCTTTTAACCATTAGTGGGGTTGTTTGCTCTGACTATGGTTTGTGCTCACATACACAATTAATACTCTCTAAACCTGGCAGTCAAGTTGTCATGGTATAACCCCCCCCGAACCTTAGCGTTCAAAAGATGGGGTACCAGCATGAATTCCCCTAACCTTAATTACCAGCTTAGTGCTGCCACCTACCAGGACTTGCAGTGCCTGGTACAGTTTGGTCCCCCCAAAACATTCCCAGGGGACCCCAAGACCCAGACCCCCTGGATCTTAACACAAGGAAAGTAAACCCTTTCCCACACTGTTGCCTCTCCCAGGCTTTCCCTCCCTGGGTTACCCTGGAAGATCACTGTGATTCAAACTCCTTGAATCTTAAAACAGAGAGGAATGCATCTTCCTCCCTCCTCTTTTCCCCTCGCCAGAGGTAATACAGATTCAAGCTCCATGAATCTAAAACAGAGAAATTCCACCTTCCCCCACCAATTCCCTGGTGAGTACAGACTCAATTCCCTTGAGCCTTAACAAGGGGAAAAAATCAAATCAGGTCTTAAAAGAGAGAACTTTTTTCTTTCTTTTATTAAAAGCTTAACGTCTCTGTAATCAGGATGGTAAATGTTACAGGGTCTTTCAGCTTATAGACACTAGAGAGAGTCCTCCCCTCAGCATACATACAAATTGCAACAGAGATACAATTCTTCCAGCAAAATACACATTTGCAAATAAAGAAAACAATCAAAAAGACTAAACCATCTTTCTACTTGTACTTACTACTTGAACAGAAAATTAGAGAGCCCCGTCTGGTCACTCTCAGAACCCAGAGAGAACAACCTACAAAGACTTCCCTCCACTAAGATTTGAAAGTATTTTGTCTCCTGATTGGTCCTCTTGTCAGGTGTTCCAGGTTCACTGTTTGTTGACCCTTTACAGGTGAAAGAGACATTAACCCTTAACTATCTGTTTATGACACAAGTGCTCCACTTGTTCCAGCAGACTAGGCAGGTTTTCTGTAACCACTTAGGCTATGTCTACATTGCAGCTTATGTTTGCATAACTTGTGTTACTCAGGGGTGTGAATAAACCACAACCCCTGAGTGACAAGTTACACTGACATAAGCATTTGTGTGCACAGCACTACATCAGTGGGAGAGCTTCTCCTGCCAACGTAGATTCTGCCATTCACAGAGGGGGTTTTATTATGCTGATGGGAGAGCTCTCTCCTGTCAGCACAGTGTCTTCACCAGACACACTGCAGTGACACAGCTGCATCGGTACAATTGCGCTGCTGCAGCACAGTATGCGTAGACATGCCCTTAGTAACACCTGCTGTTCTGCAGGTTGGACAGGAACACCCCTAGCTATTCTGCCTTTGCAACCAGTTTGGCTGCTGCTCCTCCCTTCCAGCTGTCTGAGTGGTAGGACATCCCTGTGTGCATTACCCAGGTACTGGTGGTGCTGCTCTATATGTATGTCCTCCCATCAATCTGCCCACTCCTGAGGTGTTACAGGTAACTGCCTAAATCTTCCCAGAATGCGCCCAGGACTGCCCAGAGGATTCAGGGGGCCCGGGACAAAGCAATTTTGGGGGGGGCCCTTCA
The DNA here is from genome assembly GCF_003597395.2 of Chelonoidis abingdonii. NCBI lineage: Eukaryota > Metazoa > Chordata > Testudines > Testudinidae > Chelonoidis > Chelonoidis abingdonii. Next base: position 264,565,755 of record NC_133770.1, on the reverse strand, counting down.
TAAAAAAAGTTGCAATACTATAGAATACTATATTCATGTGGGGGCCTGGGGCAAACTGCCCCCCTCCCGCCCCCCCGAGTGGCCCTGAATGCGCCAACATACAGAAAAACACTGTGGTAGGTGTGGATGTGCAATAGTACCCATATTGTGCTAGGTGCTGTACAGACACAGAGGTGAGTACAGTCCTTGACCCCTCTTTGTTCTCTTATGACACAACTCAGCTGTACATGCTGTAAATGGGTCACCTGAATGTCACAGTTGGTTAGCAAGTGCACAATTTGAACTTGTGTGGATGGGCCAGGAAGAACTGGCAGGATTTGGCAACAGCCTGAATACAGAAGTGAGAAAAAGGTAAATGAGTCAAATAACACCAAGGTTACAGGTCCAGGTGCCAGAGAGAACAGTGGAGTGAAGTGTTCAGAATTCTGCCCTTTCAGAACTCTTTTGTTGTTTAATCCAAAAACCTATTTGGGCTTTACATGAAGTTTGGACACTGGTAGCTTTTTCTGGTTTCTGCACATAACAAGACTGCTGCTCCGCATAAATGCTTGCAAGTCCAGGTAAGATTACTCTCATGTAGGAAGGGAAAAGGTTGCTCTGGAGTCTGGCACATGATTTTTCTATTTTCTTGCCCCTTTTTTAGTTGGAGGGGAGGGGTCCTATCTTTTTTTTCTGTGTAAATTGGGGTTTGATAGATTAATAGGAGCAGCATGTGTGTGGTGCACACAGTTACAGGAGCAAAATATTTTTGATAATTTGTTAAAATTTCTAAACTTCCCCAAAACCTGGTGTAATTCAAAGAAAAACTTTTAAAAGAACATTTGCTCTTTCCAGATGGAGTTTTCAGTTTTACTTTAACAGGGACGGACAGACAGACCATTCCCCAGTCTCAGACCTCACCCGCAGGCTGATTGCTTAGCTTGCACATGCAGTGACAGAATTACACACACAGAGGCTGCAATAAGAACAGAAGTACTTGTGGCACCTTAGAGACTAACATTTATTTCAGCATAAGTTTTCATGGGCTACAGCTCACTTCTTTAGATGCATAGAATGGAACATAGACAGAAGATATTTATACATACAGAGAACATGAAAAGGTGGAAGTATGCATACCAACTGGAAGAGGCCAATCAATTGAGATGAGCTGCTATCAGAAGAAAAAAAACCTTTGACGTGATAACTGAGATGACCCATAGAAGGTGTGAGGAGAACTTAACATAGGGAAATAGATTCAATTAGTGTAATGACCCCACCACTTCCAGTCTCTGTTTAAACCTAAGTAATGTTGCAATTTGCTATCAGTCACAGTTACTGACATCTAGGTGTTCTTTTTTGCTGTTCTGTCATAATTTATTGCCCCTGCCTTACCCCAGCCTCAAGTCCCCAGGTAGCAAATGGCAACAGTCATAATTTGCTGCCTCTAAACTTTCTCGTCCTCTGGTCCATGGGTAGCAAGGTATGATGGATGTGGAATATACACAAAATTAAAAAAATGTTCAAGGCAGGTCAAAGGTCTGTTGATTAATAGTGTTTTGCGAAAGGATTAATTAAATCTTCCATGGGGTCTTGACTACTGTTGTCAAAACTAACACCAATTTACTTTTGAATTAAAGCATCCACACCTAGGGGTTTAAGGTGCTGTGAGGTTATGTGCATTAACTTTGTACCTTAAGTATCACACTATCTAGAAATGCCCTTAATAAGGGAAAATGGGAGGGTTGGCAGGGAGCCTCTGTTAATTCCTTTAGTTAAAATGCTTTAAACTGTTTTTCCATGACACTTGCCCAAATGGAGGGTGGGGCTTCAGACATTCAGACGCAAATGCCTCTTATGGCAAAGGAGCAGTGTTAGCCACACAATCAGTATCAGTGTTGTCAAACTATGCATAATGGTTAATTTAACATCTGAGTCAGCATTATAGTCTGTCCCCCCAGGGTTGAGAAATGTGTATTTTTACCATGGGATAGCTAATGCATTAGCTATCTCCCTGTAAAAATATAGTGGAGAAAAGGCACTTTAGTTTCTCCAAAAGGCAACCAATGGAAAGGAGTAACAGGATAATTTATCTTAGAAAATCCTTGATTTTGGCAAGACAGAACAATAAACTTGTCAGAATAAAGAACATCACTGAAATGTATCATAACAATTATATAGAACAAAGGCCATAGAATTAAAATATGCAATTAGAAGGATACACACTTCAGTAGAAAAATCAACTTTTAAAAATGCAACAAATGGAGTAGAGAATGCACTTTGGTGTTTGCAGGATGGGGAATTACTTATCGCCATGAGGATTTTTATAAGTTTTCAATTATAAAAGGAGGGGGGAACTGCATGTTACTGGAAGTCCAAAATGGTATTGAAGGTTATAGAAATGTAGACCTGTTTTAGATATATGGATTCTTTGGGAAAGGAGACAGCAAAAATATGAAGCTAGTGTACCCTAAACCAGGGGTGGGCAAACTTTTTGGCCTGAGGGCCACATCTGGGAATAGAAATTGCATGGTGGGCCATGAATGCTCACAAAATTGAGGTTGGGGTGTGGGCTCTGGTTGGGGGTGCAGGCTCTGGGGTAGGGCCAGAAATGAGGAGTTCAGGGTGCAGGAGGGGGCCCTGGGCTGGGGATGGGAGTGCAGGAAGGGGTGCAGTCTCCAGCTGGGGTTGTGGGCTCTGGGGCTAGGGATGAGAGGTTTGGGGTGCAGGAGGATGCTTTGGGCTGAGACTGAGGGGTTTGGAGGGGGGATCAGGGCTGGGGCAGGAATGTGTGGAGAGGCTCACGGGTGCAGGTTCTGAGCGGAGCCTAAGCAGTTTCTGGAAGCAGCAGCATGTCCCTTTTCCAGCTCCTATGTGGAGGCATGGCGAGGCGGCTGTGCACACTGCCCCATCCGCAGGCACTGCCCCTGCAGCTCCCATTGGAGTGCTGGAATGGGCCATTGGAGCACAGAGGAACTAGAGCAGGGCCATGCCGCAGCTTCTGGGAGCCGTGTGGTTGGCCTGCACTCCGGCTACAGCACTGGAGTGGGACCCTGCCACAGCTTCCAGGAGCTGTGGGGAGCATCTCTCACCCTGCGCCCCGGCTGGAGGGCTGGAGTGGGGTCATGCCGTGGCTTCCAGGAGCCGCAGGGAGTGCCCCAACCCTGTGCCCCAGCTGGAGTGCCAGATTTGAACAAGCCCCAGACCCCGCTTCCCAGTGGGAGCTTGCAGGCCATAGTTTGCCCACCCCTGCTCTAAAGGCTCAGAAACAGAATGGCAAAGTAAGAGAAACCCACATGTATGTATTTCACTTTCATAACTTTTGTATGTATAACTCATGATTTTTGAATACTTGTGGTTGTCAGTCTATCTCGTGGTTGTATAACTCTATTCTATGTTGTATCACTGTGTTGCATAACTATAAAAATACACTAGATATTTGCCTAGAAGTATTTCATTCAAGATAGTATAGGGTCAGATTTTTAAAGATATTTAGGCAACTAATTTTCAAAAGTATCTACAAGGTACTTTCCCTCTTTAAAAATCTGGCCAATGGTGAACATGTAGGATGCAGGTTCTACACAGACATGGTGCCATGTGAAAAAGCACTAGGCTGCTGGAGAAAGATACAAAATGATGAAGGCAATCACCTGGAGTAGATCAAAGGAAGCTGGAGAAGTTTTGACACCAAACCAGGCAATCACTCTGCTCTGCTGTCACGATCCCAAAGAACAAACGTGTATGAGAAACAACAAAATGTTAAGACTTACAAACTCACGCTGCAAACAGCAGGGCTCTGCTGGCACCACTGTCCGAGCTGATTGCTGAAGCTACTAGCAGCCCTTCAGAGAGTCAAGGATGACGTACCCCGCTAAACAGCAGGCTGCAGCGAGCTAACGCAGGCCAGTGCTGCGGTGCTCAGTGACCTCAAGGCGGGCCTCTCCCCTTGCAGCTGTGCCAGGCCCAGCCCCGGGCAGGCACCGCCGCAGGAGGCCTTATGCAGCCTTGGGCCTGGCAGGGCTCCTGCGACCAGCCAACCCGGGCAGGCGCTTGTCGCTTCTGGCGGGGGAAGAGGTGTAAAATATTTCACCCGCCCCCTCAGGCCCCTTCGCGCCTCTGCCCCACGCCCGCGAACAGCTGCGGACAGACTCCCCGCCTGAGGGAGTGCAGCGGCTTCAGCCGAGCTCACTGAGCATGCTCCGTCGGAAGGCGCATGCTCCGTACCAACAGAGCAGCCGCGCCGTGTGTAACGTTCCAGCGGCTTCGCAGCGCCGGTCGAGCGTGTCCCTCTGGCTCGTGGCGCAGCCCCGCTTGGCCGCTGCGCGCCATGGGCGAGCGCCGGGCCCGCGCTCTGCCGCAGGAGGCTGTAGGGCCTGAGGGGGTAAGCGCTGCCGGGGCGCTCGGCCCTGACGCGGGTCCCCGCGCCCAGCTGGCTCGCGCTGCCCTCGGGGCAGGGAGTGCGCTGTGGCTGGCTGGCCCCTAGCAGCCTGGCTGGGGGGCCTCGGGCTCAGCCCTGACTCCGGCGCGGCGGGGCCAGGCCTACCGCGGGCGGGCAGCGCGGAGCGGCAGGTTCTCGGCGAGCCGGGAACGGAGGCGCCGGTTCTTTATTCGCCCAGCCGCTGGGGCTGACGACGGGTCAGCGTCTGTCTCAAGTGCGGCTTTTCGGAGGTTGGCGAGCGGGGCGTGAGCCGGGGCTACTGGCTTCGGGTGGGGGCTTCTGAAGCCCCAGTTTGTGGAGCCGTGAGCTTGGCTAGACTCGCGTGGCGCCCTCCCCGCTCAGCCTCGGGTTGTGATTGTGAAGAGACGCTGGAAAATGTGCACCGGAAGGCAGCTATGAAAAACTCTGGGGCTGTACAAAATCTCATTGGCTTAAACACTCTCTCAGGACTTTTGGCAGTGTTATGGTTCTAGTAGCCAATGGGCAATCCTGCTCTCAGGGTTTGTCTACACTTAAAATGCCACAGCAGGGCAGCTGCAGGGCTTCAGTGAAGACAACACCTGCTGGCGGGAGAGGTACTCCGCCTCCCTGAGACTGAGAGCCAGGACAAGCCCACCTGTTGCCATAGCACCGTCTGCACCAGAGGTTAGGTCGGCATAACTGCATCGCTCAGGCTGTAGATTTTTCACCTTAGTTATACCAACATATTGTTGCTAATGTAGACCAAGCTCAGTCACTACTTTTTGCCTTTCTTTTACAGCCACATCTTCCTGGATTTATTTGTGTGTGTGTGTTTTAATGTAGTTCTCTTCTCCCTTGTGTGAAAGACTCCCAGGGACAACAGATGTGCTGACACAGTGCTGTCCTCTGTTGTTTCAGTGTTATTGTGAAGCATTGAAGTATTCTCTCCTTGGACCTAGTGACTTAGGGTGTTACTGCTAACTGGTAAAGTTATTCAGACAAAAGTGTGTTTTGTTTTCTAAATTGACAGCATCTGTGTAATGAAATACGTTTTTGCATAGAAAAAAGTCTAAAAAAATGGACATCAAGGCAGCCAAACATCGTTTGGTTTGGTCTTAGTTTGGCAAAGTTCATAATAAAACATTTTTTATTTTAAAATATGGGATATCTTTGTTGGTCTGAGTCTGAGCATGCACTCCTTGATTTCAATGGGAGTTCTGGCTACACCAGGAACATACAGGTCCTGGGGGAGCGTTTGAACTCTATCATATAGTAGTGGCTAAATTCTAGGGAAATGTCAAATAAATTTTAAGTGTTTATGTGTATTTTTTCCTTTCTAAATTTAAATAAGGAAATTGGGTTAGACTCTGCTCTTACAGTGATGTTAAGTGGTTTGACTTAGAAAAAATAGATAAATACAATCTTCTCTTGGGAGGGTTGTGATTATTAATTTACTTGTAATGCAATCTGTAAGTGCTGGAATTCACTAGAATCCAAACAAAATCCTCCGGCAGTTGGAAGCCAAGTATATTTGGTGATTTTTCTGTTACTCCACTGTTTAGATATTGACAGCTATGCAGCGATCCCAGCACAATTTATTGGTTATTTATATTCAAGTAATGCCTAGAGGCCCCAACCAAGATCAGGACCCTGGTGTGCTAGGTATTGTACAAACACTTAAGGTATATCTGCATGGCACATTGAGTCTAGGCTCTGATCAGGCTTGAGCCCCCCTTCTGTCCATAACAACTCAGTCTGACTTGGGTCAGCAAGCACTCTGGTCTTGGGGTTCTAGGATCGTACTGGGGACACCAGTACGATCCTAGAGGAGGAGTTCTGCTCTGTCTCAGATCCAAGCCTTGTCATTTTGCAGTGTGGATGCAAGTCAAACTGCGGATCAAAATCAAAAGGTCTGTGTAGTGCAGTATGGATGAGTTAGCATGGCTTTAATACCTTTATGAAATCCAAAGGCCAATACAATTGCTCTAACTGTGGCTAAAAAACCTAAATAATAAGCAGTTTACTACACCTAAACAGTAACAAAACATTTATAAGCTTTTGATCAAGATACCTACAAACAGGTTAAACCCAGGGGTTATTAGTAAGGCTCAGATTTTGTCAGGGATATTTTTAGTAAAAATCACGGACCTGTCACAGGCAATAAATAAAAATTCACAGAAGCCCGTGACCAGTCCATAATTTTTACTAAAAATATCCCTGACAAAATGAGGAGGGTCCAGCATCCACAGGGGCTGTACTGCTGCAGGGCCCAATCCCCGCTCTGGTGAGTGGGCTGCTGCAGGGATCTGCCTGCCGTCCCCCTCCGCTGAGCTGCTGTGGGGTCCCCCTGCTGGGGTTGGGCTGCTGGGGTGGGGGTGGGAGATTCCTGCCAACCGCTGTGGCTGGGCAGCTGTGGGGATCTCAGCCATCTTCGGTGAGTGAGAGCTCTGGGGGACCCTGAGGAAGCTCTATTGTCCTCCTGCTGCCCAGCAGCCAGGAACTGCTGGAGTTCTCCATCAGCAGCAGCTGAGAGCTGCGGGGCTGCCTGCTGATAGCAGTCCAGCCCTGTGGCAGAAAATGTCAGCAAGGTCTCTGGAAGTCACAGATTCCGTGACTTCTGTGACATAATCATAGCCCTAGTGATTAAACCCAAATTGGTTGGGTCCACTGCGGTCATGCAGGTATTAGCAGTAAACCCTCTAATAGTTTTCTTATGCCCTTTAACAAACAAGTGATGTCATTGCCAATTACTGACTTCATCTGAAAGCCTATTTGAGACAGTTCACCCTTATTTCTAGTCTTAATCCAGATCATGTTTACAACCGTCTTTCTTCCCAAGGCCTTTCTGCTGCTCCTCCTTGCTGCGCAATAGTTTTTTCATTGCACTTGGGTTCACATAGATTTTAACACAGGTGTACAGGTTGGGATGGGCCATGTTGGCTCATTTGAAAACAAATTCTTTTTGTTTTATTTTAAACCATCTCCAGTCACCCCTGTGGGTCAGAGGCCTTCTTTTTAGACACTTCCCCTTATCTCATTAGTAAAGCTAAGATTATGTCATGGATTCCATGACTTCCAGAGATTTCTGAAACATTTTCTGCTTCAGCCCCAGCGTGGTGGGGCTGGAACTATCAACTGCAGCAGGGCTTAGGCTCTCATCCCACCGTCAGCCCCATTTTGTCATAGTTATTTTTAGTAAAAGACAGGGACAGGTCATGAGCTTCTGTGAATTTTTATTTGTTTCCTGGGACCCATCTCAGACTTTTACTAAAAGTAATTGTGACAAAATGTTAACCTTACTCATTAGTTATTCTGTCAACCAGACATCCTCCCTACTTTATTACTTCTGGCCTTGTAACTTACTATTTTCAAGGCTTTCCTTGTGCTTGCTAGTCAGGGCCTTTCTTTACAACACACACATGTCCTTAATCAAACTCTAATTTCATATTTATCCTCCACAGGATTAGAACCTAGGTCCTCTGAATCCCAGTCATTACCTTAGTCACAGGACTGTCCTGACACCAAGCAAGCAGCTGAGCTCCCTGCTTCTTTCAGTAGAAGGCCATTAGTAACTGGAAAATCATCCTCATTTTAGCAGATAAGGCCCTTGTATGGCCAGGTCATGGTCTTACAGGTGCTGAGGGAAATCTGAAAAAGAAGTACTTATTGTCCCAATGCTAGTCTCCATGATGCTGATGATAAAATGTTATTGTTCCCACTGTTTTGGAATGTCCTTCCCGTCTTCTTTTCGCTCTCTGGGGTTTGCTTTGAGATCTCCTCTATCGTTTTCCAGGTTACTTCCCTCTTGTATATGCCCCCTGTACCGAAGCTAGGTGGGTGGGGAGTTGTGGGATGAATGCGTGGAAGACAGTGAGGGGCAGGTTAGTAATTGCATGTTCACTCCTGCAGGCTGTCCTTACATTGGAGGATGTTACCCTGAGGTGAGTTCCCAGAAGACATAGGAGGATATTGTTAAAAAAGACAACGGGCAAACTGGGAAAATAAGCTGCACCTCTCTTTGCCAGGATGGTGCCTTTTAGCTAGTGCCGGAGAAGAAGGGAAACACTATCTATATGGACAGCCCTGAGAGAGCTACTTTGCCTTACAATGTGCATGCTAACAGAGCACATTTGGACTGAAATTCTCGTTTATAAACACCTGTAGATCAGCAGAGTGCACTGCAAAATAAAACTTTTTCAATAATCGGTTTGGACACATAGCATTATCAGTGTTGAAGGACCCTCCAGACGGAGAAGGTGGGTGAGGTAATATCTTGCACCTTGCAATCTCTGCATTGTGGAACGCCTCTGTAGGCTGATATTTGACAATGTACCTCCATAAAATGTAATGTACCTAATGTGACCCTACACTCCATATTCTTCATAGAGATATGCTTATGATATGAATATGGCATACCTAAGATATGTTTTGTGCAAGATGGGTCCTGTGAGGCATCATTGAAAAGGTTATGATTTACTGAATGTAATTCAATTCGTATGGATTGTCATTTTTGTTTCTGAAGTTAGAAATATTAACTATATAATAATTTTCACCTGGCGAACACCCAGCAGACAGCATACAATGAGCCTGAATGGGCCATTAGGAAAGACAATAGGACTTTGAAGATACTAATCTCCCTCCTTTTGAGAAGTTTCCTGGGATGCTGTGTTGACACTGCAGGGTCATGTGATCATGTCACCTGGTACAGGATACCATCTTAAAATGCTGATACTTATCCATGGGAAGGGGGTGGGGGGGTCAAACTAGAAAATAAGATTCCCACCATATGCAAATCCTCTTTAAGACTGGGAAATGAATTAATCAGGGCTCTTCTCCACTGCCTCATTGCCCAAGAAGTAAGACTGCTGAAAACACCTGAAGGATCAAAGGAACTAAGGTGGGGGAGGCAGGGGTTTAGCCCAGGTGAGAAAGGTCAGCCTGTAAAAGGAATTCCTGGAGATCTAAGCTGCAAGCAGTGCAGTTTACCTTCAAGAAACTCTGCAACCTGCTTGAAACAACATTTAAGGTGAGAAAGGTATTCCTTAGGGTGTGTCTATGCTGGTGGAGTTACAGTATTGGCAGTTACAGCACCGCTCGAAGAGGGCTGAAGGAAAACCGCTGTTGTGTGTTCACACTGTCAGCTGCCTGCGCAATAGCGTGTTCACACTTCCTGCACTTGCAGCGATATTTGAAGCGGTGCACTGTGGGCAGATATCTCACAGAGCATCTCTTCCTCTTCTGTTGCTAAGAGTTGTTGGAAGGCAGAGAGGGTCGCAGGGCATCCTGGGTCCTGTCCCAATGCCCTGTGATGCTTTGCTTCGCATTCCAGTAGTCCCTGTGCTTCAATCCACATTTGGTGCCATCTTTCAGTGGTTTGCATGCAGCACACTCTGCCCCTTCAGTCTGCAGGAATGGATCACGCATTGTTGACCAGTATGCTGCTATCTCTGACTAACATTACAAGTGGCAGTGGAGTTATTCCTTAAACTACAAAGACAGGAGTGCGATATTGATCTTGCCATGCGTAGCAGCTATGACACAAGATTGCTTGTGGCATTCATGGAGGTGGTTACCACAGTAAAACGCCTCTTTTGGGCTCGGGAAACAAGCACTGAGTGGTGGGATCACATTGCGATGCACGTCTGGGATGACAAGCAGTGGCTGCAGAACTTTTGGGTGAGGAAAGCCACATTCATGGGACTGTGTGATGAGCTCGCCGCAGCCCTGCGGCGCAAGGGCACAAGAATGAGAGCTGCCCTGCAGCTGGAGAAGTGCGTGGCGATTGCACTGTGGAAGCTGGCTACTCCAGACTGCTACCAAACGGTCGCTAACCAGTTCGGAGTGGGAAAGTCGACTGTTGGACTTGTGTTGATAGAAGTGTGCAGGGCCATTAATTCCATCCTGCCCTGAAAGACTATGACTCTGGGCAACGTTCGTGACATTGTGATGGGTTTGCAGAAATGGGCTTCGCTGGCTGCAGAGGGGCGATAGATGGCATGTATATTCCAATTCTGGCACCAGACCACCTAACCAGTGAGTACATTAATTGCAAGGGTATTTCTCTGTGGTTTTCCAGTTGCTTGTGGATCACAGTGGGCATTTCACGGACATTAACGCAGGCTGGTCTGGAAAGGTACATGACACATGCATTTTTCAGAACACTGGCCTGTTGAGGAAGTTGCAAGCAGGGAGTTTCTTCCCAGACCAGATCACCACCATAGGTGAAGTAGAAATGCCAGTTCTGATCCTGCCTACCCCCTAATGCCATGGCTTATGAAGCCATACATGGGGAACCTTGACAGCAGCAAGGAGGGTTCAACAGGCTGAATAAGTGCAGTATGACTGTTGAGTGTGCTTTTGGCCATTTAAAGGCCTGCTAGTGCTGCCTGTATGGGAGGCTGGACTTGGCCGATGATGATATTCCTATATTTATAGGTGCATGCTGTACACTCCATAATATTTGTAAAGGGAAGGGTGAAAGCTTCACTCAGGGCTGGACCATTGAATCTCAGTGCCTGGACGCTGAATTTGAACAGCCAGAGACCAGGGCTATTAGAGGCAAGCAGTGCGGGGCCATAAAGGATCAGAGATGCCTTGAAGCAGGAATTTAAAGCTGAAAGCCACTAATATTTGTTGCTATGCTCGGGAGTGCAGTGCTTGTAATGCTAGGAGGTGATTATGATTGGTGCAGATGATGCACTATGAAAGTTTAAGAAAATTTCCTGTTGTTTTGCAGGCTCTGTTTGCTTTCAATTAATGGAATAAAGATTGCTTTCAAACCAACACAATTCTTTTATTAAAAAAACAACAACCGGAGGGGAGAGAGAGACAAAAAAAACATCAGCACTGAAGGGGATGGAGGAAGGGAAGGTCCCACGAGGAGGTGGGGTCCCGGGACGGTTAAAGATTTGTGTATGTCCAAGTATCATATGCAACCTTGTCCTTTGGAGTACAGTGCAGCGGGTACTGTACTTCAGCAGGGCTAAACTGCAGAGGGATGGGTGTTGAGTGCAGTGAGTAATGGGAGGCCACAGTGCTGGACTGTGATGGGGCAGGAGTGGAATGCTTCAGGTACAGACTGGAGCCAGGAAGTTGATAAGAGTGTGTCGGCGGTGTCTGTGAGGGCATGGGAAAGAGTTTTGCGGCTGCAGGGGATGGCGGGCATGGAGCCGCTTGGTTTGCAGTGCTAATAGTGCTTGGAGTGTGTCCGCTTGGCGCTCCATAACATTTAAGAGCTGCTCCATGGCTTCATTCTCCTTTTGGTCCCTCTTCTTGGTGTCCTGCCACTCCTTCATTTCCTATTTTTCAGCTGCAGAGTACATCATGACCTCACACAGAAAGTTCTCCTTAGTTCTTTGTGGCCCCTTTCTAATTCGGCGCAGCCGTTCAGCTGGCGATAACAAAGATGGAGACTGGGCTCCCAAGGTCATAATTTGTAAAGCCAAAATGCAACATTTTAGAGAAGCAGTATTGTTTGCAACACACAGACCACTGATTTAGTGATTTAAAACACAGCCGCTATTCACATACCTGTCCCTAAGTGGCTGACCCCAGGCAAGCACCGATGAGCCACAAGACCCCCAAAATGATAAGTAGCTGCAGGGGCAGGAGAAATCTGTGTTCCCGGACCCTACTGTACACTGGGCACATGTCTCTTGGGGCCCCTCATTTTCCACTGGAAGTGTTCATTATAAAAGATATCTCTCTGCTGAGGGTGAGCAAGGAATCAACAGAGGGTCTTCTCCAAGACTGCGGATTCCACCCTGGCCCTTATGCAGCTTGCCTGTGTGCAGCAATGGTCTGCCCCCTCCCCCCTCCGGTGATGGCAACATGGCACAGGAAAGTTAAACTTAATGGGTTTAAGAAACAAAGCAGCTCTGCCAAAGAAACTGCAGCAGTGGATTGCCCAGTATCTCCATGAGAGTTTCCTGGAGATCTCGGGGGCAGATTCCTGTGAAGTGAGGGAGTTAATCAACAGCCTGTTCTGCCACTCAGACTAGGCACGTGGTGGTACGCGCATCATACAGACACAAGCCTGCTTTCTGCAACCCTTCTGCCCCCAACAACTCACTTCAGCGATTCCAAAAATCAAAACCACTTACCAGGGGGACTCCTCTCCTGTTTACGCTTCGCCAAGCTCCGACAGCTGTGACTGGTTAGCATCCTCTGGGGTAGAGAAGAGTTCTTGGCTGCATGCATCTCTGGCCTCTGAGTTGTCGTCCTCCTCTGGGTCCCCCTCCCGCTCCATATCCTCGTCCAAGATTTCATCCTCCTGACGTGGTCCACTCTTGAGCAAGCCAGTGAAGTATCCATAGTGGAGGTGCTATCGCCACCAAGTATCATGTCCAGCTCTCTGTAGAACTGGCAGCTCATGGCTGCAGCAGTAGAGCAGTGGTTTGCCTCTTGCGCCTTGTGGTAGGCGTTCTGCAGTTCTTCTATTGCTTGCTCATATTGATTCCAATTAGGTGTGTGTGCACCGCTTGCACGGTTGTCAGAGAATTTTTACCGTAGCAACACCCGGTGGGTCAGCTGTGGAGTCCCCTGGAGTGGCGCTTTAATGGCGCTGGATATATGCCCCAGCCGACCCAGTGCCCCCTCAGTTCCTTCTTAGCGCCTGTGACAGATGTTGCAACTGTGGAGCGCGGCATAGCTGTCCTCCACTCTCCCTAGCTTTTGCTTTTCGGTTTTAGATAGTTCTAGTTGTTATAGTCGTACAGTTAGTATAGTGCAGTAGTTGTTATAGTGTAAGGTTTGTAATTAAATGTAGTGGGTTGGAAGGGGTCCTCCCCCTTCCTCCCTGCCTGCCGCCTGGGCTCATACCCAAGGCTTCGGGTTTTAAACCGTGTTGAGCCTGCTCAAAGCCTATGTCAACGGGAGACCCCTATGACCTTACTTGAAGTGTCTCAGGGAATCTCACCAGATAGACAAGTGTAGGATCTTTAAGGCGTTCAGACCTCAAACCAAAAAGGAGCAGGACTTTAGGCTCAAGCAGCTCCTTATGGAGGCGGCTCTTAGTCCGGATCTCCCATCAGCATGCCAAGTTCCAGCAACAAGTGCATCGGTACGCAGTGCCCTGGCGGCAGCTTCAGGTCTGCACTACGGGGAGACTCGGATAGAGGCCCGCAGCACCGGACTTCTCCAGCACCATGTCCAGTGCAAGTGACTCGGCACCATTCCTTGTCTCCAGGCCAGAAAAGACAGCGTAAACTGGAGGTGACTGCCTCTCAGCAACAGACGCCGGCACTACCTTTGTCAATCTCAGAGTTCCATCCGGCACCAGAGCGACCGAGAGTACAAGCACTGATATTGGCACCGTTGACTCTGGCATCAAGGGAGGACCATTGAGGCCGGCGCATACTGGCTTCTCGATGGAACCGTGGTTGAGCCCCGGCTTCCGTCAACGCTGGAGACATTTGCAGCAGCAGGAGACTTCATTGCCCTCACAGAGCCAGCACCGGTGCAGGCTGCGGCACCGCCTCCGACTCGTGCGGTACAGTCTAGCGGAAAGCCAACCCTAATATGTCCACCATCTCCTACCATGGAAACACGGCACCGCTCCTGATCCCTGAGTAGGTCCCGGTCCTGACGCCGCTCGCAGTCCTGACGCCGTTCCCTCTCACGGCGCTGGTTGTATTCGCGGCTCCGGTTGTACTCGCGGCACTGAGCCACCTCACGGCACGGCTCCAGGCTGTGGTATCGTTCGGACTCCCGACATCCCTCCCGGCACTGGAAAGAGCACTGATCTCTTTGCCAGAGCTTATCCTGGCACTGCTCTTGCAGGCAGTTATCGTCAAAATCTAGATCTGGATCCTGGTACCGGTTCGGACATCGACGCCAGTCTCAATCCCAGCACCGCTCTCCAGCAACCTGATACCGGTCTGCACTGCACCCCAGAGAGTCAACGCATACGCTCCGCACTGCCTTGGCCCTCGCGCTCTGCCTCACAGTCATCACAGTCTGAGGCCACCTTGTGATCAGCCTATCCCGCTCCAAGCCAGGGCGAGGGTAATATGGGTCAATGGCAAGACGAAGGCCAAGACCCTAATCAGGAACTTGCACAATGGTCCTTCTGGACCCCGTGGGCTTATCACCAAGCCCAAGGGGTTCCATCGGAGGCCTTCTGCTCAGCCCATTAAGAACATTGGGTACCAGAAGCCACCATAAGTCGTCCTCTGGGGGGTATGGAAGCATCTGCACCTACCCAAGCACAGGTCCCAGACCCCAGTGTAGCAGATCCTGGGCAACAGGACCCCTCACAACACGATCTGTCACAGGATCCCCTGGCCTCTGTGGCATCTTCCTCATCCTCTCCAGATGAGGCAGTGGTGGGGACAACCACCTCTGTTCCTCCCCCGATAGACCTTTGTGCCCACCAAGACATTTTACATAAGGTGGCACGTAATATGGACCTACAAGCAGAGGAGGTAGTGGAGCTGGAGGACCCAGTGATGGACATCCTTTCAGCGGAGGCCGCGTCCCGAGTAGCATTGCCCATCATCCGCACCATCCAGACCAACGCCAAGACAATCTGGCAGACCCCTACCTCTATCCCAACGATGGCCAGAGAAGTGGAGAAGAAATACTTTGCTCCTTCTAAGGAGCATGAGAATCTTTACTCACCCTCAGCCGTGTTCACTAGTGGTGTCCTCAGTAAACGGCATGGTCAACACGCTCCAGTGCCCAAATCAAAAGACGCCAAGCATCTCAATTTATTTGGGCGCTAGATTTACTCAGCAAGGGGTCTTCAGCTCAGGATTGCAAACCAGCAAGCGCTCCTGAGCCGTTTTGACCATAACTCATAGAATTCCACAGTGAAATTTAAGGAGTTAATTCCGAGGGAGTTCAGGGTTGAGTTTGGGGCCTTAGTGGAAGAGGGCAAAAAGGTGGCTAGGACCTCCTTACAGGCCTCCTTAGATGCGGTAGACTCTGCGGCTAGGACCCTGGCATCGGGCATAGCCATGCGACACATCTCCTGGCTGCAGGCATCTTCCCTACTGCCAGAGCTACAACAAACCCTGCAGGACCTGCCATTTGATGGGCAGGGCCTGTTCTCAGACAAAACAGACTCTAGACTACAGAGTCTGAAAGATTCCAGGGCTATCATGTGTTCCCTGGGAATGAACACCCTGGTTACCCAGCGCAAGCCCTTTAGGCCACACCCTCAATGGTTCTAACCCCTCCTTCCCTCCGTCCTCATCCAAGGCAGGACTTTTATAGAAGACACGGACGAGGTGATAGAAAGAAATCCACCAGCCACCAACCTGGTCAGAACCAAGGCCCTACCAAACCATCAATGGGGCCCAGGCAAAACTTTTGAAGGTGCACCTGAGGACGGCGTACCAGTCACCATCAGGATCCTTGCCCCCTGTTTTGAAATTGTCTCTCCCATTTCTACCAGGGGTGGTCCCGGATAACTTCAGACCAGTGGGTTTTTCGCACAGTAGAAAAGGGATATTCTCTCCAGTTTTCTTTCCCCGCCCTCCCTCCCTGTCCCTCTTCAGGGACCCCTCTCACGAGCAACTCCTTATCCAGGAGGTCCAAACGTTCCTGTCCATGGGAGCGATTGAGGAGGTTCCAAGGGAGCTGAGGGGCAGGGGTTTTTACTCCCACTACTTCCTAATCCCCCAAGCCCAAGGATGGGCTTCGACCCATTCTCGATCTGCGTGGACTCAATAAATTCAGGATAAAGTTGAAGTTCCGCATGGTTTCACTGGGGACCATTATTCCTTCCCTGGAGACTGGTATGCCACCCTCGACATGAAGGTCATGTACTTCCACATAGCGATTTACCCAGTGCACAGATGCTTCCTTCGCTTTGTGGTCAATCACGAGCACTACCAATTTGCTGTCCTTCCCTTTGACCTGTCCATGGCTCCTAGGGTGTTCACCAAATGTATGGCCGTTGTGGCAGCCTACCTTCATCGACAAGTGTTTCCGTATCTTGACGACTGGGTTATTCAGGGCCGCACCAGGGACCAAGTACAATCCCACGTTCAACTCACCCTAAGCACGTTCCGCCAGCTGGACCCCCTGCTCAACAACAAAAAGTTGACTCTGGAACCAACCCAGAGAATAGAGTTTATTGGGGCAGTCTTAGACTCCAGACTCGCCCGAGCTCTCCTGCCGGATGCACGCGTTCAGTCAATGGCGAATATCATCTGCAGCCTTCAAAATTTCCCAACTTCCACGGTAAAGATGTGCCTCAGCCTTCTGGGGCACCTGGCTTCGTGCATTTACATAACCAGGCATGCCAGACTTTGGCTTCGCCCGCTTCAGACCCGGTTATCAACAGTATATCGACCAGGTATAGACAGACTGAGCATGGTGATCACTGTTCTGGAATCAGTTTTGGCCTCCCTCCATTGGTGATTGGACCCCACGTTGGTGTGCAAAGGGGTGCCATTTCACGCCCCGCAACCTTCCTTGTACCTAGTCACAGACACATCATCTCTGGGATGGGGTGCCCACCTCGGGGAACTCCAAACGCAGGGCCTTTGGACAACATCCGAACTAACTCTACACACCAGTGTACAAGAACTGATGGCAGTACGCCTAGCGTGTCAGACATTTCGTGGGCACTTACATGGCCGTTGTGTGGCAATACTCACAGACAACACTATGGCCATGTTCTGCATCAACGAGCAAGGGGGAACCCGGTCATCCCCCCTACGCCGTTTGCCTGTGGGAGTGCTGCATAGTCCACTCGATGCATCTGGTGGCGTCGTTTCTCCCAGGGGTCCAGAACACTCTGCCTCAGCAGATCCTTTCAGCTTCACGAATGATCAGTTTGCCCAGATATCATCCATTCCATCTTTCTGAGGTGGGGGTCTCCCCAGGTCGACCTATTAGCCTCGCGCAACAATAGGAAGTGCCAAGTGTTCTGTTCTCTCCAGGGACATTCTCCAGGTTCCCTAACAGATGCTTTCCTACTTCTGTGGAAAGACCACCTGTTCTATGCTTTCCCTCCATTCCCGCTAGTCCATAGAGTCCTGCTCAAGTTACTCAGGGACAGGGCACGTATGATTCTGGTCGCCCCAGTATGGCCTAGGCAGCACTGGTACACCATGGTCCTGGAGTTATTGGTAGATCCTCCGATCACACTCCCGCTGTGGCCGAACCTGATCTCACAAGACCACAGGCGCCGTTGTCATCCCAACCTGCAATCGCTCCATCTTACAACGTGGATGCTGCATGGCTAACTCGGTCGGAATTACTCTGCTCACAATTGGTGCAGCAGGTTCTGTTAGGCAGCAGGAAGCCCTGCACTTGGGCCACGTATCTAGCCAAATGGAAGCGATTCTCCTGTTGGTGTGAGTAGCGCACCACGCCCCCCCCTTGCAGGCATCGATACCACTTACACTAGAATATCTCCTATCCCTAAAGCAGCAGGGCCTGGCAATATCATCTGTCAAGGTGCACCTGGAAGCCATCTCAGCTTTCCATCCAGGAGAACTGTCTTCCTCTGTCTTCTTCAATCCCATGGTCATTAGATTTCTGAAGAGTTTAGATCGCCTCTATCCACAAGTGTGACAACCGGTTCTGGCATGGGACCTTAACCTGGTCCTTTCCAGACTCACAGGGCCCCCATTTGCGCTGATGGCCACCTGCTCACTTCTTTACCTGTTTTGGAAGATAGCCTTCCTTGTAGCCATCATTTCAGCGAGACACGTATCTGAGATCAGAGCCCTCACGTTGGAGCTGCCATATACAGTTTTACACAAAGACAAGGTGCAACTTCGCCCCCACCCTGCCTTTCTCCCCAAGGTGGTATCAGCTTTTCATGTGAACCAGGACATTTTCCTTCCAGTCTTTTATCCGAAGCCACACACTACGCGGCAGGATCAATGTATGTACTCCCTTGACGTTCGTAGGGCTCTTGCCTTCTATATCGAGCATACTAAACCGTTCAGGAAAACGACCCAACTCTTGGTCACAGTGGCCGACTGGATGAAAGGCCTACCGGTCTCCTCGAAACGCATCTCCTCATGTATAATGGCCTGTATCCGTGCTTGCTATGACTTGGCCGATGTCCAACCCCATGCCTCACCCCCCACTCTGCGAGGGCTCAAGCCTCATCCTGGCCCAGCTCCCAATACAGGAGATCTGTACAGCTGCTGTTTGGTCATCAGTACATACCTTTGCCGCTCACTACATGTTCAGCACTCTAGAGACGATGCCGGATTTGGTTCAGTGTTTCTGCACTTAACGATGTCTCACTCCGACCCCACCACTTAGGTAAGACTTGGGAGTTACCTAATTGGAATTGATATGAGCAAGCACTCGAAGAAGAAAAGATAATTACTCACCATCGTAACTGTTCATCTAGGTGTGTTGCTCATATCCATTCCAAACCTGTTCTCCTTCCCCTCTGTAGAAGTAGCCGGCAAGAAGGAACTGAGGGGGCGCCAGGTCAGCTGAGGTATATATCCAGCACCATTAAGGTGCCACTCCAGAGGGCTCCACAGCTGACCCACCGGGTGTTGTTAGGGTAAAAATTCTCCGACGATCGTGCACCTGGCGCGCGCCCACCTAATCGGAATGGATATGAGCAACACATCTCGAAGAGCAACAGTTACAAAGGTGAGTAACCATCTTTTCCTTCACTTTGACCCTGCACAGCAGTGTGTCCTGATCATGGCCCCTTTCTGTCAAGCATCGTGAAATCTTTCCGTAGGTATCATAATTCTTACAGCTGTAGCTCAGCTGGGACTGGACTTCTCTCCCCAAATGCTGATGAGGTCCAGCAGTTCGGCATTGCCCCAAGCTGGGGATCGCCTGATGTGGGCAGCAGTCATGGCCACCTGGAAAGATGTGCTGAGACCATTGCACACATCACCGAGCAAACAGGAAGGGGACTTTCAAAATTCCCAAGGAATTTATGGGGTGAGGATGACAGTTGGTCATCTGAGGGCAGGGTAGTAGAGTTCAAACCAATGACCAGAGAGGCAAGAACAGGCATTGTGGGACTCCTCCTGGAGGCCAATCACAGCGCTCTAATCGACTAGGGTGTCTACTCTGGCACTGTGGCTTTGTAGCCCCGGCACGGAAAGCTGTACCACCTCGGGGTGGTTTTTTTATAACACTGTTTCTGTGCACTAAATGGTTTGGTAGTGTGTACGTCGTGGGAATTACAACACAGAAAGCTGCTTTACTTTGCAGAAACTTGCCAGTGTAGACAAGGCCTGAGTGTATTAAGCTTAGTTTGTTTTATTCGCTCAGTAATCTGTTTTAATTTGTTTTCCATCCCTTATAATCACTTACATTTGATCTTTTTATAGATAATAAACTTGTTTTTTGTTTATTTCAAAACCCAGTTTGTGCAATTCATGATGGGGAAGGGGGGAAAGCTTGCATATCTTCCTCCACATTAAGGGAGGGGGCGAATTTCATTAGCTTATGCTATATCGATCTCTATACAGCATGAGACAATATAATTTTGGGTTTACATTCCCCGAGCTGGGTCTTCCCACACAGAGCTGATTGCAGACTGTGTGATTCTACAGCTGGATGTGTCCCTACCTCTGTGTGTGCAGTAAGACAGGGTAAGTGAGACCAGGCTGGTGGAACGGGCAGGCTCATTGGGACCCCAACACAGCAGGTGGCACTCTGAAGGGGGGTGGGGAGGGAGTCCAACCCATCACACCTAAATCTCAGTGCATCGGTAAAACTGTGATGCAAAGTAAAATTCTTGCTGCTTCGTTGGTTCCTGTATCTGCTGCTACTGTAAATGTGCTTGCGATGCAATGTGTGTGTTCTTTTTTTTTTTTGATCCCTGTGATACTGATGATTGTGGGATTTTATACTTAAGGGAAGGAAATAAAACTTTATGGCTTTAAGTCTCTTGTGGGTGGAATTTTGAGCGGGGCAGGGCAGCGTTTAAAGGTTGAGCAGGCTGAGAGGGGCTCCCAGCTCCATTCAACATTGTAGTGGACAGCCAGTGCCAGAAAATGTTGTTTAAATCCCCCTGTACAGTTTTATTCTGTTACTGTTTATTCTATGTAATACTTTCTGGTAGAGTTCACCACCACAGCAGTTTCAGGGTGGCTGTCCATATGGGGTTTTTGTATAATATCCAAATCCTCTGGGTCAGGTGGCATTGTTTCCAAAAATGCTCTCCAGTGGCTCATAGTTTGGGCAAGGTGATAGGAGCATTACCAGTGTTCCTGTTCTTGTCCCTTGTCTTCAGGTACTTTTGCCAGAACTCCTTTGCTTTGATATGGCACTGGAACCAAGTCTGGGAGTGTCCATCGCAGTCATTTGCTTTGACAGTGGCTTTTAGTTGTTTGCATTCTGGTGACTCTTATGCAGATAGAACTGGATGTGCAGCTCTCCAAAGAGGGCAGTCAAGTCCAGGAGCTCTGCAAGGGTCCACGCAAAAGCACCAAAGTGCATGACTGCTATAATGGGAATATGAGCCTGGGAGTGTGAACTCACTACTTCCTCGTATCAAAAAGGGGCACACCTGGCTACCCATCAGCATTTAAATAGGAGGATGACATCCAGTGAAGATGAAATCCAAGCAGTTGAAGGCACACAGGTACACAGACAGGTTGATGCAAGTATAAAGCATTGCAGTCTGGTAGGAGTGGGAGGACTGCCAGAATTGGAGTAGTTAGGAATGCATCCACACAAACTCTAAAGTGGTGAGGGGAGGGGAACCTCAATGTAAAGTTCTTCCTGTTCCAAACAGGATTAATTACTGCTATCTGAGATGCCGAATAATGTACTTAAAAACAGTAAGTGTGGACATAAGGACTTTAATGGGAGCAAACCAGAGCTAATCAGGTGTAACATCCCTGCTTGGACAAGCCCTGAGTAACTGTGCTAGACACAAAATGGTAGTGGGTTATATGATCTTGCATCTGTATGTGCGTTCAGTTTAATGTTGTTTGCTCCATGAATCTTGACAATGCAAAGTCGGGTTTCTCCATCATACTGCACAGAGACTTTTTTACAGGAAGAATCAGACATTTCCTGACATTGTTGCAACTAGTACAAGGCAGACTTCTGGTGGTGTTACTTATTAACTTACAGCACTCAAAATTGTTCTAGGTAGAGCCAGGCAGAAAGACCAAGCAATAAGCTATGGCAAGCAATAGTAGGGATGGCGAACGGAAGAGCAAGGGTTGCAGCAGAAGATTCTGTGGTTACTTGGTTCGGGCATGTGCATATCTCAGTGGGTTAATTCAAAGAATTTTTTTATCTTTCCTCAGTTGAATTATTTTAAAAAGGAAGTAAGTGATGGAGTAATAACACTGAAATGACACTGCTTTTTCTTTAGGGTTTCTCTTCAGATGCCATTGAAAATGACTTCAAACCAAATGAAGAACCTCTTCTCAGAAAAAATCCTCGTAGATTTGTCATCTTCCCACTCCAATACCCGGATATATGGAACATGTATAAAAAGGCACAAGCTTCCTTCTGGACAGCAGAAGAGGTGAGTATGATGTTCTATTTGGGACACTCAGAATTGTAAGCTATGATGTGATCTCTCTGCCTCAGCAAGTCTCAGTCTTGTTGGAAATTAGATTGTCAACTACCTGTCACTCCAGTCTGTCCTTGAGATTCTGCTGGTCTAAACCCTGCCCATGCAATCAATAGTTAGTGAACCCCAGAGACATCTCACTGTGATGCTCACAGAAATTATTAAGTTGGCTACCTTCAAAAAGAGAGTGTACACACCAGCCTGTTAGGTTATCTGAAGACTCACACTTCACTTTAACATACACCACTGATATTGTTTTGTAATAAAACAAGAATGAGTTTATTAGTAAAGAACAGAGATGTAAGTGATTCAAGTGGAGTTCACAGGGATCTGCTCTGGGTCCAATGTTGTTGATCATATTTATTAATGACTTGGATATAAGTAGAGAGAGCATACTGATCAAGTTTGCAGATGAGACAAAGTTTGGTGGAGCGGGAGGGGTTTGTCAATACTTTGGAGGATAGAGCTAAAATTTAGAGGTATCTTGATAAATTTGAGAACTGGGCTATAAACAAAATGAAAATGAACAAAGGCAAATGTAAGGTTCTGCACTTGGGGAAGAAAAAGCAAATGCATAAATACAGAATGGGAGAAAACTGACTTGGCAGCAGCAGTGCTGAGAAGGAGCTGGAAGTTGTGGGTCACAGCCTCAACACGAGTCAGAAATGAGATGCTCTTGCAAAAAAAGCACATGCAATTTTAGGTTGCATTAACGGAGGCATAGAGTGCAAGTCATGGAAGGTGATAGTTCCACTCTACTCAGTGCTAGGCAGGCCTCAGCTGGAGTACTGTGTCCAATTTTGTTCATCAACGTATAAAAAGGATGTAGAGAAACTGGAAAGGATCCAGAGACCAGCAACAAAGATGATCAAAGGCGTGTTCAAAGGAATGCAAGCCATATGAGCAAAGTCTGAAGGGACATGGGCATGTTTAGTTTGGAAAAAAGGAGATTAAGGGGGGAATATGAGAGTGGTCTTCAGATACTTGAAAGGTTGCCACAAAAAGGATGGAGAAAAGTTCTCTTTTGCCACAGAGGGCAGGACAACAGGCAATGGGTTCAAACTACAGCGTAGCAGTTTTAGATTAAATCTCAGGAAAAACTTCCTAAGTGTAAAGAACAGTGGGGCAATGGAACAGACTGCCTCAGGAGGTTGTAGAAGCTTCTTCACTGGAGGTTTTCAAAAGCAGGCTGGATAGCCATCTGTCTTGGATGGTTTAGACACAACAAATCATGCATATTGGCCAGGGGTTAGACTACATGACTCTTGTGGTCCCTTCTAACCCTATGATTCTATGATACTAAGCAAGAGAAAAAGACAGGTATGATTGCAGACAAAATAAAAATAACACATGCTTTCTAGTGTCTAGAGTTTAACCGATTACAATCTTGATCTGAGGCAATTTCTCATCTATTGTCAGGTTCTAGAGACTTCAGTTCACATGGCTGAAGGATCTACCTTTCACAGATTGCAAGAGCTTTGGTCTCTTGTCCCTTACATGATGGATTAATGGCTTTTTGTTACCCTTATATTTCCTGAAGTCCATTGTCTCTGTCTCAAGAGCCAGGAAGTCTTTCTGGGATGCAGAGTCTGTCCCCTGGCCTGCTCACTAAACTGTCTCCTCCATGGTTGTTTGCTTGATAGCTTTGTTTACCTTATGTCTAAATGTGCTCTTAGTGTCCCCTGCTTGTAATCAACTGGGTCAGACAGGTAAATGGACATTTCTTTACCTAGGGCAGGCAGGGTTTGTGCACTGCCTTCCAAACACATTTTAAGAATATATTTCTAGTACACACATGTAACTTGTTGTACACAACCCATACGTACGATCAGTTTAAATATTATACCTTTGTGGTAATAGCTTCCTGTCCCAAACCTGGACTTTAGCGTCCAAAATCTGGGGGCTTACCTGAAACTCCCCCAAGCTCACTACCAGCTTGGATATTCTCGCTGCCACCAGATCAGGAATTGATGGGGCCTGATCCCCCCTTTCCTCTCTCTGGTGTCCCCAACCCTCCCTTGGGGGGACACCCAGATTCCAAATCCCTTGGATGCTAAAAGCAGGGGAGAAAACCCCTTCCCCCCTCCTTCCCAGGCTTGCCTCTTGGTCTAGCCTGTGAGTATTACGAAACCGGTTTCTCTGCTTCCCAAGAGATAAGCGTTCTCTACCCTCAGGACAATTGAGATGCAAAATACCAACAGCTTGGCTTTGCCTTTCCCCGTGCCTGCCTTCCCGTGAGGGAGACAGGTACCTGATACAGAGGTGATTCTTTTTCTCTTTCCCCGTAGCCTGCTCTTTCCCTGAAAGCAATAGGAAAATAGCCCACAGCCTGGCTGTTCCCTTCCCTTTGCCTCCCTAGGAAAAGAAACTTCCACACGTTTTAAAAGAAAAGTTTATATAAAAAAAGAGAAAAAATATAAAACAATAATCTTGCATTAAGAAACTCAATACAGGCTCTTGCTTATAAGAAAATATGAAGAAACAGTCTGATTTAAAAGATAGCCCAATTAAACCAGTCCAACCAATCCACATACATGTAAATACAACCCAAAGCTCCTCATAGCCGAATTGCTTGGGGTTCCTTTGTACTCACAGATGTGTAGGAGACACTTGGAGATAAGATGCAGTTAGGAGGAAGCTTGTTAACTCACAGCCGAGAAAACAACAAAAGACACAGCCATCCACATCTATTCGTACAACCCAAAGCTCCTCATAGCCGACTTGCTTTGGGGGTTCCTTTGTACTCACAGACTTTTGGTATAATATTTGAAATAAGAAGGAGTTAGGAGGAAACCTTGTTTACTCACAGCCGAGAAAACAAAAAAGACCCCGAGTATACAAATTCCCGCCCCTGACTTTAAACAATCCAGTTCTCTGATTGGTCCTCTGGTCAGGTGTTTGGTTACCCTTTCCAGGTAAAAGAAACTTAACCCTTACCTTACCTATCTACTTATGACAACCTTACAAGACACCTTTTAGATACGTATTATAACTCTGTGATGGGGTTAGTGAGTGTGTCAGGCCTGATATGCGTTGCAGTGTGGTGGGCCCTCTGCCAGCATGCATTGAGTTGTCTTAGGGACACAGTGAGTATTATGGTCCAGTGGACAAGGCCCACAGTTCAGGAGTCAAGAGAGCTGACTTTTATTGCAAGCTCTGAAGTTGACTTTCTGCATGTGGCCTTTGATGGGACACTTACACTCTTTGTGCTTCAGTTTCCTCACTTGTAAAATGCTTTGAGATATGTGGATGAAAATGTGCTATTGAAGTGCAAGGCACTATTATTTATATTTTCAGGCATATGATTATAAACAGTGACAGCTGTTAAAGATGCATGTAGTTTACTCCAAGTTGCATTGGCTAAGTACTCCTTCCTACCTAATTATACTCCTTAGCTCTAAGTTAACATGTTTAATCCTCATTGGAGGTTTGGATAGATAGCCCTGGACAATGATATCTTATATCTTTTACAAACCGAAGGTTGTGGCAGTGCAGGCTTCTCTATGTTCCTCTGCCTACTGCGCCAGAGGAATTACCTAAAGGAGTGGGAGAATTGTCCAGATTCCATGTTTGTTCAGTCTTTGGACTCTTGATCAAACTACAACAAGGGTGCCCATTATGTTGGTGGCCTTTGTGATTTAGATCTGACTGCTGGGAAATGGACTGAAAGTATTGACTCATTTCAAATAGGCCAGCGGACAGTCTTGAATAGGAATGATTTTTGGTTTCTACTGGATCAGTCTTACAGCCATTGAAATTAATAGTAGTTTTAGCTATTCTGTTTCTTCTGAGGATGCAGATTTGGGCCATGGGTTGTATTTGAACTAGTGACCAGAGGTGAAATGCTCTCATATTGTAAGAACAGCCGTACTAGGTCAGACCAAAGGTCCATCTAGCCCAGTATCTTGTCTTCCAAAAGTGGCAAAAGCGAATGTTCCTTTTAATTTTTTCCATCCATGTGCAGAATGAATTTTGTTATGTGCATCAATATTGAGGTAATGTGCAGATGTACGCCACCCATAGAAACAAAAAACCTAGATAGAATATATGATTTTAAAAAGTTACCATAGGGATAATTACTCCATCCAGGAGAGGTTTGGCATTTAAGAACACACTACTCAAAGAATTAAATTTCAGCATAAGAGAGAAATAAAATTATGAAATGCATAGACTAGTCAAACTACAATAACAACACTTTGAAAGAATAAATTACAGAGAAAATATGTGCATTGCAGGAAATACCAAGAATTAACAACAACAACACAAGTATGTGTTGGGAGGGGAGTGTGAAAGAGAGAGAGAGACACACACACAGAGACGGTATATATATGGTTGTTAAGACCGTAGCAGCTGCCAGCAGCTCTCCTGCTCCTGAGCCCTGTCCCTCCCTCTTCCCCGCTCTGCGGAGATGGGGTACATGGGTGGGACGGGGGGAATAGACTGTGTGTATATGTGAGAGAGAGAGAGAGAGAGAGAGAGATTGTGTATGGTGGCTGCTGGGGAAATCTCTGAGAGACTGTGCACTGTCTCTTTTAGGCACTCACTCACCGCCCATAAGGGTTGTTCAGAACTCAGATCGCAGCAGCTCTCCTGCTCCTGAGTCTTGTCCCCTGTCCCCCACTTTTTCCACACCAGTCATGATTTTGTAGACTTTATCATATCCTCCCTTAGTCATCTCTTTTCCAGGCTGAAAAATCCCAGTTTTACTAATCTCTCCTCATATGGAAGGTGTTCCATACCCTCAGTAATTTTTGTTGCCCTTTTCTGTATCTTTTCAAACTCCAGTATATCTTTTTTGAGATGGGCTGACCAGATCTGCATGCAATATTCAAGGTGTGGGCCTCCCATGGATTTATACAGAGGCAATATGATATTTTCTGTCTTATTATCTATCCCTTTCCTAATGATTCCCAACATTCTGTTTGCTTTTTTGACAGCCACTGCACATTGAGTGGATGTTTTCAGAGAACTATCCACAATGACTCCAAGATCTTTCTTGAGTGGTAACAACTAATTTAGACCCCATCATTTTATAATATATAGTTGGGATTATGTATTCCAGCGTGCACTGTTTTGCATTTATCGAGATTGAATTTCACTTGCCATTTTGTTGCCCAGTCACCCAGTTTTGTGAGGTCCCTTTGTAATGCTTTGCAGTCTGCTTTGACTGTCCTACCAGTTCCTCCCACACACTGTCATCTTAGCACCAGTGCCCTGCCTGACTGAACTGGGAATCTAACTGTAAGAATAAAGTTTTTGGTGTCTCATTGGTTTTCACATCTGGCACTAACTGCTCCCGTGATTTTAAAAAGAAAAATACAACCCCTGCTAAGGAAGCTGTGGTTTCTACCCAGCCAGAATTCACAGTCTTATAGACGAGTAGATACGTAATGCTTTCTTGTTGTCCAACAGTAGCCTTGTGAGAGAAATTGGATGTCACATAAAGAAAATCCTTGTCATTTTAAAGGCTCGTTGCAAAATGCTGTCTTTAATTGGAAATATCATTAAAGACACGTTGGAAAGGATCTCTGTTTTTTGACACATAGTGAGGTTTTGAAATGCTGTTGCTTTACAGTGCAGGAAGGTTTTTTCATTTACAGTGTGGTATGGTTCAATATATAAAGCAATTTTCCATTTCTATAGTGTCTTTCATCCTAAAGTGCTCCACAGACTGATGGAGGGTGTTATGTAAAAGTAAGTTATTCTACTCTCCCATTAGAAATATCTTTGCGGACACACTATAGTATCAGACATCTAGTGGTCATTCTAGTGACTCTAAATGGTGTTCATATTCTCTGAATTTCCAAAGATCTATATTTGTGGGGGTGGGGGGTGGAAAAGGGAAGTGTCATTTATAAGCTGCAAAACAATTAAATTATGTTATGGTGGCAGATACATTATTGTACTTCATTGCTTTCACTGTTTGATTTTTAAATTCAGTTACAAATGTAATAAAATTATCTAAACATTTTCAAGTTTGGTCTCAAATGACTTCCAGCATCACTGATTTGCTTAAGCTTCTTCTATTTTTCTTTGAGTTATCAACATTAAAGGACAATAATATTTTATTTTTCTTTCTTTTTTACCATAAGGTTGATTTATCAAAGGACTTCCCTCACTGGAACAAGCTGAAATCAGAAGAGAAATACTTCATCTCTCATGTCCTGGCTTTTTTTGCAGCCAGCGACGGAATTGTAAATGAAAATCTGGTAAGGCATCTTTCCAATGAGCTGGTTTCTCACAAGTTACCATTCATCTGGCTAGCAAAGACTCTTTATTGTTAAGTCAAAACTGAAATGAAGAGTCATATGATTATATTTACTAGTTGCATTTTCTCTTTTCCACATAATCTCAGTTTTGCTTAGACATCTTTTTAAGGGGTACAAACCCAAAGGTTTTATGAAATGTGTCGCCTCTCTCAATGTGGAGGAAGATATGCACAACTTCTTGCCCTACCAGTTAGAAATTACATAAACTGGGTTATATTACAAACAAGAAATAAGTTTATTAACTACAAAAGGTGAATTTTAAGTGAATATAAGAGATAACAGACAGAATAAAGCAGATTACTGACCAAATAAAGCAAAGTAGGCAGGCTAAGCTCAATATACTTAAAAAACAGGTTACAAAATGTAAATTATCACCCTAAATGTTATAATGTTGTTTTAGGCAGGTTGCAAAGTTTCTGTGGTTCAGAGTTCCAGTTATATTCCTTTTGAGACTGGACCCACGTCTCAGTCTGGACACCCCCCCGCCTTCCCTTCGGGTGGCTTTAGCAATCTTTCTTCTTGAGCAAACAGATCATGGAGAGGAGGAGTCCTGTTTTCCTTCCTCCCCACCCTTAAATAGATTTAGATAAGGTGGAAATCCTTTGTTTCCCAAACTTGACCCCCCTTCCCTTCCAGTGGAAAGTTACAAGAAGTCCCAGGTAATGTTTAGTGTCAGGCGACAAGACCACCTTACTTGGTAGTATCACAGTGTCCATGAATCAGTGGCAGTATGGAGGGTCTGCAGGAAGGCCAAATCTTTTCACAGTCCATTGTCCTCGCTGATGGGCTATCCGCCCTGTCTGGCTTTTCCATTGTTGTACCTGAAATGTTAGTGGGCATCACTCAAAGTAGCATAATTGAAATACAAATACATAGTCAGTATTCCTAACTTCAGATACAGAAATGACACAGGCATACAAATTGGATAATCACATTCAGTAAATTATAACCTTTCCAATGATATCTTACGAGACCTATCTTGCATAAATTATATCTCACTTGTGTCATATTCATATCATAAGCATATTTTCATAAAGAATATAGAGTGAAACGTCACAAGGCTCACACCAGTATAGCCTGAAGGATTCCAACCAGTCCGTTCCTGGAAACAATCTTTAAGTCCTCCCTTCCAGTAGACTGTGTTCATTTTTGGCTCTTTAGGAATGGAAGATAGGAGTGAACTTCTCCAGTGGTGTCATCAGTGTTTCTCTTATGAGTTGGTTAAAATCATACTATCGCTCCCTAGCATAGCACTTTTTAAAAGAATACAGGGAATACTACCGTGTCCTGGCCAGTGTTCCTTATCTCAGTAAAAACCGATTCTAAGGACCTGTGTTTACTAAGGTGACTTATTGGGGATATCTCTGAATCTACCAGGTCTACAAGGAAGTGATGGATCTCCCCTTTCTGATGATATGGATTTGCCATTTGTAGTTGCACTGGACTGCAAGATATCTGACCTTAAACCATCAGTGGTGTAGGCCTGAAAATGGCCCATCCTGGACCTTGTGAATGTATAACTTCTGGTCACACATCTAGGGAATACATTATAGTATGGGGTGAGGTTGGAGAAAGACACACACATTCTCTATGACTTAGAGATTTTCTGAACTACTGGTTCATTTTATTTAATATCAAACCAAAATCCTGAGTGTTTGTGTAATGTGAAGTTTTCAGTGTTGCAGTATTCTGCTGTATACTTTCAGTGCATATACAGCATATCTCTTAATTACAGTTTTATAAGCTTTATAGACAACAGCTTTATTTGACTTTCTCAAAGAATAACTCCACAATCTACAATTTGCATGCATGTTTGTGAAATGTTTCAATCCAACTGCCCCCAACCTTTCTCCATGGCAGGGAGGTTGTTTTTGTTCATCTCAGGGCTTGAAAAAAATTCTCTCGGGTAGTGCTAATACCTAACTGGCACTCTTTTTTTTTTTTGGTAGGTGGCGCGATTCAGCCAGGAAGTGCAAATCCCAGAGGCTCGCTGTTTCTATGGATTTCAGATTCTAATTGAGAATGTTCACTCGGAGATGTACAGTTTGCTAATAGACACTTACATCAAAAATCCCAAGAAACGGTAATTCTCAAAGTTGTCACAAAG
This sequence comes from Chelonoidis abingdonii, assembly GCF_003597395.2. NCBI lineage: Eukaryota > Metazoa > Chordata > Testudines > Testudinidae > Chelonoidis > Chelonoidis abingdonii. Next base: position 264,535,519 of record NC_133770.1, on the reverse strand, counting down.
CCATTGAACATATTACTTCAGTATTGGCTATGCAGTCTAGAGGGATAGTCATGCAGCACATGCCAATATCACCTGCCTTCTTTTCCATACTGACTCGCTGGGTGGCCTGAGGAAAATCACTTAACACTTCCTGCTCTGTATTCCTCATCTATAAAATGAAGTAATAATAATACCTACCACACAGGAGTGTTGTGAGGGTTAGTTAATATTTGTACAGTGCAATGTAATTGGTAGATTGAAACAGTTCAGTTATGGATCATTCTAGGAATTTAATGCCATTTACTGATCTGGGTTTGGTAATAAATGCTATATCACTTTACTTGCATACAACTTGTTTGTTGCTAATTATGTTAACAAGAGAGTCTAGTTTAAATATTAACAGTAATCAAAATAGCAAAAAGTTAGTCTGTGGCTGCAGATGTGTGCAGATACCATGGTGCTGTAGTGAGGGTTATGCAGAGCTGCATTTCCAGGGCAGCATCTTGCACTGGGGAAGCTCAGTATCTCCTGGAACTCAAAGGTACGTGGGTGGTGGGGGGATGGCTGCTATGCCATCTTGTAAACTTATGTCCCTACAACGTTTGGGGGTACTTAGCACAGTTAGCTGTGCTAGCCACAATCAGGAGTTGTATTCCACAGGGGCTGAAATTGTGCCCAGCTCCTGTGTGGGGTCTGCAAGGGGAGCTGGGAGGGGAGTTTCCCTGAGCAGGAACTGGCCACTATCTGGCTTATAGTGTGAGATGCACCATACTCTAGTGGATAGGCTACTGATGTGGTAGTTGAGAAACCTAGGTTCTGTTCTCGGCTCTGCCACATACCTGCTGTGTAAGCTTGGAAAGTCACTTTCCCTCTCTCTGTCTGTTTGCCCTTGTGGCTTTTGTCTGTTAGACTGTAAACATTTTGGGGCAAGGACTGTCTCTTACTCCGTGTTTGTATAATGTCTAGTACAGTGGGGTCCAAATCTCAGCTGGGGTCTCTAGGTACTAATATAATACAATAAATTATAAGTGTTTGTAATATTACCTTTGTTTCATTCTATAGAGAATTTTTATTTAATGCAATTGAAACAATGCCTTGTGTCAAGAAGAAAGCAGATTGGGCCCTGAGGTGGATAGCAGACAGAGACTCAACTTTTGGTATGTAGCTTTTTAATTAAGTGATTCCATTATATATGGCTCAGATAAACCAAGGGTAACTTTCTGGATCTGAGCTGCAACCTTCCAGAGCAGAATTTCTCCAAAGTTTGAGTTATGTATATCTTGAGTTTCAAGTCTAACTGTGATGTCTAAAAAAGAAAAATTCAGAGCAGTGTGTAGATCTTAATCCTGATCTAATGATGTGTGCCAATGTCGAGGCCCAGCGGGGATCATAGGTGTAAAAGTTCTGGGGGGTTCTTGCGTTGTGAATAAGAGATAAAAAGGCAATTATGACTTTAACATGGGTTCAGATAATACTCTGGGTGTGTGAGCATGTCCAAGCACCCCTCCCTCCCACTAAAAATGAAATCATCTTACTGCAAGAAGTTGTTTGATTCACTAGTGTAGACGCTCTTGTTTTGAGTGGGAAGAAGTGAGGTGCAGGTTACGTTGTGTATTTCGGGGGGAAGAGGGATCATCCCAAGTAAAATTTTTCTTGGTAAAATTCAGACAATTATTGATGGCTTTGCTGAATATATTTCAGTGAGACTACTGAGAGCTGTTTGTCAAGTTCCAAATGTCAGTTGGGGGGAACCGTTTCCTTTACTGCAATCTGCTGGTAGAGTTGCCTTGGCCAGATATAACATAGTTATTTATACCTTATTTTTCCTTTTAGTGGCTCTGGCAACTGGTATTTTCTATGCATTTTTTTTCACTTTTTACCAGACACCTTGCCAGATGTTTGTTGCGTAGATGTTTCACTAGCTCTGACATTGTCAGCTGACTGCTCAGTATGTTTATTCCAAAATAAGCAGGACCCTGTTGTCTCTTCTGCATACAAAGTGATTACTAGGGGGTGAAAAGAACCCATTAGCGCAACTACATTATGTTTTTTTCAGGCGCATTCAGAAATAGACACTCTTGATTTGAGATTTCCAATGAGCATATTAAGAACTTTGTTACATATTTCAGTATGCAAGAGCCAGCCAGTAGACATTCAGCAAGAAATTTTGCTATATGGGTTTTAATATCAGGTATTGTATTTAATCGTTAGCTTTATGGACACTTATTTTTTCGGGTTGTCTGCTATGTTTTTAGCGTTGTCGAGTATATTTCTTCTGCGTGAACTACAGTAATAATGCTGTTTGTCTTTTAATGCTTTTCTCCATATGACCTTCCCCTAAATAAACCAGTAGATGGCACCTGCATTCCATTCACTGGAGTAAAAAAATAAATGTCCTTTTCTTAAAATGATCTGTGCGTGGCACAGGAGGCAAAGGTGCCAGAGTTTAATGCACAGACCTTGCACCTTTGGAGACCTGGATATTTATCCATATATATCATCAGGATGCTTTAAAATACAATATGCATTTCTATGGAAGCAGGGCTTTGGTAGGGAGACGTGAAGGCACTAGGGCGCAGAGTGTGAGGAAGAGAGGCCATGTAAGGGATGGCCCAAGGTGGGGTGAAGAAGAGATGGCAGCAACAGTGGGAGGCAGCAGGAGTGAATTTGGAGACATAGAACTGGAAGGGATCTCCTGGATCATAGGGTCCCCTCCCCTGCTAGCAAGACAACTCTGTTATATAATACTGTTCATAAATTTATCATCTTGAATTAGAGATATAAGAGTTTAACCAGTTAACCAATAAGCTTGATGCTGATCGGTTTCTGTTAATGATCAAACTCCACCTGGGATCCCCTCCCAGCTGCTGCCCCATGTGCCTGGGACTCTGCTGCTGCCTGGCATCCGTGCACACCCGGTATCCCTGCGTACTCGGCATCCTGGCTGCCGCCTGGCATCCTGGCACACCCAGGGTCCCTCCGGGTTGTCAGCCTCATCCCTGGAGTCTGTCCCGGCAGCCGGGAGGGACCCCAGGCACAGGGATGGTTAGACGGTTACTGTTTTTACTCGTTATTTACATCTCTATCTTGAATCTAGTGGGATTGTCTGCCCCCACTGCTCCTATTGGGACGATGTTCCAAAACCTCATTCTTCAGATGTTTAGATACCTTCTAATTTCTAGCCTAAACTTAATAGAGCCAGGCCATAGAGATAACAGTTTCACTAGCCTGCACCACAATAGCTCTGATGTTGATGTGCAGGTACAGATTCCATTCCCTGATATTGATGTATTGTGGCATGTACCTTTCTAACTTCCAGTACACACCCTTCACGAAGGCCACTAGTACCTAGGCTAATGGTAAGTGCTTTCTGTCTCCTCGGGAGTCTGGCAGGGACACTGTAGGACTCAGTGTCCTGACTGCTTGCTTCAAGTAGAAGAAGCTCCATAATTGGGACTTACTTAAAACAAGGCTGGCTGAAGCACTAGAAGAGGTAGTGCAAGGAATTTCACAGTGGTGGGCGATGGGGCTAGATCACTTAATACGTCTCACAAGAGAATAATTGGTAACCCCAGACTGAAGACACAGCTCTGGTTTCTTATGCATAACAGGTATGATCTAGTTGGCCCTCCTCAACTGAGGTTTCTGCACTGACTTTACTGATCTTAGTAGTGCAGAAACACAGATTATTTTACTTATTTAGACAAGCTGCTATTTGATTTCCAGTGAAAGAGCCATGCCCTGGGACACTTTCCAGAGAACTTGCTAAAACTTTTATGATTAAATCTTAGGAAAGCAATGCCGTGAAGAATATTATGGTGTATATTTTTGGCTGGAAGGGAATGTGAGGAGGAAAGTTTGGGTCTATCCTATGTGGAAAACAAGTTGAGTCGTCATGCCATCTAGCTTATGCACAGAATGTGTTAAAAATACATTATTGTGATTAAAGGGGTATTCAAGACTCGTCGTAGACCCTCTTCCTTTAGCCGTTCCCCCATTGCTTGCTGCAGGGTGATGGCTCCATTACGAAAAATATTCCACCTCTGTTGTGCCTCTTACCCCCTATACGTTCCACTGATTGGTTTGCAAGGCAGCTTGATTACTAGAATTGTGCAGGTTGTCCTTGTCGTCAGCTTTCCTCGCAGGAGTACATAATCACCCTGCTCTGCATTCCCCTTGCAGGGACCTTGGTGGACCCCCCCAAGTCACTTCCATTGTTTGTTTTTCTAGTTCCTTCACTTCACTGTTGGAAAGAGAAAACTGTTGAAAGGAATTGACTAGTTAAAAGAATAACTCTTCTTGCACAGCAAACTAGACCTATGTGCTAAAAAGGCAGCGGAACCATTTCAGATGAATGGCTGCTGAAGAGATTAGCCTGGTTTGCCATCATAAGCATTAAGTAATAGAAAAGGAATATTTGCACGTCCATTGTACCAAATGCAAATGTTTTTCCTAAAATGGAGCATTTATAAGTGAGCACCTTTAAAAGGTTAGACAAGGAAAAAAAATTTCTGCATTCAGGTTATGTATTAAGAATTTTTCTGTGTTAGACTTCAAAAATCTCAGCCCAGTGATTATGAATTCCTTTAGTGTTAGTTGTAACAACTCTAATTGTGAATACATCTGCTGATAATGTGGATGTCAAAGTACAGTGCCTTATAGGATTTCACCATTAATTCAGCTCTGATTAGGCCTTTTTAAGATTAAAGTGTTCTGGTGATTTTTGAACATAACAGATCATTAAGTATTGCTGTATTTGCTCTTGAGATTATCCTACATCTCTGGCACTTATGTAGATTTTTTTTCTGGGTAAATGCCTTTAAGCCTGTCAGTGTATGGGTTTACATGCACAGCTATAACTCCTTGGGCTGTGAACTTGTTAAATCTCAGAGGCTGAACAGGCTGAGGGTAGTCATTACTTGGATGACAGATCTCCAAGAAGTACTCCTAATGTTAGAGGAAGTGGTGCTGGGGATTCAGTAGGTGGCACTTTTCTCTGCAGTTAACATCAATAGTCTTTATGGAGTCAGTGGCTACTTGGCAGTGGGAGGTGCTGTCAGTAGGCTAAGGCATAAAACAGATTCAGATCACTTGTGGTCATTAAAGATTTTCAGCTATTTTTGCAAGAGTCAGAATAATAATGCTCCAACTTCCTAGATGGAAGAAACTGTAGAAAGCAGAGTACTTTACAAATCTTAATGAATTGCATCCTGTCTTGCCTCTATCAGGTAGGAGACTACTCTTCCGTTTATGTAGGAACCTGAGACCCAGACAAGTTAGGCTCACACAGGAAGTCTGCATCTCCCAATCTTGTCAACTAGTCATAATCACCTTCTGCTAAGAGGAATGAGGGTATTAGGCCTGACGTCGTGGCCAGATTAGGCGTGATATCCTGACCAGACTTCAGTTTGGGCAATTAAATTCTTCCTTCCGAAATGCTCCTTTTACTTTCAATTGGATGTGCTATTTTTTCCTCTCTTCCTGGTCTAAACTGTTGTGTGTTGAACACTTCTAATAGCTGTCCTATTTCACCCCAAATGTGGCTGCATTTCACTGGTGGGTAAATGATGATGTGTGCACGTACATGCATGCTGTGGGATCCTATGTGATGAAATATAAAATATGGCACCTAAGTGGATGATGATTTTAGTGCAGTTCAATATCAATGTGTCTAATGTAAGTTGCACACCTGACAAAGTAGAAGCAAATTTGATTTTTCTGAATCTTAATTTCCAGTATATTGTATTAAACAGGGGAGAGAGTGGTTGCCTTTGCCGCAGTGGAAGGGATCTTCTTCTCAGGTTCTTTTGCTGCTATATTTTGGCTGAAGAAGAGGGGTCTGATGCCTGGACTGACATTTTCCAACGAGCTTATTAGCCGAGATGAGGTAATATGTGGAACGTCACATTTGTTTGGGGGTAGAATGCTCCTCTAGCTGAGAGTAGTGGGTGGCTGGGCTCTGAGTGAATCCCCAGGCCACAGGAAGAGGCACAATTTTTTCTGCGTGTTCCCCTCTCCCTCTAGAGCTGCTGCCCACGCACACTTTGAGCAGAGCCTCGTAGCCAGGCCAATAAGGGCAATACTTCATCCACCTCTATCAGCAGGTGTGGGAGAGGAAAGGGAGAATTGCGTCAGATGCTGAAGAGGTGGAGTTTCACTGGGGAAAAGGGAGAAAGCAGGTATGTGGATGCAGAAGCTGGGGGAGCACAAACACCAGTGAAGAAAGGGGAAATCCAGCAGGGCAGCAAGAGTGAGTTGCTGGCAAGATGGAGCTGTTTTGACACATTACTGCTGATGGGCTGGAAGAGGGCAAAGGCCTGAGTCAGTTCTCAAACCCAGCCTACCCTGACATACATAGTAGGTTTCTTCCAGAGCTTGTCACGTGGACGGGTGCCCACGTGGACGGGTAAGGAACTGCTTGACTTGTCCATTAACTTTAAGCCACACCTACAGTATCCTCTCACATGCTCAGCCATAGGTTGGCTGAGGCAGTTACGCTGGCAGTGGATAGTGGCAGCACCAGTAAGACCCTCCCTCTCTGCTGGTGGGCACCCTTCCACAGTGCAGCATGTAGCCCTGAGTCTGCAAACCTTGACATTACTGGGAATTGCAGGAGCACTGAAATCCTATGAGGGAGTAGGCTATTTTTAGAACACATTTTAAGGGAGAAGGGGTAGAACAGGGTTGAGAAAGAAATTACCACTGGACAGATGTTAAGTGAATGTAGGAGAGCTTAAATACCACCTTGTTCCTAGGCAAGAATAATCAGCATCCTAAATAAAGCTGTTCACCTAAATCATATTAAAAGGAAAAGAAATAAGATGAAAAAAAAATCCTAATTCACAGTGTGAACAAGGAATGAACTGGAGACACATGGCACAAGAAACAAAATGATGGTGAATAATGGGAGAGAGCAGACTTGAGCCAGCACAGTGCTCAGCTTCCAGCACTGAAGGCAGCAGAAGTCAAATAGCCAGCAGAGAGCAGCAAGTGTGCACATGTCCTGGACTGTGCTGCCAGCTGGGGTAGCCACATACAGGGGATTCTACAGTGCAGCCTGTGCCCCCTAGCTTTACAGTGGAGGTGCAGCCTGGTCACCCTAGGGTCCTAGTGTGTGTATCAGGGGCAGGCAACCTATGGCATGCGTGCCGAAAGCGGCGCACAAGCTGATTTTCAGTGGCACTCACACTTCCCTGGTCCTGGCCACCAGTCCGGGGGGCTCTGCATTTTAATTTAATTTTAAATGAAGTTTCTTAAACATTTTAAAAACCTTATTTACTTTGCATACAATAATAGTTTAGTTTATATATTATAGACTTATAGAAAGAGACCTTCTAAAAAAGTTAAAATGTATTACTGGCATGCGAAACCTTAAATTAGAGTGAATAAATGAAGACTTGGCATACCACTTCTGAAAAGTTGCTGACCCCGGTGTATATGAATGCAATTGGCTTTGCACTGCCTTCTACCACAGCACTCAGGTGGTGGATGGTACAGGTTGCCTTGTCCTGTTTTGTAGCTCTCTCCTACAGAACACAGTACTTGCACAGGGCCTTCTGCAGTGCTTGGTCCAGTGTGGGAGGTATTTCTAATGAAGTAGCTGACTTTGTTCCCCTTCTTGTTCCTCTAGTAACGTACAGTAAATATATCTTGTGCAGTGGAACTGTTCTGTCTTACTGACACTGTTGGTGGGGAACACTTTTTAACTTAAACTATTTCTTAAGAAATTAAAAAGTATGGTGGCTTGTAATATATTTGTAAGGCTGCACCTTCCAGTATCTTTCTGGTATTGAATATACCAGTCACTGTAGTAACATGTATCCTCCTACTTCCTCTTCACCCCATCTTGTAGTGATGACTCGTAGTGGGCGGGGCCCTGCACAGTTAAGGTTCTGTTAGAAAACATACATCAAGTTTAAAATCTGAAACACTGTAGAACCTGAAGGACAGATTAATTTGCAAGATAAACATAGCAATGGTTGAATCTACTGGCATTGGCTTAAAATGGTAAAGGATTCCATCACAAGGGAAAATAGCCAGTAGCTCTTATTTACTCTAATTTAGAAGGAAGCTGTATTATAAATAAAGCAATGTATGGCTCAGGCTTGAGGCAACTTAAATGCTTTGGAAAATAAATTCTACTTCATGTCCACTAATAAGATCCAGTTTCATTTTCTATTCCTAGAAGTCATTGTAACCTTTTTCATGCAATCATGTGTGTGGTTTTCAGCAGAAGTTTTCTATAAAACTCACTTTCAGGTTAATGTGATGTAGGATGCTAAATACAATAAGTCTAACTGCCCTTTTGTGGTATGTCATTCAGCACCAAAAACACCCCCCGTTTTCCAGTTCAGTTTCCAATGGCATAATTGTAACTACATAGATAGTTATTGCAATAAAAGTACAAAATTCACAAGGCATCTGTATTGAGAGGCTCAGCACAAAACTAAAATGATAAAACAACAATATAAAATCCTGTAAAGAAAAGAAAATTTAAATTGTTTTCTGATGAACCTGGTTAGATAGATTGTGGGCACCACCTAATGCATGGTTATTCTATCCAGTCCTCCTTTATTTTTATTCTTAGTGTCCTTGATGAAGTCTTGTGGCAACGAGACCTACACACTAACTGCATGTTGAATGAAAAAGTATTTTTCAGTTTTAGATTTGATCCTAGTAATGGAACTTGTTTTGTTAAATTAACCTCCTCCTTTCTGCACATGAGAGGAGGGCACATGACAGGAGGAAAAAATCTTAATACAGTAACTCCTTGCTTAACGTTGTAGTTCTGTTCCTGAAAAATTCAACTTTAAGCGAAACAATGTTAAGTGATTCCAGTTTCCCCATAAGAATTAATGTAAATGGGGGTGGGGGGGCGCATTAGGTTCCAGGGAAATTTTTTTCACCAGAGAAGACTATATATTTTGATTTAAAGCACTGGTCAAGAAGACTTGATTTAATCATGGATTTCTAGATAAAAGTGCATTCTTGTTGTTATAACCTTAATACATATTTGTCACAACTTAGAGATAGATGTAGGTTTCATTTTTAGAAGGTACACATTGCATTTTTAAATGCATTTAAAATGATAGTACCATAGAGTAACAGCTATATTTTTTGCTCAAACATGAGAATTCAAGAATAGTCCAGAAGGAAGACAGGCAGTCCTTAAGAAAGAAGTATGAAATAAAAAAGTTTACCAGCCTAAAGATCCTGCATGTTCAGACATGTTCCTTTCATCATTATCAACACAGCTACCTCCTGAGAAGGAACACTTCTCATGATGTTTCATTTGGGCAACCAGGCCTTGCACGCATGCCTGTCTTACTCACAGGTAGTGGAACATCATTAAAATGTTCCCAAACTAGGTCTCTTTTACTGCCTTCTGCATTATAGGTTTTCCCTTCTAGTAAGAGAATGGTATGGTAGATCTCAGATCAATGAAGGCTACACCCAGAAAGACCTCAAGACTTCTGGAATATGTTGCTCAAACAGTTTCACTGTTGTTTCTACTGCCGGTCCTTCCCTTCTTACATTTATCTCCAGACTACTTATCCTTGGCCAGATCTATTCTGCTCCCAGCTATCTTCTATCCATTGAACTTTTTGAAACTTTCCACTTTTAGAGAGAGGTAAGGGATTAACTCTGTGTACACAAATTTGCAGGGGGACAATAGGGTTGAGGTCTGTTGTTTCTCACCTATATATATTATTTATTTATGTATTTAAAAACATTTTTGCTGTTTAATAAGCATGTTATCTCTGGAGATACAAATCCACAGTTTGAGAACTACAAAACTAAGCATCTCTGATGGTATCTTCTAGACTGAGCACTGAGTCCCATTGGGTAGATAGAAAGATTAACCTAAATAATATATAGAGAAGCCCTTGGAACGCCATAAGATTGAGTGCATATTCCATGAACTATTGGAACTCATTTACAAACCTTTTCTTAAATATTACATGATTATATTGTCTCATAGTATAGAATTAGAATTTATAATCCCTGTTCCATGATGAGCTATAATGTATCTTAATTAAAACTATATTTAGATAGATTTTTTCCTCAAAAAGCATTTTATCAAAAAAATGCAATTTAAATAAAATTGATTTTTATCCACCCTGATTGCTATGAAGCAGGAAGTTAGGAAGCTTATTCCTCTCAGAGAGACAATTATCAGTACAAGGCTTTAAATAGCAAATCATGAGGGGCAGGAGAAATTAAACTTCTTTTAATTCTTTTGTATTTCAGGGTCTGCACTGTGACTTTGCTTGTCTAATATTTCATTATTTAGTGAACAAGCCTTCAGAAGAGAGAGTCAAGGAGATCATTGTTAATGCAGTTGAAATTGAGCAGGTGAGCAGACAAGACTGATTGGTACAGTGTCACTGATGGCACAAAAGTATTTTCATGTGTAAAGAAGGTGATGCTGTAGTAGAATTTCTGGAATGCCTAATAAATGACTTGTCCACACATGTGAACCACTCTAAAATTCCAACACACCACCTACAATCTATCTCTTGGTACTCTTGCTTGTCACAGAGAATAGAGGGCAGAGATGATTTTTGACGGTACTAGCCAAGTGATTAGTAAAAGTGAAAGCCAGCACAGATGGGTTTTCTCTTTCATGTTCAGTCACATTTACCTACAGGTAAGATTTTTTTCGTTGCTACACATAGAATCTGATCCGTCTCCAATTGAATTAAATGGCAAAACTTCCATTGATTGTTAGTGAGAATTGGATCTGTCACATAGTAAAAACACCAGTGAAAATTCTCACTGACTCTTTCACAAAATAAATATTAAATATAGAAAGTTGCAAAGAGCTGATCAAAACAGGAGACATTTGCTGTGTTTCTTATGATGCAAGTTATTTAAGTTGTGAACAACCTCTGAGTCTGATTTCATAGAAACATCACAAACAGTATACAACCACCAAGTAGATACTATTTGTTCCCCGTAATTTGCACTGTCCCTTCTTTTAAATGTCACTATTGTGTTTTACTCCAGGAGTTTTTAACAGAGGCTTTACCAGTAGGGCTGATTGGAATGAATTGCACTTTGATGAAACAGTACATTGAATTTGTGGCAGACCGGTTACTGACAGAACTTGGGTTCTCTAAGGTAAGAAAGTTGAGAGATGACACTTTCAAAAAATATTGACCTGTTAAAATGGCCAAGGAAAGTTATTTGTGTGCTGCACTAATTTACCACAGGTGTGGGTATCACACCTATGCTGTACTTTTGCATTCTGCTGTATCTCACACAGAGAACAATGTCAATAAACAGATTTCATTATTTGGAGCAGATGAAACCATTGTTTCTCTGGCCAGGGTTGCCCTGTAATTACTATTTGGATTTAAATTGGAAGTGTGTGTTGCATTCAGGTGTTCTGATTCTAGGAGGCTATAATGAAGTAGAGTCATTTATATTCATTGCACAAGGTTAACAGATTAGCATGCCCATCTCTTGGGTGATCAATATAATGCTGAATTTGCTTAGATGGAAGCAAGTGACCTTTGAAAAATGCTGTTACTCTGAGGAAAACAGATCTGTTAATAATGCTGACAGGAGAACGTCCTGAGGATAAACCCTTTAATTACACATAGAAAGAAGTGAACCTCTGAAAATAAGTTAAGAGTTGCGTAGAGATTTTTGTGCGGGATGCATTCATTGGTACAAACCCCAAGTAAAAAAACATTAATCAATATATAGGTTAGAGTGGCTCTCTCAGGGTGTGAAAAGTAAACGTTTATATTGCACTGCTTTAGTGGAGTGAGAGCCAAGTCTGTTCTAATATCTTGTTTTCTGAGATAGTTCATGCTCCCTTGCTGAGTGCTGGTTGCCAGGGTTGGTGGGTTGAGGAGGGGAGAACCAGTCGAGATATTACCTAAGAGAAGCTGGAGAATTCCTGCTTTATTTTTACCAAGGAAAGTTACCAGTAAGTGGGTGCTGCTGCTTCGAATGCTGGTCCCTGTGTGAATTCCACACAAGGGCATGCATGTGCTTCCAGCTCCTGAAACGGGATATTTGTAGTAAGTAGCATCTGTTGGTCCTCACATTTGCAGTTGCTCTCCTCATGCTTCAAACTGAGGGCATAAAGGGTGGCACGGACCAATGCCTCTCTAATTCCTTCTTACCACTGTCTGGTTTGAATTCTTTGTGTCGATGTGGATCTTCCTCTGCTTACAATATCTGTGATTATATATTGTAAATAGTTTTTGGTAAGTTTAGACCTAGTGTTTAAGTGTGTTAGTATTTTTGTAGCTAGTATAGTTTGTTTAGTTCTCCGGAACTTCTTCCCATGGAAAACGACTATGCCAAGAGTCTCAGAGTTTAAGAACTGTATTTCCTGCCCTGGTTCCTTCTGCTTCATCAATGAACACTAGCACTTCCTTTACTGACATGGGGAGGCTCACCGCCAAGTGCAGCATCGGCCGCAGTTTCCCTCTTCAAACCTGTAAGGGATGAGAGCTCCATCTGTGGATGCATCTCATGGAGCTGGCCATAAGACCCCAGTTGGATGCAGACTGGGGAGAATCTCAGTATAGTGACTTTGTTGCGAGTTGTGCCCCTGCTGAGTACAAGCTCTGGACTAGAGGTCGAAACAATTAAGCCTAATAAACTTCTCATAAGAGTAGGGAACATAAGTATAGGCATAAGGAGAGATCTCTAGCCAGATTTGCATCTATGAAAAAGGATCCCTTCCCGTGTTGGTCTAAGTCAGGTAAGTCCTCATTCACTGGTCCTTAGGGATTAGGTCTGCACAAACCTGTCCAAGAAGGAAAGATGCAAAGGAAGAAGGATCTAACAGTTCTGGTTCCAACTCCTTCTCACAGGACAGATTGGCCCTGTCTGGGAACTTTACACTGTACACCTGGGAGTCAGTGATTCCGGCACACTCTGAGTTCAAGAGCATTGGAGGCCCGGCCCCACTTCAGGGACTCCTTGAATTCCAGGAAGAACTGAAACCTTTACCTCTCTGGAACATATTTTTGCTCAGCTCTATTCACAATCTCCTCTGCTGTTGGGCCTGGTCCTTTTTAGAGACATTTCAGTGTCAGGAAGAAACACCTTGAGGAAAAGAGGATCGTCCCCCACTGCATCCACAAGTTAGAGAATTCTTCCATTGGTGCCTCTGGCACCACAGGTAGAACAGGAGCCCACCTTTTCATCGGATAAATCAAGTGCTCCAGGGGATCTTTCTCCCCAAGGGTGATGAGCCCAGACAGAACTACTGCTGGCCCTGGGGTTGAGGCATAGACAGAGGTAGGGGAGGCATGACCCTGAAAAGTTTGGGGACCACTTTTCTAGACCCATCACCCCAGCCAGTCATGAGGCATGAATCATGGTTTTGCTCTTCTTAGTTCTCCACAGAGGTCAAGAATACCACTGAGGATTTGCCTTTTGAGTATAATCTCCTCTTCAGTAAGGTTAGACCTCTGGCTGCACTATGCTCTCTTAAGGACTCTAGAACAACTCTCTGCTTCCTGGAGATTTATACCCTGGCCCTGAAGAGAGAGCACCACAAGCAAACCTGCAGCCCCAAACCTCCCCCCACCCTGGCACTTTATCACCAGTGCCTTCACAAATCACCTCGCAAATGACAAAGGGTTCAAAGATCCAGGTATACAACTTCCTCTGACTCTGCAACCACTGTCTACCCTCACCCATTATCCAAGAGTTTCACTGAGAATCACATGCTGATATTGATGCCATGCTGTACTGCCCTGCAGACATTGCATGGCTGCTACCCACTTCAAACACAACTGGAGGGCAATAACAGACAAGTGGGCATTAGAGATCATCCATGCCAGTTACGCAATATAGTTTGCCTCACCTCCCTTTCATAAATCTTCTTCTCAGGGACCACTCTCACAAGAAGCTCCTTCGTCAGGAGGTGAACTTCGTCCTTCAGAGAGGCACAATAGAACTGGTGCCATCCCAACATTGAGGGAAGAGGGTCTGCTCCCCGTATTTCATGGTTCCCAAGAAATATGGAGGATGGAGACCAATTCTCAATCTATGCCAATTAAGCATCTTCATTCACAAATCAAAATTCACGTGGCACTACTGACATCAATAATTCCCGCTCTGGGGAAAAACACATAGTTTGCAGCCCTTGACATGAAAGATATTTACTTTCATGTGGATATTCACTGGTACCACAGAACCTTTCTAAGATTCATGGTAGGACAAGAGTGCTACCAGTTTAGAGTACTTCCATATGGGCTGGTAACCGCACCCAAGGTCTTTACGAAAGTCTTCTTAGTGGTGGCCCAGATGAGGCACAACAGCTACACCATCTTCCCATATCTGCATGACTGGCTACTAACATGCTGAACAAGTCAGGAAGCTCAGCTGGCAACCTGTCCTTACTCTATTTCTGACATCATTGGAGATCTGTATAAATAAAGAAAATTCCACTCCCGCAAACACTGTAGGTTTCATAGGACTGACCTTAGACTCGTCCTCAGTAAAGGCTGTCTCCTTTTAAACAGATTTGAGGCCATGAGCAGTCACCTTCAGACCTCACGCTACATTGAGGAGTGTGTCTTTCCTTACTAAACCACATGGCTGCATGAGTGTATTTAACATCATTCGTCAGACTCCATCTCTATTGCCCGCAGGCCTGGTTTTGGTCTGTTTATTCACCTGGCAAGGACACCATGAATGCTAGGATAACAATACTGTAAAAGTCAGAGCCTTTCTTGTATGGTGGACAAAACCGGACCAGATGTGAGCAGGCATCCCCTTTCTCCCACTCATACTGGATGCAGCCATAATCATAGAGGCATCTCTCATAAGATGGGGAGCCCATATGGACAGTCACATTACACAATGCACATAGTTCCCATGGGAGGCCAGAATGCATATAAATGTACTGGAGAGGAGGGCAGTTCACCTTGCCTGTAATGCATTCCTCCCCTTCATATGGTTCGTCATATCCAGCTAATATCAGACAACATGATTGACTGTCTTTTGTGTAAACAAACAGGCTGGAGCGAGATCCCTTCCTCTGTGTATAGAGGCAGTGAATTTATGAGACTGGTGCATCAAGAAAAGCATCTTGCTGTTGGTGACATACTTACCAGATGTGCAGAAGACTGGCAGAAAATCTCAGCAGGCACTTCTCTGCAGACCATGAGTGAGAAATACACAATTCTGTCTTGATTGAAATCTTCACCCAGTGGGAAACACCAGACAAACAAGAAATTCAATCTTTACAGTTGCACAGCAGCATTAGGCTGAGACTCCAAGGGTGATGCCCTTCTGTTATCCTCTACTGACCATCTCAGGTATGTCTTTCCTCCCATCCCCCACTACCTCAGGTTCTATAGAAAATTCGTCACAACAGGGCCAAGGTTATCCTCATCGTATCTAATTAGCCCAGACATTTTTGTTTCTGGACCTCCTATGAATGTCATCCCATCCTCCTATCTATATACAATCTTTTTTAGATCAGGAGAAGGGCAGGATCAGAGCTTGCAACCCAGACCCTTTTCATCTCATGGCCTGGTATTTGGATCATCATCATACCTGAAACGTTCATATTCAGAGGCCATCTGAACTATTCTTAGCACACCAGAAAAATCTCCACTAGAAAATGCTCTCTAGCTAAATGGAGGCATTTCTCTATCTAGTCACAATGGAAACAGCATTCACCAGAACTGGCAGGTATCACTGCCCTTTTAGAAGATCTCCAGTCCCTCAAAATGTCAGGTTTTTTCCATTGGCTCACTGAAAGTCCACCTGGTGGCAGTCAGTGCCTTCCTCATCCAGTGAAAAGCCACACTATCTTACTCATCCTGCCACAATTTGATTCCTCAAAGGACTCATTAGGACCTTCCCTCCAGTGACAGTACCCACACTACATGGAACCTCAGCTTGGTACTCTCAGCTCTTACCTTCAAAATGATGGTCATATGTTCCATGTTATGCCTTTCCATGAAGGTTGCCGCCTTATTTGCCATCGAGTCAGCCAGATGGTTGAATGAACGGGGCGCACTCATGTCTGACCTACCGTATATCACAGAGAAATTCTCTCAATTTCAGAGTTTCACATGAACCAGCTTACCAATATTATTCCCAAAATCTCATGTTTTCAGCCAAAAATAAAAAGAGAGAGAGAGAGACTGCACTCCCTGAATGTCAAATAGGCCTTGGTCTTTTATCTGCAAAGAATGAAACTGAATGGGAGAACACCAAGAATATTTGTTGCCATAACAGAGTGCTCACAAGGACAAATGTTATTGACCCACTGGATCTCTGGATGCATTATTCTGTCTCATCAGTTGGAACATGTAACTCACCCAGACAGGTTTGAGGGCCTACTTTACGAGAGCACAAGCAATCTCAGTGGTATCTCTTTGAGCTGTATCAGTGCTGGACGTTTTGTAAATCGGCTACCTGGGGATTTAGCCACATCTTTACAAAGCATTTAGCTCTAGGCCAGGCTTTCATTGCAGATGCAGCTGTGAGCATAGTAGTGTTACAGATATCCGTACCATCTGCATCTTCACACTTTCCTCCTGTTTGAATAGTGCTTACCAGTCACTTGTGTGGAATATATATAGGGACCCGCACTTGAAGAAATGGAAGTTACTTACCTTTAACTGGAAGTTCTTTGAGATGTGTGGTCCCTATCTGCATTCCACTACCCGCTCCCCTTCCCCTCTGCGTTGGATGTTATCTATTTCATGGTAAGAGAGGGAACTGGAAAGGTGTCTGTCCATGCCACCCTTTCTGCCCTGGGTTTGAAGCACAAGGAGAGCAACTGTGCATGCATGGACCAACGGACACTATTTGCTACAGATCTCCAGTTTCAGGCACACGGAGCACACGCGTACCATTGTGTGGGATATACCTGGGGATCACACATCTCGAAGAACCCACAGTTACAGGTAAGAAACATCATTTTGTGATTATTCATTTGGGAATTCAGAGGAGCATCATGTTGTCATTTCAGGAACTCCAATTTAATAAAATTTACTTTCAGGTCTTTCAAGCAGAAAACCCTTTTGATTTCATGGAGAATATTTCACTGGAAGGAAAAACAAATTTCTTTGAGAAGCGGGTTTCAGAGTATCAGCGCTTTGCAGTTATGGCAGAAACAACGGACAATGTTTTCACTCTGGATGCAGATTTCTAATCTCTCTTCAGAGAGCATCTTGACTTTTTCCCCCTCCCTCATCTCACTTCTTGGGAATTTTTATGTATTTCTTCTGAAGTCTACTAGGATTTTTTTTCTGGCTTCCTACTTTGTGTGAAGTTATAAATTTACACGTGAATAGATTGTAATGTAGCAATACAATATGTAGGTTATAAGCTATAGTGTAAATATCTTTTTGCATTGCACCCTGTAAAAAGGTCCTCTTAGAAATTCATGCAGCTTCTTAAAGGGATATACTATAAAGAACTTGTTTGACACATGTTGTTGTGATCATTGGATAAAACTGGTTGGGTGACTTGTTTTAAATGGCTGCAATAAATGTTTTACTGTGCTTTAGTTAAGTTAATTATTTCTTAGTTTGCATCTGTACCTCACTTTGCAGTATTTTAATTCTGAACCCAGATGAGGTAACACTGCATGTAAATATGTTCCTGTAAACTCTTCTGACAACAGTTTTAAAATGTAAATTCGTGAATCTAGAGCAGTGCTTCCCCTGTGTCCCTATGATAGAGTATGCTTCTCCACTGCTTCAAAAACAGTAGAGGAAGGAGTGGTGTGTGTTTAGTGGGGTATACAGTATGATTATGGTACAATCTTCTCAGATCAAGTGATACAATTTGCTTGGATTTCCCTGTTAACCTGTGATCTAGCTCAAGCAGCATTGATGACGTGTGCCAAACCCGGCCTATCAGTAATAGCAGCAAGTGTTCAAGGGAAAAATCCTTCATATAAGATTTGATTTGTAATATAAAGCAGGTGGATCTATATTTAAAATTTGAGCCTGTAACGAGACAGAGAAGAAAAAAGTCTTTGGTGCCGTTCGAATCTCAACCTACTTTATTGTTAAATCCAGTTGCTGCTACTTACATGTAAGTGTCTTAACAATAAGCAGACTTACAGCAGCTTTAACCCCTTATTGCACAGCGGTTGTGATCAGCATCTGACACTGAAATATCAATCTCTACATATCTTCTTTATTTTATCCATTCTGCTGGGTATTCTATACTCTCTCATCCTTCTGAATTTTCCCAGTATATTTGTAATGTAAAATGGTGTATCGTTCTGATTTTTTTCCCCCTGAAGTGTATATTTTTACTTGAGCCTTATACCATTGAGATACTATGGTGATGGTCATCTGTAGAATAGCATGTTCAATGTGCAACATCATAGCGTTACACTAGAATTTTCAGACCATAGATAGTCACAATATAATAGTGTTTTAAAATTATTTTATCAACACCGTAGTACATTGTGACTATCAACCCCTAACTAGCGAGTGCTGCATAAATGGTGATGTGTGATCTGTAGTACAATCTAGCATGTGTGTGTATTTTAGTTGTTTATATCACAGGCAACTTCTACAGTATAGGCACAAATTGAAGGGATGATTTTATAATTTGACATTTGATGTAGAAGGAATAACAGTAACAATTCAGCCCAGCTTGGCAGTGACAAAGTACAACAGAACCCCGTTTATCTGATTTAATTGGGACATGGGGCCAGATTGGAAAACTCAGATAATCCAAAGAATGGGTAAGTATGAGGCTGCAGCACCATCTAGCGGCCACAGGAGAGATCTCCTGCTTATGGAACTGTGTGGGCTGGTGGTTCACTTAATAGGAGAGCCAGATAATGGAGGGTCAGATAAACAGGGTTCTATTGTAGTTACCATCTGAATTATGTGAAGTAAGTCAGGCATGTCAGTCTAGTTCCTGGTGGACAGGTGTCCACATCAGAAGCCATAAGAATTGGCTCCCCCTTGTTCAGAGTCTGAGCAAACGGGTCAAGGATTTAGCAGGCATGGAAGCAGAACTACTCTTTCTCCTAGAGATGTCCTGTTCAATCTAGAGGGAGACACATTGGTGGTGCATTGACGGAAAACTTGCACTTATGGCTGTATTGTACCTGTTCTTTGGTTAAATAGAGAACTACAAATTCTGGAGCTCTCAATCTAGCATGTTTCATGAGCAGTACATTCACATGGAAGGAGAAAATGTTATAACCTGAACGTGACCTGTTTGGGGAAAGGCAGAAGTGAAAGCAAGCCGGTACGGTGTACCGGCAAGAGCCAGTATGCCATGCCAGACTGCACCGGCTTTCGCTGCGGGGATTTAAAGGGCTCTGGGCTGCCACCGCGGCGGTCAGTCCAGCGCCCTTTAAATCCACCGGCTCCGGCGGCTGGGCAGGGACCGGATTTAAAGGGCTCTGGACTGCTGTGGCGGCAGTCAGCCCAGAGGCCTTTAAACCCCCCGCCCGTGGCTCCGGCAGCCGGGCTGGGGCCGGATTTAAAGGGCTCTGGGCTGTTGCAGCTGCGGTCAGCCCAGCGCCCTTTAAACCCCCCACCGCAGCTGAGATTTAAAGGGCTCAGAGCTCCCCGGTGCTGCGGGCAGCCCAGAGCCCTTTGAATCCCGGCCGCAGCTCCAGTGGCCGGGCTGGGGCCAGGATTTAAAGGGTTTGGAGCTCCCCTCAGCGGCAGGAGCTCTTGGCCCTTTAAATACCTGCCCCAGCCCCACAAAGCTCAGGGTTCCACGTGGCAGCTTGAGCTCTAGGCCCTTTTATTTGCCCCTGAGCTCTGGGGGTCTCCAAGCTACCTCTGTAGCTGGGAGGCCCTGGTTGATTTAAAGGCCCTGGGTCTCCCAGCCACAGCTGGTGCCTGTAGCAGGGCAGATCCCTGCTCTGGCCCTGAAGGGGTTAAAAACAGCCCAGGAAAGGGGCTGGGGCTGGAGCAAGCAGCCTTTAGGGCTGGGCTGATTGGGGGAAGTGGCAGCAGCTGGGGCCACGCCCCAAACTGAGCCACAGACCTGTATAAAAGGGCAGAGAAGCCAGGAGCCCAGAGAGTCTCTCTGCGTTCAGAGAGAGAAGGGCCTGGCTGCTGAGACAAGGTACCTAGCGTGGAGCAGGGCTGGGGAAAGGCAGAGGAGCTGGGGAGCTCCTGCCTGGAGAGCCCCAGGCTGTGGCCTAGCAATAGGCTAGGAGGTACCGGGGTTGCAGGGTGCAGCCCAGGGGTAGGCCAAGGCAGCAGGTCCAACCCTCTTTGCCGATGATGAGAGGCTTAATAGTGCAGTCTGCCCCAGGGTGTGGGGCTAGCTAATGACTGGGCAGTTGCCGAGACACTGAGGCAAAGTGGGGATAGAGAGGGGTTCCCTGGGGAGGGGAAACCCTAAAGAAGAAGGGGATGCTGCCAGGCGGTAGCACCCCATGTAAAAGGGGCACTGGGGTCCAGGAAGGGACACGGGGCCAGAAGCTAGAAGGCAGATCACTGGCCTGCAGAGGGCGCTACAGCTGCAAATTCGAGCTAATTCCCAGGAGTGACCAGTAGGAGGCACCGCAGGGGTGAGTGCACACCCGGTTACATGCCCCAGGACCTTTAAATCTTGAGAGGCCACGTCCCTTCTGGATGAGGCTGTGCCCCCTCAGGACTCTGTCAGTACTGGTAAGTCCTGTAAGTTACTTTTACCCCTGGGGAAAGGCAACCTCTTTTCTGCTTGTATTGTCCTCAACTTGGTGGTATGAGGAGATTTTTTTTAAGCATTTATCCAATCTTGTAATTTACATTAAGATACTTGATGTTTAGTCCAGGCTATTCACTGATTTGTATATGGATTTGCTCAGGTCCCTTAGATAAACGTAAAATACCAAAGTCCTGTTACAATCTTTATTCAAGTCCTGTGTGAAATATTTGTATAGTTTCGGTAATGTGGTTCAAAAGATGGTCCTGGCCATGCCAGACTTCCTAAAGAAACGGACGGGGCAATGTCTATTGCTTGCTAGTTCCTTGTTTTTTTGCAGAGCCTAAAATGATTTAAATAAACTATGTCTGGACAATGTAATCTAGTGCCTTTGGAGTTCTCGTTTTATTTGGTAGAGGGAAGCTCCATGCCTTGGCTCACGATAGGAAACAGAATATGCACTCCCCACATTTTCTCAGAATCATTCTGTCATGGGGGGCAGGGTTTGCTCTCTGTGCATCTAGCAAGGGGTTTTATCCCTTAAAACCTATGGATGTCCCAAAAGCTTTGCAGAGCTTTGGATGCCCACTGCCAGGGGGTGAGGATTTTTGGAAATCTACCAAGAGCTTCTCCCTCAGCTCCTTAGAGCCAAAGAACTCCATCTCACTGGTCAGGGCCAGATTAACTTTTTGTGGGTCTGGCGCCAAACATCTTTGTGTGCCCTTCTGGGGAATGAAGAGACCGGGGGAAGAGCACAGCGGGCAGGGTAGATTTGATTTAAATCATGATTTAAATCACTGGTTAGGAAGGCTAGATTTAATCATGGGTTTCTACATAAAAATCCATTCTTGTTGGTGGTTATAACCTGAAAACATATTCTTCACAATTCAGATATAGATTTAGATTTCATTTTTAGAAGGTACAAACTATACATTTTTAAATTGGATTTATTTTGAAAACTTTTCAGATTAGTTTTACAGCTATATCAGAAAATGAATGATTGTTTGGTTATTTCATTTACCAAAGATAATTGAAGCAGATAGTTCACTGCCCAATGACTTCATAAATATCTCCAGTTCAACAGGTTAATCATTAATATTTGGGGGATTTTCTTGCCAGGCTGTACTAGGAAGAGTGTCACCAGACAGACACTTAAATTGTTTTATTTAACTAAAACAGTAACATTAAGTAGTCTGGATTTTTTTCTTCAACAGCAAACATAATATTTTAACAAAAAAACATATGTCCCTCACTTCTCACATTTATCTCCGGACTTCTCCTTGTCCAGATCTGTTCTGCTCCCAACAATCTTCTATTCATTGAACTTTTTGAAACTTTTCACTTTTAAAGAGAGGTAAGGGGTTGACCCTGTGTACATAAATTTGCAGAGGGCCAACAGAGTTGAAGTCTGTTATTTCTCACTTCTATACATTAATTATTTATTTAAAACATTTTGCTGTTAACAAGCATGTTACCTCTGGAGAGACAAATCCACAGTTTGAGAATTGCAAAACTAAGCATCTCTGATGGTATCTTCTAGATTGAGCACTGAGTCTCATTGAGTAGATAGAAAAATTAACCTAAATAATCTATACAGAAGTCTGTGGAATCCCATAAGATTGGGTCCCTAAGCCTGTAGAACTCATGAATGAAATTGTTTTTAATTGTTCACTTTGTTAATGTAACTTCATAAGTAAAGTTTTATGAATGAAACAACATTCATTCATAAAACCAGTTACCCCAATAACTGGCTAATTGACAATTAAGATGTTTGTTAAGAGCTATAGCTGTTCAGGCAGTTGCCCTTGTAAGTTTCACTGTCAATCCAATTCCTGCTTAAATCACTGAGATTTACACTGTTTCAGTATTGTAACTTCTGTTCACTGTTTGCCATTCACAACACTTGTCTACTTCTGTTCACTGTTTGCCATGTTGTAATTCAAACTCCATTTTACAACGCTTACTCCAGTTTGTAAAAGCTTGCTGCAACTTTCATTTTTGCAGAACCCTGCTGTAATCTTATTAGTTTAGTTTAGATGTGTGGATGAGGTATGTATGGATGAAGGAATCAACCTCCAGCGCCAGCCTGCCCTGATGAAACAGATTTCAAACACCAACGGCTGAAGATGCAAACAGCCCTAACAAAGTAAGAAGAGTCCACCCTAAAAAGAAAAGAACAAAGGTATAATAGAAGGAAGATCAAAGCCAGGTCTCAGGCTGAAAGTCACGTCTGCAATTGATGGGTGATCAGTCACACTGAACCCAGAGGCAGCATGACACAGCAAGACCTATAGACTCTGGATTCAAACTAAAGCCTACAAAAAGGATGGGTGAGATGGAAGACTTGGAAGGGTAACGTTCTGCTCCCAATGTGGGACGGCAGACCCAGCCCTTCCTTGTGCTCACTTTTCCTGGCCAGTTAGCTGCCCTGAGCTACGAACCCAAGCTACGAAATTAAGCCACGGACTCAAGCTATGTTCAGGACTGGTAACTATACAGCAGCTGCAGAATATCTGATGTGTATATATGTATATATAAGTGTTAATGTATTAGCTAGTGGTTATAGATCAAATTATCATAATAAATGTGACATCTTTGCCTTGGCCCCTGAAACGATCATGTGTAGTTCTGTCTGCATAACAAGCCGTGGACTATTAGAACTCATTTACAAAACTTTTCTTAAACATTACATGAATATATTGTCTCATACTGTAGAATCAGAATTTATAATCCCTATTCCATGATAGTTTTACTTAAGATACATTATATCTTTAGGTCGGATTTTTGAGGGGGAAAAAACTATTTAAATTAAAAAAATCTGATTTTTTGTTTAAAGTCATTGATTTTTATCCACTCTGACAGCTAGGCGTGGGGTGGGGGGAGGATTGGTCCCCAGCTGGAGCGAGAGAGGGGCCAGGGGTGAGATGAACACAGTGGGGTATGCGAGAAGGATTAGTCCCTGCTGACTGGAGCAAGGCAGAGGCTGGGGGCAAAAACACAGTGGGGCAGGAGCTAGGGTTGGTCATTGGAGCAAGGGAGGGGCCGGGAGTAAACTGTAGGCGCAGCAGGGCTGGGGAGAGGGTAAACAGGATCCCCTCCCTCACCCCTGCCCACATAGAGCGGGTACCTCCCTGGTTCTAGCCCATTCTCTTCGCCTCTCTCTGCACCCGAGCTGAGGGTGGGGGTGCAGAGTCTCGGAGGGAGTTAGGGTGCAGGAGCAGGCTGGGGGTTGAGGTGCGGGGTCTGGCCAGGAGCTAGAATGAGGGAGGGGGCTCAGGGTTGGGGCAGGAGGTTGAGCTGTGAAGTGCTTACCTGGGGCAGCTCCCACTCGGTGCGAGGGGTGCAGGTGGGAATGTGGGCGGAGGGTGCAAGAGCTCCCGTTTGGTGCTCAGGGTGGGGAGAGATGGGGGATGCAGGAGTCAGCATGGGGTGTGGGGGGGCTGGGTATGTGTGGGGAGTGCAGGAGTCTGCTGGGGTTGTGAGGGGTGCAGGAGTCAGGTCAGGGGGCTGGGAGTTTGTGAGAGGGTGCAGGAGTCGGGGCTGGGAGTTTGTGAGAGGGTGCAGGGATCAGGGCTGGGGAGGTGGGGGTGCTCCCTGCCCTGAGCGGTTCATAGCAGGGGGCTTGAGAGGGTATGCCCCGATTCCACCCCCTTTCCCAAGGCCCTGCCCCCGCCTCTTCTCCACTTCTTCCTCTCTCTCCTGAAAATTATTAAATGTTCAATGCCAAGGAACAGATGGGATAGAGGACTGAATTTTCCACAGCTTCCCTCACAAAATATATCACCACTTTGCCTTTAGTAATTATCCTTTTGAGGGGAAAACCGGGCACTTCTCTCTTTTTGCAAAGTCCTGTGACCTCTTTTAGCTAAAGAAAACTTGAGTGCTGGTGATGCAATAGGTCTTTACCGCTTTCCCCATTATAGCAGTGGGGGATGAGTAAAGGTAGGGATGCAGTGTTAAGGCCCCACTCACCTCCAATGCCTGCACACTTGACAGGACAGCAGCTGCTGTTGGAAGGGGCATTTCCCTCACTAGTGTTAAGCCGCCCCATGCTCCCAGGACTTGGAGGGACATCATGGCTGCTACTGTAGCCCAGGCTGGAGCTGGGAGGAAGAACACAGGTGCTGCTGTGCAAGGTCCCCCGCCCCTGTTAGGAGTTGGAGCAAGGACGGGGCACCAGGGGCAAGGAATGGGGAAGTGGAAAGGGGGAGCTGAGGGGGAGAGGGGGCCCTGGGCCGGGTAGGGGGTGCAGCGGGAGGATGACAGGGAAGATGATCTGGGAAAAGGGGGCACCCTGTAAAAAAACAAAAAAAAACAAAAACAAACAAACAAAAAAAAACAGAAACAAATATATATCGTTTCCTTCCAGAGAAGCAGCTGCGGCGGGGACTCGCCCTGCCTGGGGTTCAGGTGGTGGTGGCTGCTGCTCCTCTTTCTCCCCCACCCCCTCCCCGGCAAACAGCTGATCGGGAGAGAGAGTGAGAAGAGAAGAGGCGAGTACACAACACGCTGGGGGAAGAGGCAGAGGAGGGGGATCTTTGCTGCAGGCTGCTGTGGAACAGCAGGGCAGAACCCCAGGGACAACAGCACCAAGCTTCACAGAGAAGAGAGGCCATGCCGAGGCCCCTTTGGGGCGTGGGCCTGGCACTATGGCACCGGTGGCTCCATGGTAAATCCAGTATTGCCACTGGTCTCTGTGGTGTTTGGGGCCAGGGAGAGAAATGCAGTAGAGCCATTGCTCCCCCAGCATCCATATCAGCATCTTGGCTTCTTGGGCACAGCTTGTTACCCTCATTACTACTAGTAGAGGGTGGTAATGTTACTTACTGTTTGTTCCCTACTAGGAGTATTTGACAGAGTTTCTGTAGCTGAGTCTTTAGGGCTCCAGAGCTGATAAGTCTGCACTAGATTCCTTTAGGTACCCACATTCCTTTTCATATTTTGTTGTCCCTGCAACCATTGATAGCTATTGAACAAACCCCTGCCCTCAGTAACCTGTCCCTTAAGTCTCTCTGGGAATTGGCCTTTGAGATAATGAAACATTGTGACATTATTGACATAAACTGTGACCGTATAGATCATTGTTGCACCAGGTCTTGTACAGAGGCCAAGGGGGGGTGTCTATGGGAAGGTTGTAGTTTGTTGGTTATGATTGTTCTCTTTATGTGTGTATCATTTTTGTATTTGAAGTTATGAATATTGGCTATGTACTTGTTTGATTCTAAGTAGCCTCAGTGAAGCATTTGGTCAGCTTCTGAGAAAGGACTATTTTCAGTAAGTGCCCAATCAAGAAACACTTATCTGACATTCGACTTTGGAAGATACCAATCCACATTTGAGCTTTCCTGAGAATGTTCAAACTAACATGTAAACAATGGCATTGCCCTGCAGAAAGCTGAATCATTCATAGACATGTGGCGTGCCCAGGTGACAGCAAACTCTATCTTGTTGAGGGAATTTTACACAGGAGAACAAAGGAGTTTCCACCCGCAAGAGAGAGACTATATAAGGCCCTGGAAACCCCTCCATTTTGTCTTCAGCTGGCTCAAGAGATAGCCTCTCCACCCCAAAGAGATGCCTGAAAGAAACTGGAACTAAGGACAGTAAGTACGGGAGTGTGAGTGATTGCTGGATCCAAACTAGGAGGGAGCCTAGTCTGTGAAAGAAGCTTAATGGAACATCTGTAAGGGTGAGATTTACCTGCATTTAGTTTCTTATTGTATTAGGCTTAAACTTGCATGGTTTTGGTTTATTTTGCTTGGTAATTTACTTTGTTCTGTCTGTTATTACTTGGAATGACTTAAATCCTTCTTTTTATACTTAGGAAGATCACTTTTTGCTTATTAATTGACCCAGAGCAAGTAATTAATTCCTGGGGGAGCAAACAGCTGTGCATATCTCTCTATCAGTGTTATAAAGGGGCGAACAGTTTGAGTTTACCCCAGGGATGGCCAGCCTGAGCCTGAGAAGGAGCCAGAATTTACCAATGTACATTGCCAAAGAGCCACAGTAATACATCAGCAGCCCCCCATCAGCTCCCCCTGGCTCCCTGTTCCCACCATCTCCCATCCAATGGCAGCCCTGCCAATCAGTGCTTTCCCCTCCCTCCCCACACCTCCCAATCAGCTGTTTCATGCCATGCAGGAGGCTCTAGAGGAGGGGGAGTGAGGGCCTGGCAGGCTCAGGGGAGGGGGTGGGAAGGGATGTGGCAGAGCCAGGGGCTGAGCAGTGGGCATCCCCTGGCACATTGGAAAGCTGGCACCTATAGTTCTAGCCGCGGAGTCTGTGCCTATACAAGGAGCCGCATATTAACTTCTGAAGAGCTGCATGTGGCCTCAGGGCCACAGGTTGGCCACCTTGGTTTACCCTGTATAAGCTTTAGACATAGTAAAATGGATTTATTTGGGGTTTGGATCCCATTAGGAACTGGGTATCTGGGTGGTGGAGACAGAAGCACTTCTTAAGCTGTTTTCAGTTAAGCCTGCAGCTTTCTGGGGAGGTGGTTCAGACTTTGGTCTGTGTCTGTAGCAGTCTAGTGTGTCTGGCTCAATAAGGCAGGGTGCTGAAGTCCCAAGCTGCCAGGGAAAAAAGGCTCAGAGGTAGTTTCAGCACCAAGGGGGTTTCTGTGACCCAACCTGTCACAAAGATATTCTCCCAGTTTTGTATATACATGTATGTAAAACCTGTTTAATATTATTGAAAACTACCTGAGTGCATGGAGAGGAGACTGGATCCCAAGATCATTTATTAACCCTGGTTCCATAAGTCCCTGTGGCACTTATGGTACATTCAGTTTTCTGTTTGTGTAGGAAGCAAGATTACTGCAGAGCCTAGTTCTGCTACATTGCAGTGCATACACCTCTGCTTGCCAGTCAGTCAGTTATGGATTTTTATTTTTAGACACTTTGAAAGCCTCTAAAACTGAAAACAAGGATTTTTGCCTTATACGTGCCCAAATCCTCTCACTTTTGCAAAGAAATGTTCACTTTTTTCCAATCCTTCTGAATTTGAAAGCTAAAAAGGAGTGGGACAATAAGTTCTTCTAGTGTGTGTGGTAATCTGCTGAACCATCCATGGAGAGCATATTATTGACGTTAAGGATCCAGTAGTATTGGCCCATCAAAACCATTCCAGGTTCCAGCTGGATCTCTAGACAGTGTGTTGTCAACCAAAAGAACACTCCCAAGACAGCAAGATGTTATAGACTGCTGACCTGAAGTCAATAATCCTCCTGGTATCTGTGGCTATTCACTGGTTCAGTTTATCTCGCTAATGTACACTTCTTTGCCCTTGTGATTAATTTCTAGGTCTGTGACTGGTAAGGAGGAAAGGAACAAGAGGTTAAATTTAGGCCAGTTATAGGCATTTGATCAGTCATAATGTAAGATGATTTTTTAAATGTCCTGTATGCAATAATGGAGAGAATTTGTGAAGGTGCAGGGCCCTGTTCTCTTTTGTGTGTAGAAAGCCTTGGAAGGGGAAGCCTCGGATTGTATACAGCAGTGATGAATCAATATGGCGCCTAGACAGCTCGTTCAGCCGCTTTTGCTCTGATGGAAGTTCACTTGCAGCAGGTGTGCGTGACAGCAGAATGAAGCAGTGTCTAGACCTAGCACAGGCACGCACACACAATCCCCATATTGCAACACAACAGTCTATCCCTGCCATGCTGCCATTACCTGGGCTGCTGTCCTCTGCTGTATGTTAAATGCATGGAACACAGTCTTTCTTTCCATACTGTGCAGCAGGCAGGATCGTTTGGCCTTTAGTTACTGTTACCTTATATTTTACAATATGAACTAATGACCCAGAAGTAACACATTAAAGCCAATAAATTATCACTGACAAGAGCTAAGGGGTTAATAACAGCATGTTCCACAGAGGGATTGAATTGGTTTTCAAGTGTGTTGGTATCGGTGACAATTTTAAACTATGTTTGACGCAACAGCATTTTTAATATAACTGAAAAAGCACCTGAGGTTATTTTAATTAAAGGGAGGTGGTACGGAGCAATGTATCTAGTTCCCTTCGATTGCCACCATTTTATAGATTAACCTTCCCCAGTTACTTGTAAGATCAAGCAGTAAATTTATTATTATATATATTATAATGGTGCCCATTGGCCCTAATCCAGTATCATGGCTCCATAGTACTGTGCCTTATGCACACAACAGGAAGATGGTTCCTAATCCAATTTATGCTGCTACACTGTGTTTTTTTTATTTGTTTTAAAGCTTTAACAGAGAATCAGGATTTTAAGCATATGCCGCTGCAATTCTAAGATATGCTGCATCCTCTGTGAATGCAGTGCAACAGGACTTCCTGACAAAACACTCCAGTTTCCTTGTGTCATGCTATCAGATTTTCCTGCTTTTGCACATTATTAGACTACCTGTCTGGCATCCTTGACAATCACTCCCCAGCCTCCACTAGATGCTGTGTTCTTCCTGGCCCTTCATATGTTCAGCCAATGAATTATGTTCAGTTTTTCCTTATGGTGGAGCACTTGAGCTAATAAATAAAATATTGCTGTCTCAGTCAGTAAAAGTCTTTGGGTTAGTGCTCATATAGGGAGAGAAGCATTTAATAGTCTAATAAAAAGTTAAATTAGAAGTAGTTCAGGGTTCGAGTTGTTTTTTTTTTTTTTTTAAAGCAAATTGAGCATCTTAAAGTGTGACCAAAAGGACTGGTGTTTGCTTTTGACCCTAAGAGTAGAGTGAAAAGTGATGCTGGAAACTTTATCAGTTAGGAAGTTCATTCCCACCCTGGCAAATTTGCATGAGAAAGGAGGTGTAGAAAGTCATGAAACAAAACAAGAAGTCAGTACTAATCAACACAGCACATAAACCTTTTGGTATTAAGAAATGCTATTTTATGATTAACTACTGTAGGTCACAACAGTGTTTGTTACTGAACTGTCATCACCAATCATATTGCTTTACATGAAATGGCTATTGAACAATCAAATAATTTTCTACTTGCATCACATGTTGTGCAGTGCTAATAATATATGAGTAATAAAACTCAAGATGTCAAAGCACAAGTCCAGTGCCTGGGAAACAAATCACAGTATCAACCAAAAGATACAAATTATGTTAATCGTGTCCTTCCTTGTGTTCTGCATTTTGACACAGTGGGGAGGTGTGAGGTGTGTGTGTGCCAATGAAACTGAGGGTTATGCCTGTGGGAATTCTAACTCCTAGTAGGACCACCCACACAGAGGTCAAAGGGTAGACACCAGATGAAAAGCCTATGGGTCCTCCAGGTTGAGAGTTGAGCAATAGGCCAACAACCTGTCCTCATAAACCAGTTAAGTTATAGAAACACAACAAAGTTGCCATTTTGGCAAACAGCATGATATAAGGAATGGTGAAGCCTTGTTCATTCTCTAAGTAACGTCTGAGAGCACAGGAAAGATTCAGATCAGACTTATTGTATTTGCTAGCCATAAACCAAGCCACCCACCATTTCTAATTTAAAGTATTGCATATAAAATTAAATTTAATGTCCCATCTACTATATGTCAATCTTTACTCCTTCCATGCCCAGAGCGAACCTGGTCCCACTCAAGTTGCCCACTGCCCATTCCTCAAGCAGGAGACTCGGTGCAGTGCCAGGGATCAACAGGTGGTAATTCTAGTGATGAAGTCCTTATGCTTTGGAGTTACATGCCCCGACAACTGCTGGGGTGAAATTTTTATATACATGAAAATTTAATCACTGAAGCTTATTCCTACTACATTCGTGTCAAGTGCTAGGACCTGGGCAGAGATGCAGAGTTATTTGGCTGAATTGCCCAGCCAGATCATTATATTATTTTTTGACCAACAAGTATAAAAGGAATTTGATGTCTGTCTGAGGCAGAGGAAATAGGAGCTGGACATAGGAATCCTGCAGGTAAGGGAAGAATCTTAACGTAAATTTGTTTCAGTGTAGAATAAAGGCAAACTCCAGAATGGGGGTAAAATTGTACCGTATCCAGTGTGTGTTCGCTGCTAGGAAAAGTAACACCGTTTTCAGTTTGGTTGAGAGAGAGAAAAGTCACTATTCAGCCTACTAATGTGTAAATGGAGAAGCTATTCTATCAACTTCCACAACATTACCAGTACACTCTCATGATGTAACACAGAGTAAGTATAGATGACAAGTTCAGTCTGCAAAAGTTAGTTTCAGATAGCAAGACGACAGAGTCAGGAATACTGTATTTTGCCCTTTCAAGTAAAATAAAGCAGGCGATAGGAGCACTGGTAATAGAATTAGGATGATGAAGAATGCAGTAGTAGAGAAATCAAGAGCAAATATCAAGTCAGTCTGGAAAACTCAGTTGTCAGATGATCCTTATTTATCTTGAATCCACTTCAGTAGTTTAATGTACATCAGTGTAGTCTTTGTCCCTTATGGACTACTGTTTCTCGACAGGTACTATATGCAGTTTAATTGGCTACAATATTGTTGCTGGTATATTTGCATTGACAAATTTTTCTCCAGTTTCTACCAGTTTGTCTTTTGTTCTAAATAATTTGGTTATTGTCAACATGGGGAAAACGTCAACATGTTTTCTTTCAGGCCAAAGCAAAGACTCACTCATTCAGTTGTGGTCGTTTGCAAATGAAGCACAAGATGTGAAGTGTTGTAGTTCTTGCCAGATGTTACCTGTGAATGATTATATCATATTAGTATATAGAGTCCATCACTAGAGAATCTCCAATCACTCTGCAAATACTAATTTATCAATTCTTAACTCCCTAATGCCACTGAGATAAATAAATATTTCTATTTTACAGAGCAGGTGTCAGGAATCGGGACCTGCAACAGAGCTAATCTCCAGGCAGCCTCTGCAGTACAGCTGACCTGCAGCAAGTTGCCTGATTGGTTGCAGGGGCCTGGAGGCTGGATCTTAAGCCAGCAACAGCAGTAGCTCATTGGCTTCTCAACGCTCATGCCCACCACTGTGCCTACTCCTGTGTTACCTTGTTCTTCCTGCTTGTGCCTTCCACCCAGTCTTGGCTTTGTCCTGCCCCTGCCTTCCACCCTTCTTGCTTGATACCCTGCTTCCTGCAGTTCCTGCTGTCTGGTTTGACCACTGGCTTTGGTCCGTGACTCCAGACTCTAGCTTGACCTTTGGCTTCAGCTTCTGACTACTGACTCTGCTTCTGAACCTAGTCCTTGGGACCTGATGCCTGCTCTGACCACTAAGCAAGACTGCCCTCATCCTGGTTGTCTGACAGAGGGAAACTAAGGCAGAAAAGTAGTGTAGTGACATACAGACTCCTCTGAGTCCCTTAGTATCAGCATTATGGTTAGAATGAAGAAGTTTGGTAGGGCAGTCCTGCACTCAGCGATCAGGTGAACTCTGACCCCTCCCCTGGGGTTACTGCTTGGAAGTCCCCTATTGGACTGCACATGAGCAATCACTCAAAGAAGAAAAAACTGTTACTTACCTCTCATAACTGTTGTTCTTCGAGATGTGTTGCTCATAATCCTTCCAAATCCCACCCACTTCCCCACTGTCGGAGTATTCCTGCAAGAAGGAACTGAGCAGGTGGCGAGTTGGCAGGGACTTATATACACCTCCATAAAAGGCCCCACTCTAGGGGTCTCCACAGCCAACCCGACGGGTACTGCTAGGGGAAAAACTTTCTGGTGATCGTGCATGGGTCACACGCACACACCTATTGGGATGGACATGAGCAACACATCTCTAAGAACCACGGTTACAAGAGGTAAGTAACCGTTTTTTCAAAGGTCTTTGTTGGTTTCCCTTTGTTGGTAATTTTGGTTTTTTTATTCACATTGTATTATCTCATTTGTCATCCAGAGATTTTATTTTATTTTTTTATATAT
Organism: Chelonoidis abingdonii; assembly: GCF_003597395.2. Lineage (NCBI taxonomy): Eukaryota > Metazoa > Chordata > Testudines > Testudinidae > Chelonoidis > Chelonoidis abingdonii. The sequence continues at coordinate 264,503,074 of NC_133770.1, read as the reverse complement.
ATATATGCTCATTTTTAATCTCCCAAGTTACATGACATGTAATTAGTTTTTGTTCACTGAACTTCTGAAGTTTTATATTATACGAGCACAAGGTACAATCAGGAAATGTTGTTATACTTTCCTCTGGTTTCTCCATGTAATTCTCACAGTTGTGGTAATAAGAACAAGAGTACTTCTGGCACCTTAGAGACTAACAAATTTATTTCAGCATGAGCTTTCGTAAGCTACAGCTCACTTCTTCGGATGCATAGAATGGAACAAACAGACAAAGTTGTGGTAATAGTTAGATTATTTGGTCCCTTTTGCGAAGGATTCAGGAGTGCTAGCTTTAAAAACTAACTGGAGTTTTCTAATCCTTCCAAAGCTTGGACTGAGGACATAGTTTTGTTTGTCCTGAGCATCCTCAACTGCTATTTTCACCACTTCTATTCCCTTCCACCCCTCTCAGCCTTGTGACTTTTGGATAGTAGGGGCTGTGGCAAGGTCTCTCCACTGAAACAGTGTGAATTATAGGTGCCATAACTAGGCAGCCATTTCTTTTGGCTAAAGTTATAGATAAATTATTCTATGAGAGAACTCCATGGTTCGAATGTTCTTAGGGTTAATTGTCTTCCTGAACTATTGAAATGCTGTTGCTCTAGCTGGAAAGCTGTGACAGAAAGGAGCCAGACTTGTTTAGCAGACCTGTAGTCTCATCCTCTGGTACAAAAACACTAGTTGTTTCTACGATATGACAGGAAGGGCTAAAAAGAGGAGGCTTGAGATGCATACAAAAACAACTGGCACTGAGGCTCATTAGGCTTGGATAGATTCAATTTTCTGACTGTCCATAGGGGATGGTCTGTAGAATTATGTTGGGAATGATAAATGTTTTCTATGTCTTTTTAACTATGCGCTAGAATTTACAGAATTAAATCCCTTTTATTAGATCATTAAAAACCTCTTAAAAAGAATGTTATTCTCTACTACACTCTAGGTTTTAGACATGCATGACATCCGATGAAGTGGGTATTCACCCACGAAAGCTCATGCTCCAATGTCTGTTAGTCTATAAGGTGCCACAAGACTCTTCACTGCTTTTACAGATCCAGACGAACGCAGCTACTCCTCTGGCCTGGTCTACACTACATGTTTAAACCGATTTTAGCAGCGTTAAACCGATTTAACACTGTACTCATCCACACTACGAGGCCCTTTATATCATTATAAAGGGCTCTTTAAATCGCTTTCTGTACTCCTTCCCAATGAGAGGAGTAGCGCTAAAATCGGTACTACCATATCGGATTAGGGTTAGTGTGGCCGCAAATTGACGGTATTGGCCTCCGTCGTATCCAGCTGCACCACTGATGCCGCTTTGGACACAGCAATCTGAACTTGGATGCAGTGCCAGGTAAACAGGAAAAGCCCCGCGATCTTTGAATTCTTTCTGTTGCCCGGTGAGCTCGCTGATCAGCACGGTGGCGATGCCAGTCCAAATCCAAAAGAGCTCCAGCATGGACCGTATGGGAATAGTGGATCCGATCGCTGTATGGGAGACAAATCTGTTCTATCAGAGCTTCGTTACAGAAGACGAAATGCACCAAGCATTTGGGAAATCTCCAGGCTACACAGTGCTGCGTGACAAGCGTAACGGAAAGCCAGGACTCAAATGGACGGTCATGGAGGGGGAGGGGGCACTGAGGACTCCAGCTATCCCACAGTCCACAGCAGTCCCCGGAAAGTATTGCATTCTTGGCTGAGCTCCCAGTGCTTGTGTCAAACACATTGTCCGGCCACCCACGTGAAAGAAAAGGGAAAAAATAGTTTCTTGACTTCTTTTAATGTCACCCTAGTGTACTGAATGCTGCTGGTAGATGCAATGCTGCGGCAGGAAGAAAGTATCCGCTCCTCTTTCCTCCCCGGTGGGAGACGTACAATATGCTTGATAGCTGCTGAATTCCTGGCTGGCCTCAGGGTACAGCGGCCGGGGGCACCTGGGTAAAATAGGATGATTCCTGGTCATTTCCAGTAGATGTACAGAACGGCTGGTAACCGTCTTCATCATAGCAATGCGGGCGAGCTTCATCAGCCCCTCCCTTTCATGTGTAAAGAAAGATTCTGTACTGCCTGGACTGTCATGCAGCGGGATGCTGGGCTCCTCTCCCCCCACTGCTAATGTCCTGGCCTGGACTATTAGTAGCCCTGGAGCTGCACTCTCCCTCATTTACCATCAACAAGTCACTGGTTCTTATCCTGCATTCTTATAACTCTGACCACAAATGGGGACACGTGCATGGTAGCCCAGGCAGTCTGGGGGAGGAGGGAAACACGGTTGGGTGTCGGCAGGCAACCCCGTGAATGCATGGCTACATATTTCTGCGGATCTGACACGGAGCAGCTGTGTTTCTGCTCTCTGATAAACTGGCTCCTAGAACACTTGCCATATTTCGAGGCAGGACTAACTCTATTTTTAATACAAAGGGGGATGATCGGGAGTCATTTCCATTTTTGCCTTTGCCCGCCGGCCGCACTCAGCAGGGCACTCAGATAGCAGGCATGACGTACAGAAGACGATAGCCTGTCATCTCATTGCCAATTAAATGGCACAGATGTACAGAACGACTGATAACTGTCTCTTCATTCGCCAAAAGCAAATGCATGCTGCTGGTTGTGCTGCAGCCTAATCCCTCTGTCCAGCGGCTCCGTCCACACGATGCACAGTAAAAAAAAAAAAAAAAAAAAAAAAAAAGCTGAACGGGCTCCATGGTTGCCGTGCTATGGCGTCTGCCAGGGCAATCCAGGGAAAACAGGTGCGAAATGATTGTCTGCCGTTGCTTTCACGGAGGAAGGAATGAGTGACGACATTTATCCAGAACCACCCGCGACAATGATTTTTGCCCCATCAGGCACTGGGATCTGAACCCAGAATTCCAAGGGGCAAGGAAGACTGTGGGAACTATGGGATAGCTACGGAATAGCTACTCACAGTGCAACGCTCTGGAAATCGACGCTAGCCTCGGACCATGGACGCACACCACCGAATTAATGTGCTTTAGTGTGTCCGCATGCACTCGACTTTATGCAATCTGTTTTACAAAACCGGTTTATGTAAAATCGGAATAATCTCGTAGTGTAGACATACCCTCTGATACTCTTTGATTACTGTTTTTCCGCCAGCAGTGCATGCATCTAGACCACATTTCCCTAGTTTGCTTATGAGAGTGTCATGTGAGACACTATCAAAAGCCTTACTAGAATCAAGATATACCACATCTATTGCTTTACCTACCCCCATCCATTAGGCCAGTAACTTTGTCAAAGAAGGAAATTAGGTTGGTTTGGCGTGATTTGTTCTTGACAAATCCATGCTGGCTATTTCTAATAGCCCTATTATCCTGTGGGTGCTTACGAACTGATTGTTTTAATAATTTGTTCCAGTATTTTTCCAGGTATCAAAGTTAGGCTGACCGGTCTATAATTCTTGCATCCTCTTTGATGATCCAAGAACAAGGTCAGCATAGAAATATCAACTGCTTGAAGGGTTGACCCAGAAGGAGGGAAGAAAGGCAGTTAACAAGGTGAGTCCTTGATGGAAGAGCCCAGAGCTTTTAGAGGAAAAGAGGCCCCACCCATTAGGCTGCCAGAGTCTCCTCTGCAATTGTCTTTACAGAATGGCCAGGGACTCTTTGTGACTTAAGAGCTTTTGTATAGACAGCAGGCCCATTATTCTTCCTAAGATGGTTGGAAGAAAAACGATGAGGGAGATGGTTAAGTCAGCAGGTCTTTTACATCCTTCTCCATCTCTCCACTGTGAGTTTCCATGCTGGACATAGTCCTTGGGGAAACCCCATATGAATTTTGATAGAACGATGACTGTGAGTTGTTCTTACATTTGCAGCCTTTAACGTGTTCCTGGAGTTGGGGGCAAGAGGTGGCACTTAATGTCCCTGGCACATTAGTTGGGTGATTTCCTGTTCATGGGCCCCAAGGACGTGGGCAATGTGAGGCATTGCTGGGCCATTTCTTAGTTTCCTGGACAGGTTCAATGTTCCACAAGGATGGGACCATTATTGCTTATTTAAATATTGAACTGGACACTGACACAGGAAGCTTGGATTCCTAAGGACAAAATCATTGCACTAAGGGAACATATGGCAGGATTAAAAAAAGGAGGCCAAGGTAATGTGGAAGAAAAGCTATCCTCTCATGTTTCCTTGTTCTCAGTGGTTGTGCACCATATTTCCTCCTCATTTCTTCTTCCATTGCGCTTTTACAGTCAAACCTACTGCTTCATCTAACTACATTTTTTTTTGAGGGCAGACTGGGACACCTTGTTTGGTTTCCTTTTCTCATCATAACTCTTTGTGTGTCAACCAGCCTTCTGTGCCATTATATGCTGGAGGGCAACATACAGCCCTAAGGAAATATATGATGATAAAATCATCATCACTGATGTCATCAGTCACTGAGTTTGCTTTAATAATTTATTTACTGTATCCTGTATCCCATCTTGGTGTCATTTCCCTAACTCACTGCCACAGGCTACTAGTTGAACAAAAAACTCAGTCAAAATACATAGGGGAAATTTTGTGCACAGTTGCTGAGCTATTGTGGAAGATGTCATGCTAGAAATTTGGCTAATTACTGTATCTGTTTTCAGGAGGAATTCATTAGGCAGAGATCTATCTGCATAATTATGAAGTAACTTTTTTTCATGCTGTCCTTAATCTGTCCACTTTCATTTATTCTATTGGCTGATTTCATTCTCCTCCAGCTCATTAGACTGGCAAGCTTTAAGAAACAAATCTTCATGACAAGTAGGTTTTTCGAAGCTCTTCCAAACCCACTCTTTGGCTATTGATAGTACTTATGAACATGTCCTCAATGCCACTGTACTTAGCAATATATCATCTTTCTCTCCTGCATCTGTTCTATGTAAATGGAAACATTAACACTTGCTGGCTGGATTACAAAATCCAAATGATACCACACGAAGCAGGAGCAACTGCCAAGCAGAGAGCAGTTGTTGCCACTTTTATTTTCTTTCTGTCACAGCTGTTAATCTCTTCCTGTATTGGTGCTGTTGCTAAGCATAGCTCTGAATTAAGGGGATCTAGGCCATCTCAAGCCAACAAAAAATAGGCTAATTTTTGCCTAGGAAAAGGAGAAAATGTCTTTTCAGATCATTTACCACTCTAGGTAATAAACTGGAAAGACTGTTAGGTTACCGCAGTTGTATGTGCTTCAGCAACGCTTTTTTTAATAGACATGTACAATAAATCAGACTCATGGAAATGTAGGGCTGGAAAGGACATCAAGAGTCACTGTACCTTCCCTAAACTGTTGTACAGCATAATGTTTTTAGCCTACGGGCAAAGCTCTTTCCATATTCTTCCAGATAGAATGAAATATCACACACTATGGCTCAGATCCTCAGCTGATTGATGGGCACCACAGAATTCAGTAGAGCATTGATTTACATAAGCAGAGGACATGGGCCATCCATTACTGGCATGTTGCAACAGGATTGGGAGGACCAGGGGTGTTGTGGTAAACTCCCATAGCCCAGCCATGTCCCATCCTTTTCACTTTTCATGTCCTCTCTCCAGTGATGAGCTGCCAAAATATTAACAACAGATTCCCTCCTCCTCACCCCACGAGGGGGTCATGGCCGCCCCCCCAGGACTCCTGCCCCATCCAACCCCCCATGTTCCTTGACACCTCCCCAGGACCCCTGCCCCATCCACCCCCCTTCCCTGTCCCCTGATGTCCCCCTGGGACCCCTGCCCCATCCAACCACCCCTTCTCTCTGTCCCTGACTACCCCTGGAAACCCTGCCCCTGACTGCCCCATCCAACCCCTGCTCCTTCCTAACTGCCCCCCTGGGACCCTTGCCCCCATTCAATCCCCCTGTTCCCTGCCCTCTGACCGCCCAACCCCCCAAACTCCCCTGCCCTCTTCCAACACCCCGTCCCTGCCCCCTTACCATGCTGCCTAGAGCCACTTGGTCAGGACCAGGGGCTGGGCCGGGGGTGCTAGGCCGGGACCAGGTGCCAGGCTGGAGGGAACCGCTCGGCTGGGACCAGGAGCCAGGTCGGAGGGAGCCGCTCGGCCGGCCTGAGCCAGCTGCACCTCCCCTCCCCCCGCGCCCCAGCTTACCTGCGTGCCTGCTGCTTGTTTCAGGCTTCCCACGAACATCTGATTCACGGGAGGCAGGGGAGGGGGAGGAGAAGGAGAAGGGAGTGGAGCATTCAGGGAGGAGGGGGAAGTGAGCTGGGGCTGGGGTAGAATGGACAGCTGCCAAAGCTTTTGTTAAATAAAGCCCTTATAGAACCGGTTGTCCCAGAACAACCGGTTCTAAAAGGGCTTCTAAATTTAACAACTGGTTCCTGCGAACCGGCTCCAGCTCACCACTGCCTCTCTCCCCTACTACCAGCCCTTGCCCCGTCTGGGAATTTTAGGACTAGGCATAATTTCCACTATGTTAGAAGTATTGCAACCAAACCACAGCACCTAGCAGTATGTTGAAGTGCTATAAAATATATGTGCCTGCCAGTTGTTTATAAAACAAAGGACTGTTAAGATGGCCTCTATTTGCAGACTGAATTCAATATGAAATGTAAAGTGTTGCTGCAAACTAAGGTGTAGGTGTGCGATGTTATTTCTTAAAGCAGAACAGTGAAGCTGTTTCCTTCTCTGATCAGTTGTATGCCCCAGAGCAGGCCCATGAGAGTGCAGGCTATAGAAACGAAGAAGTGGGAGGGCTAGTGCTAGCAAAGATTTCAGTAAAATTGGTCAAATGGATTCAGTTATTTCTGTGGTCATTCTGGAGACCATATCTGGAGCTGTGGCAGCCAGACAGCTCAGCTGTTAATTCTAGAACAAAAACAAAATACAAGACTTGAGCACACACAATGCCATAATCAAATTCAGTGGTAGCTAACGCCCATGGTGGCACACTAATCTCAAATTGTCATAACAAAGCAAGGTGCCACATCAGCATCTGCCAATCCTTTTTGCCTAAATATACCCAGGGAAAACCCTGGCTGGAAGACAGTGGGAAAGGATACAAATGGTAATTTTGGAGGAGGGGGAGTTAGTGGTCCACCTCTTCGCCTACAGCTTGTTGGGATAAGCCTTTTTTCCTCTTTGTTTTCCCCCCCCATATAATTTGACTGCTTAGATTCAGGAGTTAGTGTATACAAACTCTGGCACCTATATCATGATGATAGAGAAACACATGGTCCAACTTTGTGCGATTTCTGTTGAAGTCAAGGGATTTGATTCTTCTCTGACTTACTACAATTGTATGGTGGTGTATTCTAGTGATTTCAGTGGCATTACTCCTGACGGAGGTGATGTTAGCAGGTTTGCAGGTGCTGGAAGGGATATACAGAATGTTTTTGAGTAGCTCCCCTCTATCTTTCAGAGACATATGGGACAGAAGTTTTGTGTAGCTGCGTACATGTCCTGAAGACTCTTACGTGGTATCCCATTCTGTCACTCCTCATATTCAGCATGCACATGGTATCCACACCAGTGCTGAAATAGTTAAATTATACACACAGTCATAGAAATGTGGGGCTGGAAGAGACCTCGAGGTCATCTAGTCAGATGCTTGTAAAATCTTTAATAATAAATAATAGAAAAGGGCACAGAGATCCCTTTCCCACTGGTCCCATGTACGTAACAGGTATGTGAACATCTGTCATGCCCATGACACTATGGGTACGTCTACACTGCACGATTATTTCGAATTAGCTTAAACCGATATTACAAAACAGATCTAATAAAATCGGTTTAGCGCGTCCACAGTGGGATCCTGAAATCGATTGTGCGTCCATGCTCCAAAGCTACCATCGATTTCAGGAACGGTTCGCACTGTGCGGTAGCTGTTTCCTCAGCTAATCACCAGTAGTTGCCCACTTCCGTGTGAGAGCACCAGTGCCTGATGGGGCGCAAGAAAACATTTCCCCGGTGGTGCTGTGGTACGCTTCACCCCTCCCTTGTGGAAGGCGCAGGACACCCGTTGCGGCGCCTTTCTTCGCGGAAGTGCCCATTAGCAAACGCGTATAGCCACAGCAATTCTTTCCCTTTTTTCTTCACGTGGTGGAGGGGGGAAATAAACTGAGGAGCGTCCTAACCACCACCAGACACTGCCTTTTTGAACCTACAGACATTGGGAGCTCAGCAAGAATGCAATAAATTTCAGAGGCTGCCCCTGTGGACTGCTGGGATAGCTGGACCAGTCCTCAGTACCCCCTCCCTCCCTTCCATGAGCGTTCCATTTGAGTCTCTTTCCATCGGCCTTTCCCGCTTACGGCTTGTCACGCCAGCGCTGCTGTATCCTGAGTTATTTTATTCAAACGCTTTGGCATTTCGTGTTCTGTTAACGGAGCTGGATACAACAGATTTGTCTCCCATAAGCGATCAGACCCTAGTATCTCCCGACGGCTATGCTGGAGCTCTTTTCGATTTCACAGAACCTGCAATGCCCAAAGCCGTGCTGATCAGAGCTCCCACGTCTGGCGCAATGCAGGCATGTACATTCAAAAGTTCGTACCGAGGGGCTATAGTTCCGTTACACTGCCCGCTGCACTCCGAGCTCAGAATTGCGTCCAGAGCGCAGTGCTGCATCGGGATGCCCGCCCGGAGCCAATAACCGTCGATTTCCTCCACACGAAACCCTAATCCGACCGTTATCGCTATCGATGATTTAGCGCTACTCTCTACGTTTGGAGGAGTTTCCGAATCTCTCTCTGGTGGGCTATCGAATTTAGCGCTACTCCTCTCGTTTGGGAGGAGTTCCGAAATCGATTTAAGGAGCCGTTTAACTAGATATTAATGACGACGTCATGTGAACGGATACAGCGTTAAATCGGTATATTGGCCATTAAACCGATTTAAAGTCGCAGTGTAGACCTGGCCTCTCTGATGGTGAGACAAATATCCTATTCATGCACAGTAAGGCATCAGAATCCCATTTTGGGCAAACAGGTTTAAAGTCATCAGGGCTCAATTAATCCCTGCGCTGCTGTCAGTGGATTGGGAGTGTACTCCAGGGGATCCTAGGTTGCGGGTTGCAGTGTAGGGGAGCCATGACTCCATAGCATCCTTTTCCTCCCAAACATAATAGCAGGAGTGAGTGCAATGGAATTTTGAGAGCAGAAAAAGGGGATTATGCCTGGCATTATCCTCTGTTGGCCTCATGGCTATTCCAGTGGATACCATCTGCAGCTGCTACTACGCAGCATGGAAGGAAATGAAGAACCAGAGCTGTTTCACAGAAAACCTTGGCCCTTCATGGATTGGAAGTGCTGTTCCCTAAATCTTGAGGATCCACATGATGGAGAGGCTGCACCCTCAGCCTTTTCCACAGCTCCCCTGGCCCCTCTTGAGGAGAAGATTTGATAGAGAATCATGAGGTGAACCTGACTGAGTTACTGGACGCCTCCTCACTTCCAAGGGGGTATTTCCATGGCAGGGTTGCAACTTGCAAGCAAATTACCATGTTGGGAGGGGTTTCTTAAGTCTGTTGTTTGGCTCTCCATAGGACTGGGCAATGCTGTGAAGCACAAACATACATTTCCTCCTGAAAATTGCCCGCATCACCCATGGTTTTTCTCTGTAGTTAGATGCATGACGACCTAAGACGATGCAAGTAATTAATGGACTAGTCACTAAATGAATGTGATTGTTTGTGCTGAACTATAAATAGGCAGAAGTAGTACAAATGGGAAAGTACCTGTGATGTTACCCGATTGGTTTCATTACTCTGTTAGTTCAGCATATTTCTTGGGCTGGTGTTAATGAAAGGGGAGTATTGCCTCAGGAAAATGCAAGGCCATCAGTGAGACATCTGTAATAAACACTAGGATGCAGTGTGGGCTAAGAATATTTAAGGGAGATATATTCTGTGCTATGACCAGATCTGTTGGGACCAATGTATATTACTTACTAGCTTTTTATTTAAATATCGTATAGCAGGGAGGAGGAAGGGTGACTCTTAGGATTTCCTATTTGGGGATACAAATTTCCTATAACGCAGTTGCTCAGCAGCAACCTGTTGGCTTGATTGGAAGTGCCAATATATACTATCAATCTCATATCAGTGATTTATTCATTTTTCACATTGTCGTTAAGTAGACCTGGATACCTCCATTCTGGAGGGCTACATCTAGCTGCTCAGGAGTGGAATTAATTTTTTTCAACTTCTCCTGCTTTATGAGGGCAACACAATTAAGTTGTATTTTGAAACTGGGAAAAAATAACGAGTCTGTGTCTCTCTCCCCTCCAGCTCTTTAATAAGGTTTCTGCTTCAGATCCAGTTACAAACCTTTTACAAAATCATTGCTGTGTGTCTGTGTATGCAGTAGTAGTACAACGGTGTTGGTTTCAGGACATTAGAGAAACAAGGTGGGTGAGGTAATATTTTTTATTGGACAAACTTTTTGAGCTAGAAAGCTTTTTTCAGACCTGTGTAAGCTCTAAAGCTTGTCTGTCTCACCAACAGAAGTTGGTCCAATAAATTATTACCTCAACCACTTTTTCTGTCTAGATTGAAACAGGCCACTTTATGATTATTCTGATTTACACCTTTCTTTTAGTAGCTTTTCCTGCTACACCTCTCTTCCAAATCCTCAGCACACCAGGAACACCAGTATAAGTTCCTGGTGTAAATTACACCTTGACCAATCAATTTAGTGTAACACATAAATTGAGAAAACAAGAAGGTTAAATTACATCGTTAGCCTCCCTTAGCTTCACTCAGACTCATCTCTAAACTTTTATTCCTGCATCTCTGTGAGACCCAGGAAGCAGGGGCGGCTCCAGGCACCAGCACAGCAAGCGCATGCCTGGGGCGGCAAACCGTGGGGTGCAGCCTGCTGGTTGCCATGAGGGCGGCAGTCAGGTGGCCTTCGGTGGCATGCCTGCGGGAGGTACGCCAGTCCCACGGTTTCAGCAGTAATTCGGCAGCGGGTACGCCGAAGGCGCGGGACCGGCAGACATCCTGCAGGCATGCTGCCGAATCTGCGTTACCAGCGGACCTCCCTGCAGGCAGGCCACCAAAAGCTGCCTGACTGCTGCGCTTGGAGTGGCAAAATACATAGAGCCGCCCCTGCCAGGAAGGAATAAGGGCCATATTCCAGCTTTGGGTACATACGTCAGTGGGAGCTCTCTGAAGCCAGGACTTTACAGATATATAGTTAACTCTGAACCTGTAAATCTCATGGATTTGCCAGCATGCCTGTGTTGTTCACTGTTTAAACATGGAGAGAGTTTTTTTTCAATATTGTGTTTTAGAAATGTTTAAGCTGGTGACTATACCATAGGGAACTCATTTTAAAGAGTCAGGTGGCAAAGCTTTCTCACCATTCATAAAAGTGGCAAAAGAGGGTAGACAGGAACCCTTGTAGAAGTCCCACAGATTTTTCTCAAGTAAATAGTTCCATGAGATCTGTGGATAGTAAAATACAGTGTCCAAATAGATACAGCTACTCCACAGGGATCAAGTTAGAACTACCAGAATCAGAACTCTTTAACTTGGTTACTTCTCTCTGCCCCTACAGTAATAAACAAATCTAGGTTTCAGCAACACCTGCCTTTAGGCAATATGGAGGCAAATAATTGCTAGTCCTACATACCAGCATAGATTTCGATTATTGAAAAGAAGGTCAAGAGGTGAATTGATCATGGTCTCTAAGTATCTACAGAGGGAAAAGATCCAACACTAGAGAGCTCTTTAATCAAGCAGGAAAAGGCATAATGAGATCCAAGAGCTGGAAGTTGAAATGAGACAAACTCAACTGGGAAATCAAGTGTAGTTTTTCAAGTGAGAGTAATTACCCACTGGAATATTAAGGCATGTCTTTTCATTTCAGTCTTTAAATCAAGGCTGGATGTCTTTCTAAAAAAAAATCTCATAATTTAACCACAGGTTATTGGACATGTGAGCATTACTGGATGGAATTCTGTCAGCTGGGTTATGTAGGAGATCAGAGTCGATCACAGTGGTCCTTTCTGGCTTTAAAATTTATGAATCTATGAAGAGACACTTTCGTAAACAGAAAGAGGCTCACAATGTTGGTGTCAAGGATGCCTCAACTAAGATCTCAGAAATGGAGTGAAAACTCCCCAACAGCAAATCAACTTTAAAAGGTACTTGGTCCTGAATGCACTCTAATAACTGCCAGTAGATTGTACCTAAAAGGAATAATTGTCTGCTATATATGTCCTGGCTATCCATAGGAGACAGATAATTGCTAATGAGACACATTATCTTTCACACAAAGTCAAGAATGCTTTTCAAGCACCCTCTCCACCCACCAAAAAAAAAAAAAAAAAAGTAAAATCCCTTATCTTGCGTTGCTGCATATAAAAGATTTTATATGGAATAACAGTGTTCAAAATATCATTTCACAAGGAGATTACTAGAAATGGATTAGTTGAATAGAAAATAAGATTTTTATAATCCTTTAGTAATTTGTTGTTTTGACCTTTGCATTTAATTTTTTAAATTGTAGGTGGCAAATGCTGGACAGGTGGGATGATGATGAGTGATGCAGGAATTTATAGTAGTGGAGAACTGGTTGAATCCTTTAACTGATCACTTCCAGATTAAGGGCCTGATTCTCATTCATGCTTATGCCCCTTTATACTGCTCTTGCAGCTTGCAAAAGGGGTGGCCTTAGCGTGGATGTCATGTAATTTAGTCTCATTTTAAGGCTTCTTTATATTATCAGACCAGTGTAAAGGGGTCTTAGTGTAGATGAAAATCAGGCCCTTAACCTTTGGGTTTTTTATGTTGTCTCAGAGACACAATTCCTTCCTTGGATTGCTCCTAGGGCAGCACAGCTTCTGTCGGCTAGAAGCAATGTCTCAATCTGGGTTAGGGCAGAGGGATAGCTTAGTGGTTTGAGCATTGGCCTGCTAAACCCAGGGTTGTGAGTTCAGTCCTTGAAGGGACTATTTAGGGAACTGGGGTAAAACCCTGTCTGGGGATTGGTCCTGCTTTGAGCAGGGGGTCAGACTAGATGACCTCCTGAGGTCCCTTTCAACCCAGATATGGTATGAATCTGGCCCTTAATAAACAACATCTTTTTTTAAGTTCAATATCTGTATTTTATTAAAT
>NC_133770.1:264451180-264489863 GCF_003597395.2 Chelonoidis abingdonii | reverse complement strand
CAACCTAAACCTCCCACACTGCAACTTGAGACCATTACTCCTTGTTCTGTCATCAGGTACCACTGAGAACAGTATAGATCCATCCTCTTTGGAACCCCCCTTCAGGTAGTTGAAAGCAGCTATCAAATCCCCCCTTATTCTTCTCTTCTGCATACTAACTAAATCCCTTCCATAGTGACAAACTTAAACTGGAAAAGGCATTCTTATTCCAGAAGAAATGTCCATATACCAATGTAACTGTATCAGGTTAAATTCAACTTAGCTTAGAACAGTATCATTTCTCCAGGCAGACAAGCTCTGAATCACCAACAGCAGTATCTGCAGCACATAAGTGCTCTTCATTGTCTTCCATCCCAGCACTGACTTGATGTAGCAGGGTGGTCATGTCACTGCTGCCTTGAAGGGCATAAAACAGCCCTGAGAGAGGGCTGCAGTGGGGAAAAGCCAGGGTGATTGAGGGATGCAGCCACAGCTGGCCCTATAAGAGCACTGAGGGCCAGAGGCAAGGAGACAGTCTCTGTCTAGCTGTAGAGAGAGAAGGGCCTGGCTGCTAGGAGCTGAGCAGGGTACCTAAAGTGGAACAGGGCTAGGAAAAGGCCAGAGAAGCTGGGGACCTCTGGCCTGGAAACCGCACCCCACCCCCACCCAGGCTGCAGGCCTTGTTAAAGGCCGAGAAGGTACTGGGGTTGCAGAGAGGGCAGCCAAAGGGTAGGCAGAGGCAGCAGGTCCAAACCCTCCTTGCCAATGATGAGTGGCAATTATACTGCAATCCACCCCAGTGAGTGGGGGCTAGATGGTGACAGGCAGTAGCGCAAGACTGAGGCGAGGTGGGGATAGGGAGTTGGGGGTTCCCTGGGGAGGGGAGACCCAGTGAGATTGTGGGATGCTTCTAGGGGGCAGAACCCCAAGAGAAGGGGCACTGGGGTCCAGGAGGGACACAAGGGCCAGTGGCAAGACGAGACACCAGCTTGTAGAGGGCGCTCTGGAGGCCAGACAGCTAATTCCCTGGACGACCAGCAGGAGGCGTCGCCGGGTGAGTCATCATGCCATTATACTTGGCCAGACCCTGTTTTGCTTGTAAGACCTCGTGTGGTCACAACACCGACTCGTGGCTGATGAGAAAGAAGAGAGGTAATTCAATGGTACAATTCAGTTCTCAGTTAGATGGAATTACCACACTGGATCTATTCAGAACCTAGGCCTACAAATCAATGCACAAAAATTGATATTAACGCGGGTACAGAGGTTAGAATTCATAGGAGTTGACCTCTACTCCATCTGGGTGAGGATGCTTCTTCCACATCACAGATTCCTCAGCTTCTCCACTTCTTTAGAGAGAGTGCAATCCAGCCCAAAAATTTCAGCCAGACACTGTCTCCAGCTTCTGGGCCATATGGCCGAAGGCACATTGATTATAGCTCGTGCCAGACTGTGCATGAGATGCCTCCAAGAATGGTTCGTTTTGGTTTACAGACCTAAGAGAGACAACATAAATAAACTGCTACCGATGCCCACCAAGATCATCAATCAAAATGGTGGAAAGACCCAATAAATGTCTGCACAGGAATCCTGTTTGTTCAGTCTCCCCAGTCGCAGCTCCTGACCATTGATACATCCCTCATAGGAAGGGGCACACATCTCAACAATTTCACAGTGCTGGGGCAATGATTTCCATCTGGAATATGCCTTCACATCAAACTGCTCAAACTCAGAGTGGTCAGGAAAGATGTGCTCACTTCCTCCTGCTGATCAGAGGCACGCGCACACACCAGTCATGAGGGACAACATGGCCTGCATATATTCTATAAATGCAAAAGGAGTCATCAGCTCATCCTCCCTGTGCATGGAAGCACAAACTATGGAACTGGTGCATTTCCCACAATATCAGCAGCCTGCCTACCAGGAGCGCACAACGTGACAGCAGACAATCTCAGCAAATTCCCCCACAATCACAAATGGGAGATAGATTCAGTGATACTCCATGACATATTCCAGCAATGAGGAACACTGACAATAGACCTATTTGGCACTTACCAGAACCAGAAATGTCCACAGTACTACTCCAGAGCGGGGATCGGACGACATTCCACGGGGGACACTCTCCTCCTGTCATGGGACAAAGGCCTTCTTTATGACTTTCCCACATTCCCTGTAGTACTGAAAGTCCTCTTGAAAATAAAAAGAGAAAAAGCAAACGTCATACTGATTGCTTCCACCTGGGCCAGAAAGACATGGTATCCTTACCTGTCACAACGGGCGGTATGTCCCTCGATGACTCTTCCAATCACTCCTTACCTTCTATCACAGAACGAGAGGTGCACTCTCCATCCCAACCCGCTGATACTGCAGCTCAAAGCCTGTCTTCTTCATGGTTCCAGCACACAGAAACATCTTGCTCTGAAGAGGTACAGGAAGTGTTATTACTCAGTAGAAAGGTGGCTCCCCGTCAAACCTATCTACAAAAGTGAACTAGATTTCAGATCTGGTGCCAACTCAAAAGCATCACCCTGTAATCCTAGACTTTCTGGTGGTACTCAAGAGATCGTGACTATCTGTTAGCTTGCTAAAAGTCCACTTGGCAGCAATTAAAACCTACCAACAGGTAGAAGGGTACTCAATTTTCTGCCACCTCACTATGAAGAGGTTTCTCAAAAGAACATAAGTACGGCCATACTGGGTCAAACCAAAGGTTCATCCAGCCCAGTATCCTGTCTACTGACAGTGGCCAATGCCAGGTGCCCCAGAGGGAGTAAAGCTAAAAGGTAATGATGAAGTGATCTCTCTCCTGCCATCCATCTCCACCCTCTGACAAACAGAGGCTAGGGACACCATTCTTTACTCATCCTGGCTAATAGCTGTTACTAGACTTAACTTCCATGAATTTATCTAGTTCTCTTTTAAACCCTGTTACAGTCCTAGCCGTCACAACCTCCTCAGGCAAGGAGTTCCACAGGTTGACTGTGCGCTGTGTAAAGAAGAACTTCCTTTTATTTGTTTTAAACCTGCTGCCCATTAATTTCATTTGGTGTCCCCTAGTTCTTATATTATTGGAACAAGTAAATAACTTTTCCTTATTCCTTTCTCCACGCTACTCATGATTTTATATACCTCTATCATATCCACCTTAGTCTCCTCTTTTCCCAGCTGAAAAGTCCAGCCTCTTTAATTTCTCTTCATCTGGGATCCATTCCAAACCGCTAATCATTTTAGTTGCCCCTTTTCTGAACTTTTTCTAATGGCAGTATATCTTTTTTGAGATGAGTAGACCACATCTGTACGCAGTATTCAAGATGTGGGCGTACCATGGATTTATATAAAGGCAATAAGATATTCTCCGTCTTAGCCTCTATCCCTTTTTTAATGATTCCTAACATTACTGTTTGCTTTTTTGAGCGCCTCTGCACACTGCGTGGACATCTTCAGAGAACTGTCCACGATGACTCCAAGATGCTTTTCCTGATTTGTTGTAGCTAAATTAGCCCCATCATATGTATGTATAGTTGGGTTTTTTCCAATGTGCGTTACTTTACATTTATTCACATTACATTTCATTTGCCATTTGTTGCCCAATCACTTAGTTTGTGAGATCTTTTGAAGTTCTTCACAGTTGTTTTGGTCTTAACTACCTTGAGCAGTTTTAGTGTCATCTGCAAACTTTGCCACCTCACTGTTTACCCCTTTCTCCAGATCATTTATGAATAAGTTGAATAGGATTGGTCCTAAGACTGACTCTTGGTTATCCTCTCCATTCTGAAAATTTACCATTTATTCCTACCCTTTGTTCCCTGTCTTTAAACCAGTCTCAGTCCATGAAAGGATCTTCACTCTTATCTAGTTTACGTAAGAGCCTTTGTGAGGACCTTGTCAAAGGCTTTCTGAAAATCTAAGTACACTATGTCCACTGTTTCCCCCTTGTCCACTTATTTTTTGACCCTTCAAAGAACTCTAATAAATTAGTAAGACACGATTTTCCTTTACAGAAACCATGTTGACTTGCCCAACAAAGTTATGTTGTTCATGTGTCTGACAATTTTATTATTTACTATTGTTTCAACTAATTTGACTGGTACTGACATTAGACTTACCGGTCTGTAATTGCCGGATCACCTCTAGAGCCCTTTTAATATTGGCATTACATTAGCTATCTTCCAGTAATTGGTAGCGAGCAGAAACTGATTTACAAGGACAGGTTACAAACCCATAGTAGTGCCGCAATTTCAAACATTTGAGTTCTTCAGAACCTTGGTGAATGCCATCCTGCGTCCGGTGACTTTTACTGTTAAGTTATCAATTATTCCAAAACCACCTCTAGTGAACTTCAATCCTGTGCTGATTCCTCTATTTGTGACCTATTAAGGCGCTCAGGTCTGAGAATGCTCGCCAACATCTCAAGCCGTGAGAGTGAACCAAAAAATCATTTAGCTTCTCTACCAATGACTATCATCTTTAAGCGCTCCGTTTTGTATTTTCGATTGTCCAGGGTTGCCCCTGGTTGTTTAGCAGCTTTCCTGCTTCTATGTACTTAAAAACATATTACCTTTTGAGTTTTTGGTAAGCTGTTCTTCAACTCCATTTTTTGCATTTCTTATTACATTTTTGCACTTAATTTGGCAGTGTTTATGCCCCTTTCTATTTATCTCACTAAGATTTGACTTCCACTTTTTAAAAGATGCCTTTTTATCTCTCACTGCTGCTTTTACATGGTTGTTAAGCCACGTTGGCTCTTTTTTAGTTCTTTCACTGTGTTTTTTAATTTGGGGTATACATTTAAGTCGGGCCTCTATTATGGTGTCTTTGAAAAGTGTCCATGCAGCTTGTAGGGATTTTTCTCTAGTCACTGTACCTTTTAATTTCTGTTTAACTAACCTCCTCATTTTTGTATAATTCCCCTTTCTGAAGTTAAATGCCACAGTGTTGGGCTGTTGGGTTGTTCTTCCCACCACAGGAATGTTGTCATATTATGGTCACTATTTCCAAGCAGTCCTGTATAGTTACCTCTTGGACCAGCTCCTGCGCTCCACTTACAACTAAATCGAGAATTGCCTCTCCCTTTATGGGTTCCTGTACCAGCTGCTCCAAGAAGCAGTCATTTAAAGTATCGAGAAATTTTGTCTCTGCATTTCATCCTGAGGTGACATATACCCAGTCAGTATGGGGATAATTGAAATCCCCTACTATTATGAAGTTCTTTATTTTGATAGCCTCTCTAATCTCCCTTAGCATTTCGTCGTCACTATCACTGTCCTGATCAGGTGGTCGATAATAGTTCCCTACTGTTATATTCTTATTAGAGCATGGAATTGCTATCCATAGAGATTCTATGGAACATGTGGATTCATTAAAGATTTTTACTTCGTTTGATTCTACATTTTTTTCCACATATGGTGCCACTCTCTCCACCGCCTCCCCCCCCAACCTGTTCTGTCCTTGCGATATGTTTTGTACCCCGGAATGATTGTGTCCCATTGATTTTTTTTTTCCCCTCTCCACCATGTTTCTGTGATGTCTATTATATCAATATCCTCCTTTAACACAAGGCACTCTAGTTCACCCATCTTATTATTTAGAGTTCTAGCATTTGTGTACAAGCCTTTTAAAAACTTGTCACTGTTTATTTGTCTGTCCTTTTCTGATGTGTCAGATTCTTTTCTATGTGAATGTTTCTCGTCTGATCTGGCCTATACTTTATCCACTTCTATCCTCTCCTCCTGACAAGAACCTAGAGAATCTCTATCAATAGACTCTCCTCTAAGAGAAGTCTGCGTCCGATCCACATGCTCCGCTGCAGCAGTCAGCTTCCCTGCCCCATCTCCTAGTTTAAAAATTTGCTCTGAAACCTTTTTTAATGTTAAGTGCCAGCAGTCTGGATCCATTTTGGTTTAGGTGGAGCCCATCACTCCTGTATAGGCTCCCTCTATCCCAAAAGTTTCCCCAGTTCTTAATAAATCTAAACCCCTCCTCTCTACACAATCGTCTCATCCACACATTGAGACTCTGAAGCTCTGCCTGCCTATCTGGTCCTGTGCATGGAACTGGAAGCATTTCTGAAAATGCCACCATAGAGGTCCTGGATTTCAGTCGTTTTTCTAGCAGCCTAAATTTGGCCTCCAGGATCTCTCTCCTACCCTTTCGTATGTCATGGGTACCTACATGTACCACAACCACCAGCTCCTCCCCAGCACTACACATAAGTCTATCTAGATGCCTCAAGAGATCTGCAACCTTTGCACCAGGCAGGCAAGTCACCATATGGTTCTCCTGGTCATCACAAGCCCAGCTATCTGTGTTTCTAATGATTGAATCTCCGATTACTAACATCTGCCTTTTCCTAGTGTCTGAGTTCCCTACCCCGGAGAGAGAACCTCAGTGCGAGAGGATACCCTAACACAATCTGGAAGGAGGGTCCCAACTATGGGAAGGTTTCCCTCTGCTCCTGTTGACTCCTCCTGTTGACTTCTCTGGGCCTTTCATCCTCCTCAACAGCACAGGGGCTGTCTGACCGGAGGTGGGACAAATATACAGTGTCCCAGAAAACCTCATCAGTGTACCTCTCTGCCTCCCTTAGCTCCTCCAGTTCCACCACCCTGGCCTCCAAAGCCCGTATGTGGTCTCTGAGGCCCGGGAGCTCCTTGCACCGAATGCACACATATGCCACCTGCCTGCCGGGCAGGTAATCATACATGCTGCACTTGGCACAATAAACTGAATAGCCCCCAATCTGCTGCTGGGCTTCTGCCTGCATTCTCTCCTACAGCTACCTAGGTTAATGATAGGATTTGTGTTTAAATCAAGAAGATTTGATTATAGTTTAGGTTAAAGGTTTTAAAGAATGGCAAGTGTACCTTGCCTCCTTCCCACTCCCCTTCCAAACTCCCTCTTGAAACTCTCTCTGTTAGTGGCCCCTGTTTGCAAAGCTCTTTGGTTGCTTGCTCACTGCTTTATAAGGCGCTGGCCTTCCTGATAGCCCTGCCCTCTGGCTAAGGCTCAGCCAGTGAGTAGAGGCTTCTAGATTTCAAACCTTGGTTATGCGCTCACAGCTTCCAACTGCTGGCCACAGCACATGGTCCTTCAAACAAACAGACACCCACAAGCTCAGCACACAGCAAGTAACCCCCAAACAAACACACACTACAGACAGCCAGTTACCCCAAGCGTCCCATATTTGCTCCTTCTTCACCTAGAGAACTCCTTCTTGAAACTCCCTGTTAGCAGCCCCTGTTCGCAAAGTCAAAGCAAACTTATTTCCTCAATCCAGACTTCCTATATCACAATGGGATCTTAACCTAGTACTAAAAGGACTGACCAGACTGCTGTTTGAATCCATGGCTATTTGTCCTTTAACTCACCTCTCCATGAAGACGGTGTTCCTGATCTCCACCACCTCAGCAAGAAGGATAGGGGAGATTGCGGCTCTGATGGTGAATTCCCCCTTCACAGTGTTCTTCCCTGACAAATCTAGGCTTAGGCCACATCCGAAGTTCACTCCCAAGGTGACTTCACGTGAACCAGCTCATTCACCTTCCAGTGTTTTATCCTAGACTTCATCAAGATAATAGCAGCAGAGAATCCTGTGGCACCTTATAGACTAACAGACGTTTAGGAGCGTGAGCTTTCGTGGGTGAATACCCACTTCGTCAGACGCAGGTAGTGGAAATTTCCAGGGGCAGGTATATATATTCACGCAAGAAGCTGAGATAGGCGTTGTTCGTCGGAGGTGAGGCCTCGTCTTCTATGCAGTAAGAGGTTGCAAACGCAAGGGAGGAGAAACTGTTCTGCTACCCCCTGGTTCAACCCCATATCACGTCTTTGTTGGATCCAGAGCTGATATGTAAATTTGCAAATGAACTGAAGCTCAGCAGTTTCTCTTTGACAGTCGTCCGAAGTTTTTTTGCTGACGGATAGCCACCATTAAGGTCTGCTATTAGTGTGGCCAGGGGGTTAAGTGCTCTCTCTACAGGTTTTGTATATTGCCATCCTGATATCTGATTTGTGTCATTATACCTTTTCCGTATGACCTGTCCAGGTGGCGAGTTACTAGCAGAGCGGGCATTGCTGGCATATGTGGGTAATTACACTTGTGGCTGTGCAGTGCTGAATGAAGCAGTGCTGTCATGGCGATCTGGTTAGGTCCTCATGGTGTCGCTGGTTAATATGTGGCCAGCAGTTGGCATCGATTGTTTGTTGCATGATTGGTTCTCTGAGGCTAGAAGTTTACTAATGGTACACGGTGTGAGTGTCTGGTGGAATAACGTTTCAGTTGGCAGCGTTGTCGTGGGCAAGAGGATTGGCCTGCACCAGACCGTGAAAAGTGTGGGTTCATTGTCCAGGTGGTTGTAACTCCTGAATGAGCGTGGATGCGGTTTATTAGCTGGGGGTGTAAGTGAGGCCAGTGAGTCCTGTTGGTTTCTTTCCTTGGTTTGTCTTGCAGTAGGAGGCTTCTGGTACACGTCTGGCTCTGTTGTGATCTGTTTCCTCTAATTTCCTGTCGGGTATTGTAGTTTGGAAATGCTTGGTGGAGTTTTGTAGTGTTGGTCTCTGTCTGAGGGTTTATGAGCAGATGCGGTTGTACCATCAGTGCTTGACTGTTAGAACAATGGATCGTGTTGAGGCCCGGGATGGAAAGCTGGAGGCATGAAGTAGTAGCGTAGCGGTCGTAGTATTTTGATATAGATGGTGTTTGAATCGTGACCAATCATTGAATGCACCGTGGTGTCTAGAAAGTGAATTCGCTGTTGTAGATTGTCCAAGGCTGAGGTTGATGTGGGGTGGAAGTTGTTGAAACTCGTCGGTGAATTTTTCTAGAGTTCACTCCATGGGTCCGAATTGATAGATGTCATCAAATGGTATGCGTAGGTAGAGAAGGGGTGGAGTAGACTGAAGAGCTGCGGAAGCGTGTGTTCCAGGGTTCAGCACATTAAAAATAAATTGGCGTATTGTTGGGCCAGTGCGTGCCCATAAGCAGTGCCATGATCTTGGAGTTAGATATTGTCATCTAACTTGAAATAGTTTGTGTGATGTGGACGTTAAAGGCACAGAGAGCTCGAGCAGCCAGTTGTGCTGTGGCATCATCGGATACTGTTCAAAGCTGGTATTCCATTCTGTGTGGGTGTTTGCTGTAGTAGAGACCTACATCCATTGTGTTGGATGGTGCTTTTCCTGGAGGTGGACTCAATGCGTTGTTATTTCCTAGGAATCAGTGTGTCACGAGATAGCTCGGGTCATGGCTGTGCATAGGGTCTGATTTAGAGGCCCATAATCCAGACAGTCCTGCAGTGAGAGTGCAATGCCCGAGATTGATGAGGCGTCCGGATTTTCCAGCGTTTGGATCTTGGATATAGATGAAATAAACCCTGGTCGGGCGTTAAGGGTATGCTGATTTTGTTCTGTGTTTAGTGTAGAGCGTGTCCTGAGTAGAATGTCCAGTTCTTAGCTGATTCTCAGTGATCATGAGGGAAAGTGGCCTGTAGATTTGTATTGAAGAGTTGATCTGGCGGCACTCTTGGTAGTCAGACCTTTCAATCTGAACAACAGCACCTCTTTATCAGCTTTTGAATGAATAATGTCAGGGTGGTTTCTGAGGCTGTGGATGTGCATTTGCGTTCTGCACTACTTAGGTTATGAGGGCAACGCGTTGTTGTTTGTCCACGATTTCTGCTTGCAGCGTCGGCGAAGCATCAAATTATAGGTCCAGACTGTCATTTTCGGCCCTCAGGAGGAGTCCATGGTGAGTTCTTCTTCTTGTCTGTGTGGGTGGTACCGTGTATCGGTGCACTGTTCAGTGGGTGTCCTGAAGTATTCCTTTAGTCCAGACGGCGAAAGTAGGCCTTCCAGATCGCACAGCTGTATCATGTTCGTGCGGTGGCAGGGCAGAAAGAAGAGTCCCCCAGAAGGACAGACTTTTCTTCTGGCTGAGCCGGGTAGTTGATAGATGACAATATGTGGAGTGGGTTAGGGGTTACCACGGTGTGGCCCCATGTCGTCAGGTGCGAGGTTAGACAGCGTTTACAGTTCCTTTTTCCTTTGTAAGAGATGTGATAGTGAGTGCTGTAGATACTCCGTCTATTTTAGTGAGTCCGGTTTTTAGAGTTCTATCAGGAACCTCTCTCTACACTCACCAGAACAAATCAGCACAACCCTTAAGCCCCGACCCAGGTTATTCTATTATACAAGATCCACCAAACCTGGGAAATCCTGGGAACGCTCCATCAAATCTCGGCATTGGCACTCTCACTGAAGGACTGTCTGGATAGTGTGGACCTACTAGCTCAGACCCTATGCACCAGCACTCCCACTACTTCATCCGTGACACCACTGATTCTGAGGAAACTACACGCATGGTCACCTTCCCAGAAAACACCACCCTAGCACCATGGATGTAGAGTCTCTTACACAAACATCCACCCACAAAGATGAAACAAGCTGTTAGGAACAGTAAGTCCCTCGAGATGATGCCACAGCACAATGGCTTGCTGAGCTCTATGCCTATACTCAACACACTATTTCAAGTTTGATGAAATATATACTCCAGATCAGTCGGCCAACTGTATGGGCACGCCGCATGGCCCCCAATACGCAATATTTTTTGGCTGACCTGGAACAACGCTTCCTCAGCTTCGTCTCACTCACGCCCCTCTCTACCTATGCGGAACATTGATACATCTTCATCATCTGGACACCATGGCGAAGGAGACTCTAGAAAATTCCACCACCGATTTCAACCAACTTCCACCCACCATCACCTCAGCTGGGCAATGCTACACAGGAGATCCACTTTCTAGACACACCTACGAGAGGTGCATAAGATGATGGTAATTAACCACCACTGCTATACAAAACCACCGAACCGCTACGCTACCTTATGCCTCAGATTCCATCCCGGGGCAATCACACGATCCATTGTTACGCCTAAGCACTGAGGTACAACCGATCTTGCCTCTACCCCTCAGACAGAGACCAAACCTTAAAATCTCACCAGCATTTCACAAAACTCAATCCCGGCACGAGCGAAATTGGAAAACAGCTAACGAGAGCCAGACGGTTACCCAGAAGCTCTCTATGCAAGATAACCTCAAGAAGAACCAACAGGACTTCAACTGCATCACTTACAGCCCCCAGCTAACCCGTTCGTCCAACGCATGCATCAGGGTGATTAAACCGCACTCCGGACTGATCACACTTTCACGGGTCTGTGGTGGCAGGCAATCCTTGCCACACGATGCAACCTGCCAACCTGAAACGTATTCTCACCAGCAACTGCACACCGTACCATAGAACTCCTAGTCAGGAACATCATGCAACAAACGCTCGATGCAACTCTGCCCACATATCTACTCACCAGCGATCACCATACCGTAGACCTAACGCAGATCAGCCGATCCATCAGTTCATTCACCTGACATCCACATGTAATATACGCACAATTGCCAGCAATGCTCGCTATGTAACATTCGCCAACTGGACACGTCACGTAGGAAAGGAATTAATGGACACAAATAGATATCAAGGAAGGCATATATACAAAAACCCTGTAGGAGAGCATTCAACCTCCCTGGCCACACATAGAGACTCTATGGGGCTATCCTGCAGCAAAAACTTCAGACCAGACTTCAAGAGAGAAATGTCTGTAAGCTTCAGTTTCAATTGCAAATTTGACACTATCAGCTCTCTGGACCAACAAGTACTGTGAATGGCTTGCCAATCACGAACCAGTTTTCTCTCCTGGTTTCAACACCTCTATCTCTGAACAGGGCCACCCTCCTAGACATGAACTAACCTCGTTATTCTTCTAGCTTGCTTGCTAGACTTATAATTCTTACTGCCTAATTTCATACTGGTCTGACGAAGTGGGTATTCACCCACAAAAGCTCACGCTCCTAAACGTCTGTTAGTCTATAAGGTGCCACAGGATTCTCTGCTGCTTTTACAGATCCAGACTAACACGGCTACCCCTCTGATACTCTGATCAAGATAATAGGGAAGCTATTCTTCGTACACTTGACATGAGAAGAGCCTTTGCCTTCTGTTTGAACAGGACAAGAGTTTTCAGAAAATTTCCGAGACACTTCCTCTCCATTGCAGAGAGGTCAAAAGACACAGCGATTTCAGCTCAAAAACTCCCCAAATAATCTCAAGTTGAATCAAACTCTGTTACCAAATTCACAGTGTAACACCCCCATCTTCAATATGCACACTCTACGGGATTGGTCTCCTCATCTCTCACCTTCTTCAAGAGTATCCCTGTATCAGAAATCTGCAGAGCAGCTACTGGGGCATCTTCACGTACCTTTTGCAGAGTACTGTGTCATCCTGGAGACTCTGTTGCAGATGCCAGATTTGGTGTCATAACAGACTCAACTCCAAAGCTCCAGCCTCCAATAGGGGGTAGTGCTAGGGAGTCACCTACACTAGAGCACCCATAGGGAAACTACTCAAAGAAGATGAGAAAGTTACTCACCTTCAGGACCGGCTCTAGGCACCAGCAAAGGAAGCACGTGCTTGGGGCAGCATTCCATCCGTCCTTTTTTCTCAGAAAAAACTACCAATGTACAAAAAACCCAAACAAACATGAAGATCAAAATAATTTCCAGTAGTGCAATAGGAGCGTGATGTGAAAAATATTGTGTCAAGTGGTGACAGTCACTCATAATGTGAACATGTGCAAATGTATAAATGTTAACGGATATTGATTAATTAAATCAGAAATCACGATTACTTGTGTGTACTGTGACGCCCTATTGGCGCCATTCACAACTCAACAATTCATTTGTTCTCGGGGGGGTGGGGGGGAAGAAACAATACAGTTGTTATAAGGCTCATGATGATCCTATTCTCAATCCAAAAGAAAGATTTAAAGCTGAATGTTTCCACTGTATTTTGGATGTAGCTATTACTTCCATTGCAGAAAGATTTTATCAGTTGCATGCTCATTGTGAAACTTTTGAATTTTTATACGATATTGGAAATATTAAAAATCAGTTTTCCAAAGAAGACCTCATGAAGCACTGATTTAGCACTCAGTGCTGATAACGCTGCTGACATTGATGGAGTAGAATTGTATGATGAATTAATAGCTTTATCTGAGCTAATAAGTCCTAAAACTTCTCCTCTAAAAGTATTAGAATTTATAGCAAGAAATGATTTTTTCACTCCAAACACTGCTTTAGCATTATGCATTCTTTTAACATTACCAGTATCAGTGGCTTCTGGTGAGCACAGCTTCTCAAAACTGAAATTACTAAAAAATTATTTGAGGTTCACCATGTCTCAAAATTGTTTGTCAGGTCTCGCATTAATTTCAATTGAAAGTACCATTGCAGAATATTTAGATTTCACTGAATTATTAAGACTATACAAGTATAAAAACCAGAAAAATTCAGTTCATATAAATTCTTTTAATTTATGAGAAACTAAGCGCACCGGAAGACACTAACGTTTTTCCATTACAGTGTATAGTTGAACCCAAATTGTTTGTAATTGTGATTGTTAAAATTAAATGAGTACACTAGTAGGAAATTGTTTTTTCACTAACTACAACTTCTGTTTTCATTTTTTAAAATTTTAAACAGTCAAACAAACAAAACAAAAACATTGCAAAGTGCAAACATGTAAAAGCCAAAGGCAGGGGGCGCAGCCAATTTTTGTTTTGCTTCGGGCAGCAAAAAACCTAAAGCCAGCCCTGTTCGCCTTGTGCAGTAATGATGGTTCTTCAAGCCGTGTCCCCCTACGGGTACTCCACGACCCACCCTCTTGCCCTCTACTTCGGAGTTCTTATTAATGATTCTGTGGTAGAGAAGGAACTGAGAAGGCTTGGCCTGTGCAGCGCTGGTTAGCCTTGTGGCAAAGCTTGAGGGGGCAACGCATGCACGGGCTGAACGGATACCGCTACCAAAGTTCTCTGATCAGCACAGGGATACAGAGACACCTACAGTGGCGTACCCGTTGACACAAGAAGCTTTTTAGCTGCCTTGATCCTGTATAAGAAATACAGCACCCGGGACAGAGACATGCAACTACACATACAGCTGTAAACAGCTAAAGAGGGGCAGAAAACATCATGAAAATCACCTCTCCCATTAATATAACAAAGGTGGGGACAGTATCATAATGCTTTAACTTACATAAAAATGTAATTAGTTTGAGATTTAAGGCTTTAAATAAGTAATAAATAATGATACTTTATAACTAGAAATCCAAAATGGCAAGTGCAATGATTTCATATTAGGAAAATGAAAATGGAGGATTCAGATTAAATTGAGCAATAGCAGACAAGAGATTGGGGTGAAATAAAGTTCAGTAAGGAAGGGCTGAGTTCACTTCAAAATACTTGAAGGAAAGGGTCAGGCGGAGGTTCAGGTTGAATGACAGCTAAAGCTGATTGGCTGAGCAGGTATAACCCCACAGGGTGGAATTGAAGAAGCAACCAGTCAGAGAAGGCCAGAAATCGTATATAAGGCAGAGAGTTGGCAGGCTTGGGTGTGGGGGAGCAGTGACTGGAGAAGATTGAAGAAGGAGCAGAAGATCAAAGCAAAACATTGAGCAGAGCACAGCAGAGCACAGCAGCAGCGACAAGCAAAGAACTGACAGAGCAGAAGAACCCTGAGACGTATCAGAGAGATTTAGAGAAGAAGGGAAGTAAGTATAATCATTTTAATATACTAAAGGTATGTCTGGGTATGATTGCAAATAAAGCTGGATGCCTGCGTGTGAATGGATTTTTACCCCACCCATTCTGTGAGTGTCTAATCACCACTCATAGGATTTTATTTTTAGAACTTAATGTTCTTTAAGGTATAACATTATAATGTTGTTTATGCATATGTGTAACAATGCTTGTTCTGGTGGGACCCAACTGAGAGTGCCAATTCAGGATATATAGCTTAAAACAGGGTAGTTACAGCCCAAGGCTGGGTTTTTTCCACCTCTAAGGCAAACCAAACCAGCCAGCCAAAGAGGGACTTTGGTTTCACCCCACTGGCTAACCACAAGTCACACAAGCAATTTCCTTAGACACTCCAGTCTTCCAGTATCACCACCAGTGCCACTCTTCCTGGGGATGAATGGTTATGAAAACCAATACCCCAGAAAAAGAAGAAAGGTTCTCTCATCCCAAAGGACCAAGCCCCAGACTCAGGTCAATATGCAGATCAGATCTTACCCACAAATCACGCTGTTGCCAATCCTTTAGAATTTAAAATCTAAAGCTTTATTCATAAAAGGAAAAAAAAATATAGATGAGAGCTAGAATAGGTTAAATGGAATCAATTACATACAGTAATGGCAAAGTTCTTAGTTCAATCTTGTAGCAATGATAGAATAAACTGCAGGTTCAAATCAAGTCTCTGGAGTACATCCTCAGCTGGGATGGGTCATCAGTCCTTTGTGTAGAGCTTCCGTTTGTAGCAAAGTCCCTCCAGAGGTAAGAAGCAGGCTTGAAGACAAGGTGGAGATGAGACATCTGCCTTTTATAGTCTTTTCTAGGTATAAGAACACCTCTTTGCTCTTACTGTGGAAAGTTACAGCAAAGTGGAGTGTGGAGTCACATGGGCAACTCCCTGCATACTTTGCTGAGTCACAAGGCATATCTGCCTTCTCTCAATGGGTCGGCTGTATAGCTGATGGTCCTTAGTGGGCCATCAAGCAGGCTAGGCAGAGCTGACACCATATTCTGGGGTGTCACCAAGAAGCACAGCATAAGTTTGAAATACAGTCAGTATAGAGCCAATATTCATAACTTCAACTACAAAAATGATACACACATATAGACAGCATAATCATAACCAACAAACCATAACCTTATCTTAGACACCTTATTTGACCTCCTTTATATCAGATTTGGTGCCACTACAGGACTTTGGTTGCAACAATGATCTATACAGTCCCAGTTTATGTCCATAACATCACAATATGTATAGGAAATCTGTGTTACATTGTACTAGATTTAACAGTGTATTACGGTTTCATACATATGTGTAAGGGGGTCAATGTGTACTGTATTATGCAACATTGTATCTGCTGTATGGTCTGTGTAGTCTATTGCGTTGCCTTAGTACATGATTTCTAAATGCAATACCATTTTGTTATGCTATGTGTCATATATTACAGTGTATTTTCTTGTAACTGATTATTTTCTTTGAATAAATGTTGTGTTTTCGAAGAATTACTGGTTGAGTGTCAGTCCTTTGAGCGGAAGGCTGTATACTGTACCACCTCCAGCCCTTCCACACAGCTGTCTCCCCTGTCTGGAGACTGTACCACTCTACTGGAGGAGCTGCCGGCATGGGATGCTGGCTCCTGGGAGTGGCGGCCCTACGTTCTGCTCCTTTTGCTGCTGTGGTTCCTGGGAAAGCACTGAGGTTCAGTGGATACCAGTTTCTATCCATGGATATCTGGATCTGCTCATAGAAATGTGTATATGCGCAGGACTGTCATGGACTATTTTTGTGTAATGTGCCAGGTGTCATAGCCGTTCCAGTATGCACTTCGTGCAGTGTTTTAGGGCAGCTGTGCAAGTCTAGTCTGTGCCCTAGTTCCTCGTGTTATCCTCATAAGGATATTGGAAGTGTGTGCTGGCACATGGATCTAATTGCTAAAATAAGTCCCTTGTACATGTCTTGTGTATTGTGTTGTGTTGATGTCAGTTTGAGCGAGTTGCTACAGGGATAGGCGGTAAATGACTGGGAGGGTTGGGTCAGTGGTTACCACGTGGGGTTAGAATATTTAGGTGTGGGGCGGAGGCTGCAGCTACAGTTTAAATTTAGTTTTGGAGTTGGGATTTAAGGTGACAGAGAGTAAGTAAATGGCTGCAGTGCTGACATGTTCTGCCCAGATATAGTTTCAGATCAGATCCAGTATTTAGGTGTGTTGTGTGTGCCTTTGGAAGGAGCAAGTGAGACACAGCCTGCGTTATCTGTGTCATCTCTGTGTGTGTAAGTTACACTTGATTTAAAATCCTAATGGTCATGGTAAGGCATCTATGCTGCTGTTGCATGGCATGAAAATAAAAATCTGGGCAGTGAGTGAAATTGAAGATGGTCAAACTGAGAGAGCATATTTAGCTAGCTAGTTTTTTAAAGTAGTTAATAAGGGTCAATTACAATGTCAATGCAACAAATGTTAATAAAAATGTTCAAGCATAAAGCAGAGGATGGATGTGGAGAAAATAGGGCCCCTTAAAAAAAAATATGAATGAGGCACCGATACCACATGAAGCCACAGAAAGGCCAAGTCTACAGCCTGAGGAGAGTGAGAGGTCTGCTGAATTGAGGGATAAGCCTACTGATGAAAAGCAATACCCAGCTGTGTGGTTGAGGGTTCAGTTTGACAAATTCCAAAGGAAAAGCTATTGGCTGTTTGCTTCCAGTGGAAAACTAGGGTATAGAAATGTAGAGATGCTTCCAATTTAAAGCTTTTCTCTGCTCGAGGCTTAAATATCACTTCTCACTGGGCTGAATGTCAGACTTCATCTTTTGGGCAAAATAAAGAAACAGAGCTCACATCACTTGGAAAAAAAATTAATAAACACAGAAAGCTGCTCACACTGAAGCTACAAAAACAGCTAAGAAAGACATTCTGATAAACATCAGTGCATAAAGTGAAGAAGCAGCACATGCTCATGTGTTTAGGACAGCTTACTACATTGCGAAAATGAATCGGGCGTATACTGACCACGAGAGCTTGATTGACCTGCAACTAGTGAATGGGGCTGAGATGGGGCAATTGCTTCAAAGCAGA
The DNA here is from genome assembly GCF_003597395.2 of Chelonoidis abingdonii. Taxonomy (NCBI): domain Eukaryota; kingdom Metazoa; phylum Chordata; order Testudines; family Testudinidae; genus Chelonoidis; species Chelonoidis abingdonii. Next base: position 264,472,133 of record NC_133770.1, on the reverse strand, counting down.
ACTGTCTGCGGTGATATCAGAGCACGTCTCTGCAGAATTGAAGAAAAAAATTGTCTCGCAGATAATCAAGACCAAATCCAAGATCACTGTACTAGTTGATGAATCTACTACTCTTGCTTGAAAATCAACTTATTTTTTGTAAAAGCCAGTGTTTTGATGGTGTTATGAATTCAGTACTGTTTCCTTTGGATTTGATTGAGTTAGACAATGCATCAGCTGAGAACATAAAGTGAGACAATCAAATGTTTACTACGCTATGGATTCGCTATGGAATTACTGACCAAGGTCTTTGTCAGTTTTTGCAGTGATGGTGCAAATGTCATGCTAGGAGTCAAAGCTGGGGTGGGCAAACTCCTACAGAAAGACTTCCCAAATCTCATTCTGTGGCATTGCCTTAACCATAGACTTGAACTGGCCATTGATCAAGCACTGGATATTACTGGGGGTACAAATGTTTTCAGGGCATTTTTAGATAGCTTGTTCTTGCTTTACAGCCAGTCACCAAAAAAAGCCCATAAGCTCAGTGCACATGCCAACAAACTGCATATTGTACTTCAAAAAACTGGCAGAGTTTTCAGTGTATGATGGGTAGCTTCAATGTGGAGAGTTTCAATGCAGTCTGGCAGACTTACTCAACATTAGCTAAACATTTTGAGGAAGCTTCACAAAACCAGTCATGGAATAGAAGGGGGGAGGGATAGCTCAGTGGTTTGAGCGTTGATGTGCTAAATCCAGGGTTGTGAGTTTAATCCTTGAGGGGGCCATTTAGGGATCTGGGGCAAAAATCTGTCTGGGGATTGGTCCTGCTTTGAGCAGGGGGTTGGACAAGATGACCTCCTGAGGTCCCTTGCAACCCTGATATTCTATGATTCAAAGGGAATGAGCGAAACTCCAGTCTCCGTTCAAAACTGCATTTGGTCAACTTTGTGAAAAATATGCTAGATGTTCTAACTCAGCTCATGAATTTGTCTGAACTATTACAAGACCGAGAACTGACGTTCCCAAAAGCAGACAACCTGATGAAAATGTATTTGCAGAGAATCCCTGGGTTGCACACTGAACAGGAACAGTGTGCTGAAGAGGCTATGCCATTCAAGAACACAAAATTGACAGGCATTGGGAAAAGTCCCACAATTAAGCTGTCACAATTCAGTCAGGCTGTTGTTGACTGCATGAGGTGCAAGTTATTCTCCACCACTGCTAACAAGGCTTATCAAAGCACAGCAGAAAGCAGCAAAACTGCTTACCACAACATAAGTGTTGCCCCCAGCCCTGTCCTCTGACAGGGCTGTACAGATCTCAGACAGGAGATGTAGCTATGTGTAAGGGCTGGGTGTGGTACAGCAGTGCCAGAGGCACTGCTGGTGCAGGGTGCCAGTTCCTGGAAGTAGCAGTCCCACGTTCTGGTCCTTTCATGATTGTGGTTCCCAGAAAAGTCCTGCAGGCCAGTGAATACCAATTTCTATCTGTGGATACCAATTTCTATCAATTTGTATCTGTGGATTCTATCTGTGGGTATAAATTTGTATCCACACAGGGCTCTAGTCACGAAACAATTTTTGTGTGTATTGGGTGGGATCGGTACTGTACCGGTAAGAGTTAAAATCTACTTGCACCACTGCTACTTACCTATTGAAGCAGGCCAAATGACAGTTGGTTTACAGTTACAGGCAGGCCATTATTGGGGTGTTGGGTCCAAATTTTGGGGTAATACAGGGACAAACATCTTGAAGAACCATCGTTACTGCACAAGGTAAATAACTTCCTCTTTCAGAGCAAGTAGAACTAGAACATTTAAGTGACTTTCACAAAAAACATTATAAAAGGTTGAACAGGTAGTCTGCAGTAGCCAAATAAAGGTCATATGCAACAGCTGTAAGAAATATAGCTCTGATATGCTACTGTACATATCAAAATACCTGTCAATAATTTAGTACTTTAAATGCCAATTCCACTGAATTATATCCGCATGTTGTAAAACGGAGAAAATATGAACAGATTATTAAAAATTTTAAAAATGCAGCAGTTCTCTTGCATGTTTATTTTTGGCAAGCAAGAATATATTTCAGCCATTTTGCTCCTAAAATGTATTGTGCAACTTTAATACCCATAAGTATGAAGAGAAGAACCTGAATTCATAGAACTAAACTTTCTGTAACCTAAAGCAGGTTCCTCAAAGCTGCCACCCCCACTGATGTGAGAGTTTTGATATTGAAGCGTATCCTTTCCAAAGCATGGCTATGAAATAGAGAACTCAGGCGTACAGTAGTTTGATAGACTACCAAGCCTGTTCTATCCAGCGTGGATTCTTTTAAGAGAAGAGCCCCTGATGGTGTTCTGATGGTCACGTTGCAATACAGGCATCTCCTATAGGTAGGTATTTACCCTTTCACCTCCTGGTATCCATAAACCAAATTCATACACCCTCAATGCAAACTGAACCTTCTTACACCAAGGATGAATCTGGCACTTTATAGCTACTAACTCTAGCAGATGGAACCAGCTTTTCAAGGAATTGCTACAGAAACCTTGCTATTGCCTTTTCATAAGGGAACAGAAAGGGAAGCGTGAGGGGTCAGAGTAACTTAAAAATACAGATTTATTTCCCAGGTTATTTTTGCCGATGCTACTGCATGAATCAAACAGGAAGGAAGAGGAAAAGCAGTGAGAATGAGAAAATAATCAAAGAGGAAAGAAGAGAATTAAGAAATAGAAAAGACAGAAATAAGAATATGGTCACTAGTAATGGAAAATAACAACCAGATTCTAATCTCAGTAACATTGATGTAAAATCAGTGGAGTTACTCTAGATTTATATTACAGTAACTAAGATCAGAAACTGACCTATGGAGTTTACAAACCAGGAATACAGTAGCATTTGAGTTTGTGTGTGTGTGTGTCATATCAGCAAAATAGGCAGAAAAACAATGAAAATGGGGGAAAATAATCTTTTCTTAAAGGAAGATGAATTGAATTTTTATACTGTTCATGCTTTGCAAATTGGCTCTGTCTAGTTCATATTAACATATGTTTCAGGTGTTCATGTCACTGAGAAGAGTAAAATCATTTTTGTCACGTTAATAATAGGAGATATACCAATCTTCTAGAACTGGAAGGGACCTTGAAAGGCCATTAAGTCCAGCCCCCGGCTTTCACTAGCAGGAACAATTTTTGCCCCAGATCCCTAAGTGGCCTGCTCAAGGATTGAACTCACAACCCTGGGTTTAGCAGGCCAATGTTCAAACCACTGAGCTATCCCTCCCCCACCATAGCATATCTGGGTTGGAAGGGACCTCAGGAGGTCATCTAGTCCAACCCCCTGCTCAAAGCAGGACCAATCCCCAGACAGAGTTTTACCCCAGTTCCCTAAATAGCCCCCCTCAAGGATTAAACTCTCAACCCTGGGTTTAGCAGGCCAATGCTCAAACCACCAAGCTATTCCTCTGCTCTCTACAGAGCCATCCCTCCGCCCAACATAAAGTTATGTTGCTTTATGCTGTCTTCTAGATTTAACGGTAGGTGGGTTCTTATTCATCAATGGCAATATTTTAAATGGCCTCTGTTTTGTGCCCATGCATCTATTTGAGAGTGTAAATGGGTATCTACACATACATTATCTGTTTTGCATCTAACTTACAATTTGCACATGGGAATACCCATTGGCATGTATAAACGGAGGTCTTTGCATGCGTAAGACTGAGACCTTTTGGGAATTTGGCCCCAAGAGTCCTGCAAAATAAGCAGGTATGAGGATTAGAATCTATTCCATGGATCTTGTCCAACTGTAACAATTCTGTGGTCCTCTAAAGACCGTATAGTATTAATTTTCTAGCAGTGACCAGGTTTTTGCTTTGGGCTAAAAAAAATTCAAAGGAGTGGAATAGACCAAGAAAAGATAAACCATCAGTGACTAAAACAATAAACTGAAAGAGGCAAGAAAATTATACCTTGTATCACAAGGGAAATAACATGGTAGAAAAGAAAATTTATAGTAAACCAAGAGGAAAAACTCCAAACACAAAGTGGGATCATTACTGCAATTTGCAAATAAATAGTCTATACCTCAGTCTTGAGACAGTGTACTCAGCCAGAAAGCCTATAATTATGGTGTGGGGGCTGCCCAAGATCTGCTGCCGTCTTTTAGTCATAAATCTGCTCTGGTTGTATTGATAAGATGACATTCACTGGAAGAACTCTGAAATTAGAACTCATGGGGAGGGTTACAAATTGTTCTAAATAGCCAAAGATTGTATGCGTAAAGCTGTATAGTAGTGAATGCCAAACAAATCTTTATGATGGGTTTCGATCCAGTTGTCTGCCATGGGAGGATAATTTTGCATAAAGGGCAGCTTTGTACCGAAAAGCTTTAGCCATAAGAAGAGACTGGGCCAAATTCTGTTCTCAATACACTGCTGGCTCACTGTATTGTAGAACATGACTAATCATTAACATTGCAGCGTGGCGGTGTGAATCAGAATGCTGGTGTCCAGCAGCTGTTTTTTAATGCTCATCAGGTAGTCCTTTCCCTGTAACTGCACAAGCATTGAGTAAACCTGCTGTAGCCAGCACTTGGTGGTGTATAGAATACATTTTATGAAGCCTTGTGAGACCTATCTTGCATAATGTTCCACAACCACCACCATTGTTTGACCTCTCATCTTAAGGGTTGGACTCCACTTTGTGTAAACATGTCACAAATAGTTATTTATTATTTAAAATAATCACCACCACAGAGATCTAGTTTCCTCTTGCCTGTGATTAATACTTTTCAGGTAGTTCTGGATGACCTGCCAGAAACCCCATTGTCCTTGTCAAGTTTACCCATTCCAGTTTGGATCCTTAAGGTTTGAAGGAGAGCGATCTTGGGTATTTGCTTTTTATAGTCTTACTTAACCTCAGTTGCCATAAATCTTTTGCAGATATTTTGTTTGGTTTAATCCCTTGTACTGATTTATAAAAGTGGTGAATTAATTTTTCTAATGAAGAGACAAGGAGGTGAAAGCACAGCTCAGCATAGTAGCAGCTAACTTACAAAGTGAAATCCTTGAAATGGATTAATGCTCGTTTTTAACTTATCAGTTGTGCTGACAAGGTTCTGTTTCTGGTGTGCACGATCCTAGGAACTGTCCAAGGTATTCTCAAGGCTGAACTCTGTGCTGCACCTACAGGCAGTTGTGGGCCAACTTCTGCTTGCCTGACGTATTTGAGTGGACTCACTGCCTAGCGATTGCCTAAAGCAAGGAGGATTTGGCCCTATTTTAGCAAGAGTAGAAATTCTTCCTCTGGGTTTTGGTTTATTCTGAAGTATAAGGCACTGCCAATGTGCAAGAATGTTCTCTTTCTTGCTCCCTATAAACATCTCCATTCTGTCTTTTTATAGTAATACAAATAAGGCATAAATCAGTGCAGTACCCTCAAGTACCAGTGATATCCAGGAAGATAAGTGGCCACCATGCCACTTGATCTTTACGCAGTACAAATATGGTGTTGCAAAATTCATAAGCTTAAAGTGAAAAGTGATACACAGATCCGGAAATTCAGGGGAAAACTGATCACGAATTAATGAGTGTGCTGCTGTGTGGCTGCTAAGCTAATCCTGCCTAGTAGCAGAGTTTATAGCAACAGTGAGGAAGAGGAAGGAGGAGGCAGCACTTGGCACTGCGGGGGGAAAAGCAGGATGCTACTTCAGAAGATGCTGCTAGTCCCAGGGACCAGTGACTATATTAAGGTCCAATACATGACAAGCCATAAGGCTAGAAATGAATAGTATATATGGTGCCATTGTGACACTTCCCAGAGAGTACCCAAGGGAATGGGGCACCTTGCTACTACTTGCCCATAGCATGAAGAAGCATTGTCTGTGCCTGCTGGGTGTCAGCTCCCCAACTCCACAGGCAACACAAGCAATGCCCCTGTAGACCTCACAGGCCCAGTTGTGTCTCTATTGGTTAGTGATAGGCACACACTAACCCTTCAGATCTCCAAGTGTCTCCCTGGAGTATGCAGCCCCTGTTCCACTGGACACATGCTGTATTCATAAATTTGCCAGTTCCAAAGAAGCAATATACCCCAGCTTACCATTTCCATCATGGATCACCATGCCGCTTAACACACAGCACTTAGATATGTTTATAGTGAAAACAAGTAAAAGTTTATTTAACAAAGTACAGAGATTCAAGTAATAACAGGTAGAAGTACTGGAAGCAAATTGTTACATATAAAATCATAAGCTGCCTTCTAGAACCTAGACTTATTTAACTCGATATTTTCTTGTCTTATAGAGCAATATTCACCCAAAGTCCTTCCAGCATTTTACAGCCAAACTTGGTTGTGACCTTCCACTCATGAGACAAGTCATGTTGTCAGCTTGCCTCCTTGGTGGAAAGTCCTGGGTGTCAGTTTGCACCCCCAGACATATCAGAACAATCCACTGTCATTATACATAAGCAGTGCGTGCGCATCCACACACACACACACACGTTGCTTTTTCCTATATACCTCTTCCTTGTAAATTTCACAATCTCTTAATCAGCATCTGGCTCAGTATGCAAATAGAGATACACTGGGACAGACAATACACAGTGACCAGATAGGGAGATACTGTCTGCTACCTCCTGTCTGAAAGGAAGCTCTCCAAACCATGTCACCTCCTGGTTACCTTCCTTAAGAACATAATTTTCAGTATAGGCACATAACTCCTTAGATATCTGTACGTACATTTTGCAATGATTATGATGACCAGTGGTTACCGGCTCTTGCTAGAGCAACCTCACATGTCACTTAGTGAATTATTAGGCGTATATCCAACCCAGAGGATCCCTTTAAAATTATATGCACTCCCTATGCCTCTGCCAGTTGGCACCAAGAGGTTGCTCAATTGCAACCATTCCAGAGTCCCAATTCTCAGCTGCCTAGTAGGTTGTCAACATCCCAAGACCAGTTCAGGCTAGAAATGCCAGCTTTCCAGTGCTAGGCAGCATTCACTTTTAGCCCTAGTGGCTACTGAGATTTTTGGTGCAGCGTCCCATTACTAATAGTATAATAAGCAACCTTAATATGGGGGATGGGGTGTGACTTGTTCTAAGAACCAGCAAGTAAAGTAGAAAATTAAACAGGGAGGACACAAAACAAATTACAAGAAAAAAAAAAAAAAAGAGAGAGAGGTTTTTTTGTATAACTTCCCGTGACCCTGACTTTGGGCCTGATCCTAAGAGACAGAGAGCACTTTGCAGCTTGGGTTGGCTCCCCTCCCTTCCCCTGAAGCTGTGATGCGCCAAGCGGAGAGGGGCTTCTGAAGCACCTTGCTAAAATTCCACCAACAAACTGAAGGATGGGTTGGGGTGATTTGAGGGACTTCACCCCCTCTGGACTCGACTCTACTGAGTCACCTAGTTCAGAGATGACTCATCCCTGAGTTTCATAGGAATTGTTCTGAGCAGAGAAATATTTTACCTTTGAAGCTGCACCAAGTGTTGGGTATTTTACAAAACTCTTCCTGGGGTTGTCTCCCTGTACGATGTCTCCATCCAGCTCACTTTCCCCAAGCTGATCACTTCTCTGGGTCTATCAATACTCACTCAGTATATTTTTCAGGAACACAGCGTAAACATTTTAAGGTGAATGCACTTAACACAAGTTTGTTCACCGAGTGTTTTGTAGGAGTCATTTTGTTTACAGAGGGAAACAGATTCCTCCATCTCCCAGTTGATTGCAATCTCTGGCAGGGCAGCAGGGCTGCTGCTAAGGCAGGCTTCTTGCCTGCCATGGCCCCACGTCCCTCCCATGAAGAAGCCAGCTGCGGGGGTGGTGTTTGCAGAAAGGGTCAGCATGCGGAGCCATGTGGCCCCCACCCCAGGGCTGCGGGTGTGCGTTGGCACCTTCTGGGAGTGACATGGGGCTAGGGTAGGCAGGGAGCCTGCCTTAGTGGCAGCCACACTACACCGACTGGCAGCCACTGGAGGTAAGTGCTGCGCAGGGGGAGGCTGCACCCCAAGCCCCAGCCCTGAGCCACCTCCCAGAGCCAGCACCCCAAACCCCCACCTCCACTCCAGTCTTGAGCCACCTCCCAGAGCCAGCACCCCATACCCTCTCCTGCACCCTGAATCCCCTCCTGCACTCCAAGCCGCAGCCCTGACCCCGCCTTCCAGAGCCAGCACCCTGTACCCCCTCCTTCACCCCAACACTGTGCCCCAGCCCAGAGCCCCCTCCTGTACCCAAATGCCCTCTCAGAGCTTGCACCCCTCATCCCCTCCTGCACCCCAACCCCCTGCCCCAGGCTCAGCCCAGAGCCCCCTCCCACACTGCAAACCCCTCAGCCCCAGCCCAGAGCCTGCACTCCCTCCCGAACCCAACCCGTTATCCTAGCCTGGTGAAAGTGAGTGAGGATGGGGGAGAGCGGGGGGCAGGGGATGGAGTGAGCAGGGCAGGGCTTTGGGGAAGGGGCAGGGTAGATCCTGGGTTGCCCTTAAATTCAAAAAGCGATCTTAGGTGTAAAAAGCTTAGAGACCACTGCTCTATAGAGAGTTAGAACTTCTACTTCTACTACCCCCAGAAAACTTTAGGTACCTAATAAATAATCATAATTTCCAACTTCCCCTCAAACCAATTTTTGGCTGTAGAGGCATTAAAAAAAAAGTTGTAATTCTACGTAATGGTGAAGCATTTTTACACCCTCTGCAGATTCAAGTTATTGAACCAGCTTTGAGCAACCTTTTGTGCAGAGACCATGCCTAGAAAATTTCAGTGCAGAATTTAAAAGTTTCTAGAAGTTATAGGTCGCTGAAAACAGGGGATTTAGACAGAAACATTTATGTAACCTGAATATTGGTGGACAGCCGTTCCTGTTAAAATGCATCTTATTTCCACCAACCAAGGCTTTGATTCAGCTCCCACTGAAGGCAATGAAAAGACATCTCCATTGACTTCAGTTGAAGCTAGATTCCAACCTCAGGTTAGTTTTTGTCCCTCTCACACCCCAACTCTTGAGCCTGCTTTTCCTGTACAATAATGCATGTTACAATTGCCACTACATTATGGAGAGAGCACTATACAGAGATATATTGCTGTACCATCCAACACTAAATTAGGCCTAGTCGCAGCCTATAATGGTGTCTCTAACGGAAACAGCTATCAGTTCTGTGAGCATGCATGGCATAAATCTGCTGGGTGTGCATTTGACAATGACTTTGTTTTGTCATTTCTTGGGACACTATTGAAAATGACATTCATTGTAATGAGTTTGCCCTGGTGTACGTAATTAGAAACACTGTGCTTTAATTAAGAGTTTGTTTTCCAGCCTGTTGGGTTCTATTCTGATAAGACTTTGTCATGTAAATCCTAAATGAAGTTGAAGAAGTAGAACACTGCATGACATGCCTGCTGGGTAATGATTAAAGACAATGTGAGGTAGGCGTTCATAAAGGGGCAGATGTCTTTTTGCATTTTAATTATTTACCCCCATGCTTTTATGTATTTCCTATTACATTAGTGTGGAGTCTGCACTTCTGTTACTGAATAATCACTGATGCTAAATGGCTTTACACAAAAAACAGTAAGTTCATTTTTTACCTTTGAAGATCATTCTCCATAGTCATCCTCTTCCCCCGATATACTCTATGCATGTGCATATGCATGTATGAGTGTTACACATATATCAGTCAGCATAAAATAATGCTGTACATGCTCAGTTTAATAGTTGTTCCTCCCGCTATGTGCGAACTTCAAATGCTGTCTTAAATGTATTGAAGAATGGAGTTGGAGGCATAGCTAACACAAAGGAGACAGACATGGACAGGTCTTGGATAATTGGGCTAGAAAGTAAACTGTTTACAATGGCTATAGCAGATGAAAGCTCCCCAGAAATCCATAACAGCCCAGGGACCAAAACATATTTTTTAAAAGAGCCACACAAAAAGATAAGATTGAGCAACACGACTTCTTAACCTCTAACCTGAAGGCCATGGTGCTCCCATTTTGTTTGGGTGACATCTCTGAAACCTGCTAGATAGCTAATGCAGAGACTCATGCATGCTGTGCTCCCTCCACAAGGCACTCAGCACCTCTCAGGAGGTGCTCAGCACCTTGCAGGATTGTTCCCCGAGACCGGATGATTTTTTACAGCAATTCCAACAGACATGAAAGTTATCTTTAGCAGTGTGCTGCAACAGCCAAACTAGACAAAAAGCACGATATGCTGTCCAGAGTTATCACAGAATTAAATTGATACCTTTCTAGCCAATCTCTCTCTAGTATGATCCACAGACCACCACACTCCACACCCACATTCTATAGACAGTGTTAGCCAGTGCCTCACCACCTCTGGGACAAATTCAACCCTCAGCCAGTCTCCTCTCCAGTTATAAGAAAAGGTCTTGCATATTACTCTTCACCTGTGGTCCAGAGACAACACCTAATCCTCATACTAGAGTCTCTCATTCTAAGACAGGAGCTGAGAACTTTGCTGTGGGAATGACTCCTGCTCCCTAAGTCAGGAATCTCTGCTGTTCAGATCCTCTAGTCTAGTGTCACCACCTCCCAGAGAGACTATTAACCTGGTGATATTGCTGCCCATATTTGTGAAATGTTCTGTTTCCCCATATCACAAGTTACATTCTCTTTTTTTCCTTCTTCAAATTTCTACACAACTGCAAGACCTGCCTGACCCTTCACCTCAGGAAAGGTAAGTTAGTCTTTGGCACCAATCAACTCAGCATCAAACAAATTAACACTGATATTAAAAGACTACTTGCCCGGATATGTGAATGCAGTGCTACGCCTTTAGAGAAAGCCTCTTGGAACCCACAGTCCCTTGCAGGGAGGATGGATCACCTTAACAGCAGCAGAATATATACCATTACCATAGAGAGATTAATTATTCAAAATATTGTCATTAAAAATATGCTGGATCATTAAGTCAATGAAGTTAGGCCAAAAATATTCAAAACCAGATATCTAATGTTGGTTACCTAAATCCCTATTTAGCCGCCTAAGTGACCTCATTTTCTGAGGTGCTGAGCAAATGAGGCCACCATTGACTTTAGCTACTGATCTCTAAAGTCAAATTTGGTGACTGTTACTGTTGATGACCAAGACTGAAACCAACTGACTCATTGCATGACTTTAATCAGTCAGCTAACAACAAGGAATACTTTGATGTGTGTAACAATTTAAAGGTGAGCAACTCATTTGTTTCTAGAGTCTAAAACACCAGTTCAAATGCAGAATAGGAGAAACAGGAAATAAAAAGTATCTTGCTGAGAGAATGACTAAGTATAACTATGTATGGAAACCACACGTATGACGTTATTGTTGACTTACATCTGTATTAGGACATTGACCTTTAGCAGAATGCAAAAATATTTTTTCCATTTAGCTGTAACAACTCACAAAACCTTATGCCATCGTTTTAGCACAGAATGAGAGACCTATTTATGTTAGCAGAGAGTTAAAAGAAATCGGTGGGGATGAAAACATGCACCTATAATGCAGGCAAGAAGAATGACGTGATACCATCACCTTCCTATGTGACCCTGAAGATCAAAGTGCCTGTCTTTTTACTGATATTTAATTAACATTAGAGTGGTTTATCTTTACAGTGACAATTTATAATGCACATACTGAATGTAATAGAATACCAGGGTTGGAAGGGACCTCTGGAGGTCATCTAGTCCAGCCCCCTGCTCAAAGCAGGACTAATCCCCATAGAGGTTTTTGCCCCAGATCCCTAAATGGCCCCTTCAAGGATTGAACTCACAATACTGGGGTTAGTAGGCCAATGCTCAAACCACCAATCCATTTATACCTACATATGTAAATATAGGGTAGCTCATAAATTACTGTAGATGGCTTTAGAAATAATAGCATCAGATAACATTTATAAAATGACTTATTTTTTATTTTGATTCAGTAATAATAAAACAATACTTTGCATTTTTTTACTTTGTATTTGAGTCTCTTGGTGATTTTAAAGCCCATGAGCACCGCTGAGAAAGGTAAATGTAATGCCCATATTACAAACTGGCCAAACTGAGACACAGCAAATCTGAGGTAAAGTTGGAACCAAAGCCCCAGGAGCTCTGTATGTTGGGGTGGGATTTGAAAAAGCACTCAGTTCTGGTCTGACTCTGTTTCCACTGAAGTCAAGTGCTCATGCCTGCTTGCACTGACTTCCACCCAATTGTATTCAGTGGGAACCAAACTAGGCCAATACTGAGCGTTTGGAAAATCTCACTCAGAGTCCCTTGCTTTAACCATTGGAATCCATTTCCTCCTAGTGTAGGTGACAGAATTCATTTTATTTTTTCCAGGAGAGGTAGACACACTAATTAAACAGGGGAAATGAGCATTTTACCCTTTACGCAATAACCTTTGAGGAATTGCAAACTGACTTCTGTGGGATTACATCTTGGAAGAATTTGCCCCAGTGGTGTTTGGTATGAGTTGCAGTAAGAAGCAGGCTTGATAACACAACCGCAGCAATTAGTACTGTGCACTGAGCTGTTTTCTACGGAGCAATGGCGCAGTAGTGTAAAAGTGTTTACAAGTTAGTGTAAAACACACAGGGTTAAATTGTGGCATTGGGTCTCAGCATGAGCTCTAAAGCCATCCCTTAGGGAGCCGCAATGTCTCCTGAGGTATGTCTACACTGTGGCTGGGAGAGAGCCTCCCAGTTTGGGTAGAGACTCACCCTAGTGGGCTTGAGCTTGCACACTAAAAATGCCGCATCACTTTACTGAGAGTGCCACGAACACTCCTCTCTCCAGTTGGAAGGCCCACGTGGCAGTTACAGAGAAGTGCCTCCTTATTGTCCCTGATGGGGCACTGCTGTACCTTAGGAGCAGTCATTGCACTCAAGGGAGTGCAAAGACTGCAACTGTGGCCAGTCCCTGCACAGAGGGGAGGGGTTCCAAATGAAGGGAATGTCTTTGCACCATTGTTGTGCGTCCATGCAAAGGCCAGCCAGCGTCTGGCTTCAAGAGAGGAGGTTTGGTGGTGTGAGGGGCTGCTGTATTGCCATTTAGAGAGAATAGCGGTATTTTAATAACACTAACACTGATGAAAGCCATTTCCTGATGGGCCTGAAAGTGCCGTGAAAGCAGATAGTGCAAAGGGGGCAGGAGAAGGAATGAAGCATGTGAAACGGGAGAAACAAACAGATGAACAAACTTTGATGCCTGTGATCCTACAGCCCTTACTCTGCATGTCTCTGAGACTGCTTGTGTTTCTGGGCACAATGGTACGATTTAGCCTCTGTGCTGCAGTGAGGACAGTGGATAGCTGTGAGGTCTTTGAGAGGAACAGTTTATTCGGGAATTCTTTCCAGTGAGTGAGGGGAGAACATTTTCTATGACAATTGTTTGGGGGGTGCAGCATACACCCTCCTTTATGGCCAGCAAGCTCTGCTGGGAGTTCATGAAGTGAGAGGGCCATTGATCTCTCTCTTTTTCTTCCCACTCCTTTTGGGAGGGTCTTTTGTCTTAGGAAGTGCATATGCAGTCCACTCCACTGAATGGAGTGAGCAGTCCTGTGCACCAGGGATTGCAGGGACTGCAATAGCGCCCAGCTGCTGTACAGTGGGCAGGGAGGATTCCTTGTTCTCTGCTCTAAGTGGGTGGGAATACTCGAGTGGGTACTGCCTACAGGACCCTGCACTTCTAACCAGCATGAGCCAAGTGCATATGCTTTTAACTGACACAGAAGTTAGTTCCCAGGCCAGGAAAAAGCAAAGAATAATTGTAGGAAGTGTGTTCAGTGATGATAACAGCCAATAAAGAAATAACCTGGGACCTTTTGAAATAATATTTGTTTTCTGCAGCTGGCAAGTGATCAGAAGAAAAACAAATCTTACATAATTACTGCCTGGTAAGTGAAAGTTTTCTCATAACTCTGCCTTGATGCAAATTAGTTGCAGTTTACTTTCCTTTCAGCTTCTGAGCTTGATAAATATAACCAAACTGAAAGGACAGCTATTAAAAGCGGACCTCAGACATACACAAAAAAGTACCATTTTCATTATTGAACTGCAGGAAATTACAAGCTTTTTTACTCGTACTTTTAGGGTTACATGCAAGGCTGTGTTGTTAATGTTAACCTAGTCTTACACCCCCATGCTACCCTACTGCTTGTTCAGTGAGATGATGTGAAATACTTTCTACAGCACTTCTTCCTACACACTTTCAGATTTATTCTATCAGCATTGTAAAAATGCTGATATGTATATTTACACAATAGCTCACCAATGTGTGTCGGTGTGATTACATAACATTAAATGACAAATGGAAGTCTTAATCACTAAAAAAAAATAAAAATAAAAATCTTTGACCTGTCGTGTAATAAGGAGCTTCAACTTTAAAATCTTTATACTATTTTCATTCTTTAAACTCATCATTGTGTTTTAAATTTACTGTCAGTATTTGAGTTATTTTGCACAGTAAGATTAATAATTAATACATATATGTCACTTTCTATCTGAAGAGCTTTAGAACTTACATTGTGACTTCCAGTCTTGTTCCCTGCTCTAACAAGATGACCTATGCCAGTTAAATGCTGTCATCCTCCAATCACAAAATCAAACAAACAAGTACTAACAAGAAGGCAGGGCTTGTCTACACAGGGAGACTGAGTGGCATAATTATTCCAGAATAACTATTCTGCTATAACTATTCCCGAAGCTCCTCATGTGGACATTCTATTCCAGAATAAAAGCGACTTTATTCTAGAATAAATTTTTTGCTCATAAAGTCATCCTGGAATAGCTAAATTATACTATGGGCTTGTCTACACTACAAAATTGGTTCACATTTATTGAAGTTGACCTGTAGCCTCTGATTTTATGAAATTGATGGTGTATGTCCACCTTATGTACATTTCATCAGTGGAGCACATCCTCACTACCATGAGGATGCGCTTCATGACTCACGGAGCGATGCACTGTGGGCAGTTATCCCACAGTTCCTGCTCCTGATTGGAATTCTGGGTTAGGCTCCCAATTCCTGATGGGACAAAAACATTTTTGTGAGGTGTTTTGGGTACATATCATCAGCCTCCCATGATGCACTTGGCTCCTATCCCCCTCTATCCCTGAGAGCAATGGCAAACAATCATTTTCGCACCTAAGCCTGGGTTATTTGTGCAGACGCCATAGCACAGTAGGCATGGACCACACTCAGCTGTATGCTGTTGTTGTGAGCATCACAAACACCTCATGCATCATCCTGCAGTGTTTGCAGAGCATAACCAGGAGCAGCCGTGCGGAAGAATGTGATGCCATGCAAATAGCTCTGCTGGAAGCCATGGAACAGAGCAATTTGCACATACTGGCAGCAGCATCTGGGGTTGTTGACACAGTGGAACACTGCTTCTGGGCCAGGGAAACAAGCATGGACTGGTGGGACCACATTGTGATGCAGGTATGGAATGAGGAGCAGGGGCTGCATATCTTTCGAATGCGTAAGGCCACTTTCATGGAATTTTGCGAATTGCTTTCCCCAATCCTGAAGCGCAGAAGTACCAAAAAGAGACCTGTTCTGACAGTTCAGAAGTGAGTGATGAGAGCCCTGTGGAAGCTTGCAACACCAGATTGCTGTTGGTCAGTTGGGAATCAGTTTGGAGTGCTTAAATCTACCATGGGGGCTGCTGTGATCCAAGTAGCCAGGGCAATTAATTCACTTCTGCTAAGAAGGGCAGTGACTCTGGGAAACGTGCAGGACATAGTGGATGGCTTTGCCGCTATGGGGTTCCCTAACTGTGATGGGGTGATAGATGGAACGCACATCCCTATCTTGGCACCAGACCACCTTGCCAGAGTACATAAACCGGAAGGGTTACTTCTCAATGGTGTTGCAAGCGCTAGTGGGTCACAAGGGCTGTTTCACAGACACCAGCGTGGGATCGTTGGGAAAGATACATGATGCGCGCATCTTTAGGAACTCTGGTCTCTTCAGAGAGCTGCAAGAAGGAACTTTCTTCCCAGACCAGAAAATTACCATTGGTGATGTTGAAATGCCAATCGTTATCCTTGGAGACACAGCATATCCCTTGCTCCTGTGGCTCATGAGGCCATAGACAGGCAGCCTGGACAGCAGTAAGAATAGAGGGATAGCTCAGTGGTTTGAGTATTGGCCTGCTAAACCCAGGATTGTGAGCTCAATCCTTGAGGGGGCCACTTAAGGATCTGGGGCAAAATCAGTACTTGGTCCTGCTAGTGAAGGCAGGGGGCTGGACTCGATGACCTGTCAAGGTCCCTTCCAGTTCTGGGAGATAGGTATGTCTCCAATTGTTAACAGTTCAACCATAGGTTGAGCAAGGGTAGAATGTGCCTTTGGATGTCTAAAGGGGCACTGGTCCAGTTTACTCACTAGGTTAGACCTCAGCAAAAGCAATATTCCTATTGTTGCTGCTTGCTGTGTTCTACATAATATCTGTGAAAGTAAGAGGGAAAACTTTCTGTTGGGGTGCGGGGTTGAGGCAGATGGCTTGGCTGCGAATTATGAGCAGCCAGACACCATGGCAAAAAGAAGAGCACATCGAGGCTCACTACGTCTCCGAGAGGCTTTGAAAACCAGTTTCATGAATGATCCAACACTGATGTGATAGTTCTGTGTGTTGTTCCTTACCAACCTGCCCCCTTTTTCATATGTAAACTAAACCCCCAGCAGACACAATGAATAAAGAGCCTCTTGTACTCAATTCGTGCATGTTTATTATGCTAACAAACACTGAACAGAGACACCAGTGAATAGCAATGATAACCAGATAAGGGTGTGATAACACAGGGAAGGAGGGGCAAGGACACATAGCTTATTGCAATTGCACTCTCTAGCAATCAAAGCTGTGGCAATGCGAACTATCTGCTCCATGAACCATCCCCTGGAGTTGAGTTCAAGGGATAATGAACTGCCCTCCACCCCGCATTCTAGGACGTCTGAGAGAGGAGGATATGAAACTTGGTGAGGAGGGCAGCTGGCTGATCATTGAGTGCAGTGAGACTCTAAGGTCTAGCTGCCTTTCCTGATCCTCAACCAGATGCCTCAACATGTCTGTTTGCTCCCCATAAGCTGCAACATCTCTTGCGTGTTAGCTCTTGTTCCCTGCTTGCTTTCCTGCATTCTTGGTCAATGCACATGCTCTCTGAGAGTGTGAGTGTCCATGCATGGAGCTGGGCCCTGTCAGCCTTGGAGGAATGCATCAAATCACAGAACATCATCCCTTGTCCACTTTTTTTGCCTTCTAATCTGGGACAGCCTTTGTGGTGGAGTGAAGGAAGCACCCAGAGAACATGTTGCAGCTGCAGGGCAAAGCATACATTGTTGAAAACAAAAAGTTAACTGTTGCAATGAAAGAAACAATTCACAGCAGTAACTACATTCCCTGAGGTACTTGGCCAACTTTTATATTATAAAAGAAGAGTCTGCCAGTAAGGTACAACACATGTGTAAGCAGAGTCAGGATGAGCTCTACCCTGACATCTGGTGGTGAATTGTGGTGAGTTGTGGAAAAGAACTCCAGGGGCTGATCTTGTTTGCATAGGCACACCCACCCTGCCTAGCATGAGCCCACAGCAGCCCAAATGGTCACTTTGGCTACTGTGGGATCCCCAGTTTCTGTTATCGGGTCAGGAAGAATAAAGTGTTGTTACCCTGATTATGTGAATCAAGGACAATGGAACTGTTTTATGACAGAGGGACTCGCCATCAACTAAGTAGCACTCGCTAGACAAGAGACATGGGTTCCAAAAACCCAGTGAATTGAGAGAGGTTGGGCATTGATATTTGTACCTGATGGTAGGGGCCCCTTTTGAGGGCCTGACATGCCAATTGTATTGTTTCCTCTCTCTACTGTGGAATATCAGAGATCATTTTAATTCTGTTAAGAGTCTAGTTACAAACTGCTGAGCTGAATTCACTTTGAGCCAATGGTTCACCAGCACTGAGGCTCCCCTACTACAAGCTGAAATCACTAAAGAGCTTAAGATTACTAAGAGCTGAAATCACTGAGTGCTCTGGGGGGGCCTGAAGATATGTTGTTGAGTGGCGAGCAGAGTAGTTTGTGGGATGACTGGAGTGGCTTGTGGGACAGCTGGTGGCAGGAATGCCTGGTGGAGCAGAGCAGTTCACGGAACGGCTGGAGTGTCTCATGGGATGGCTGGTGGAGTGGAGCGGCTGGCTGAGTGGCTCGTGGTGAAGGCTGCAGCGGAACCCCATGGAGAGGTGGGGCAGCTGGCCTAGGACCATGTAAGGTGCCACTTAACACTGCTGTGCTCCCCCCACCCGATGAGGCTGGGAGGTAAAACTCTGCAGATAAACTTTTGAGCTCTGGGGCTGCACTGACCCTGGACAGAGACTTTTGGGTTGTTGGACTTTTGGGTGATTTTTTGGGTTGCTGGACTAAAGACCTTGAGGGGAACAGGATACTGCCAAACTTACTTGGTAGTGGGTCTTTTGCTCATGGTTTGTGTTATGAATCCTGTTTGTGATGTTTCCCCAACATAATGCCACGTGATTTCCCTCCTTTATTAAAGGATTTTGCTACACTCAGACTCTGTACTTGCAAGAGGGGAAGTATTGCCTCTTAGAGGCGCCCAGGGGTGGTGGTGGTGGTGGTACGTAATTGTCCCAGGTCACTGAGTGGGGGCTCAAGCTGGTTTTGCATCATGTTATTGATACAGAATCCCTGGATACTGAACCCAGCCCTTGTTGCTGCCAACTCAGGTGGGCAGAAGGGTTACACGTGGCAGAGTGCTGGGCAACAGATTTTGGTTTGTATGCATGCTAAACACACACAAAAGGGTAGGTGGTGTGAGGGCACACCCGGGGAAATTTTTTTACTGTGGAAACTCTTGGCACATAAACAGGCTTTCCTGGGGAGCACCCTTTGCATGGCTGCACTGCCTGCCACTGTATCCCAATTGTTTACCTCAAATTAAACAGTAACCACAATTTCATTTAACCCCTGTAGTGTTATTACAAGTGTGCACTCACTAGAGGTGCCTGCCCGCCATCACATTCCCACACCAATGGATCCTGGGAGGGGATTGGCTCCAGAGTTAGGAAAAGTCCTGGCTGTTGGGGGGGGATGCTACTGCTCATTCTCCTCCTCCGCCTCAACAATGTTCTTCTCGTTGTTGCCCAGGGCTGCCTGGGTCCTCTGGGAGGTATGCACGGGAGATTGTTGGGATACTGGTGGGGTCCCCGCCTAGACTTGCTTGCAGCTGCTCCTAGAAGTGGCATGTCTGTGGCTCAGCACCAGAGCGACTATTCGCCTCCCTTGTCTTCTGTACGCTTGCCTGAGCAACTTTATTTTCACACGGCACTGCTGTGTGTCCCTGGTGTAGCCTTTTCCTCCCTGTCCTGTGCGATTTTGACATAGATGTCAGCATTTCTTCTGCTGGTTTGAAGCTCTGCCTGCACAGACTTTTCTCCCCACACAGCCATCAGATCCAGTGTCTTCTGTATGCTCCATGCTGGAGCACGTTTGTGTACCTGGGCACCCATGGTCAGCTCTAATGGTGAGCTCTCCAGGCTGATCAAACAGGAAATGAAACTCAGAAGTTCCCAGGGTTTTTCCTATTTGCCTGTCTGAAGTGAAGTGGAGCTGAAAGTGCTGTCCAGAGCAGACACATTGGAGCACTCTGGGACACCTCCTGAAAGCCAAACAAGTGATAATACACTGTGCTGTGCCTACACTAGCCCTAATTTGTCCTGTGAACATCAAACCTAGCACTACGCCTCTCATTGAGATGGAGTAAAGGTGTTGATTTTAAAAGCCCTTTCGGTTGGGGGGAAGGGCTCTGTAGCGTAGACAAGCACATTATAAATTCTACCCAATGTGGGGAATGTCGCTCTAACAACGTAGTGTAGACCACCCCTAACATAGTTATTCTAGAATAGCTGTGCTGGTCATTTTCCACCATGTGAATAAATTGCAAAATAGACACTTCCCTTTGCACTCCCAGTGTGCTCTGTTATCTATTTAGATTTGAATACCCATCAGAGCAGGGGCAGCTCTAAGCACACAGGTAACAAATAATATTGAAAAATATTGAAGTATCTGGCTGTAATAGAAGTTGTGGAGAAATATTAGACTTCATTGATTAACGACCTGAAGATGAATTTAATATGCATTCTGGAGATGTGAAAGTGATCATAACACTCCTAAAATAGTTTTCTAGTGGGTGGGATATTGAAGAACAAATTAATTCCAGATTTTGTATTTGGTGTCTCTTTTCTCCTGGTGGCAACTACTCAAAAGCTACCATAATAAAGGTTAATGACTGCTCCATTGTGCTCTGTTATGTGCACTTGCAAAACAATTCTAACTGCATTATTCCAGCAAAGAGGGACTTTATTTCCCCAAATCACCAATTGCATAGACAGGATTTTTTTCCCCTCTTAAAATATTGACAAGAACATTTTTCATTAAATATTTTCAGTAGAATACTGCCTACGAAGCAAGTGGCAGATTTATGGAGCTGGGTATCACATACAAATGTTGCTAAATTACATGCAAAGTAGGGTAACTGTAAAGGAGACTAGCAGGCATATTACAGACTGAAAATAATAGGGTCACTTGAAGCACCGAATACTGCAGGATCTCTGAGTAATCAAGCTGTCATGGTATAAATCCCCACTCTGAACCTTAGCGTTCAAAAGATGGGGTACCAGCATGAATTCCTCTAAGCTTGATCGCCAGCTTAGAACCTGTAGCGCTGTCACCAACCAGGAATTCCAGTGCCTGGTACACTCTGGTCCCCCCAAAACCTTGCCCGGGAACCCCCAGGACCCAGACCCTCTGGATCTTACCACAAGGAAAGTAAACCCTTTCCCCCACCGTTGCCTCTCCCAGGCTTCCCCTCCCTGCGTTACCCTGGAAGATCACTGTGATTCAAACTCCTTGAATCTTAAACAGAGAGGAAAATGCATCTTCCCCCTCCTTCTCTCTCCCCCTCCCAGACTCT
>NC_133770.1:264412107-264450657 GCF_003597395.2 Chelonoidis abingdonii | reverse complement strand
AAAACACACACACAAAAACTTCCCTCCCTCAAGATTTGAAAGTATCCTGTCCCCTGATTGGTCCTCTGGTCAGGTGACAGCCAGGCTTACTGAACTTGTTAACCCTTTACAGTCAAAGAGATATAAAGTACTTCTGTGCTATTAACTTTTCTTATCTGTTTATGACACAAGCCCTGTTGCAAAAATTAGAATGCTGTAGGAAAGTATAATAGTGCAGGTTTCAATAGTGAAGGTGAAAGGAAGGAGCAGTTAAAGTGACAAAAATGGCCATTTAAAAAGTTTGGTTGAATGGATCGAAAGGTTAATAATCTGACCAGGGTTCAAAGGAAACTTTTTTTTTTTTTTTGCTCATACAGTACAAGAAAATAAAATATAGGAAAGATTCTCACACTGGGGCAAGATTGTGGCTCCAAAGCCCTGTGCCTGACTCATTGACTTCACTGGGAGAACTGGTTGTCAGAGGAATGCAAAAATCAATCACTAAATGAACAGTATTCCTATTTTAAGGCCATGTCTCCACTACTATGACACAGAGCCACAGATGCAGCTCTGATGCTGTCACTTCATTCTATAGACATTTCTGTAGCAATAGAAGGGATTTTTTTCCATCCAGGTAGGTAATCCAACTCCTCGAGTGGTGGTAGCTAGGTCAATGAAATGATTCTGACATTGACAGTCAAGTCTACACTGAAGGGTTAGGTTGGCTTAACTACAACAAGTGCTGAGGCTATATCAATTTAACTGCTATATCAACTTAAATTTTAAGTACAGACCAAGCCCGAAAGCGACTAGCTAGACTCAAGTGCCCATGCACAGCTTTTGCTGTAGCGACGCACCCCTAGCATGGAGCCAGCACAAGGCTATGTCTACACTTCCAGAGTTTTGCACTGTCAGTTTCAATGTTGATAGGGAACCGGTGAAAGAAAAGTGCTGGTTTGTGTACTCACTTACTTCTACAGGCATCAGATAGTGTTTACATTTGGAGCACTTCCACTGATGATGAGAGCAGCACACCGAGGGCAGCTATCCCACAGTGCAGCTCTCACCATTTTGACAATAGGTCTTGTGGGAAGGGGAGTGTGTGTGTGATCACGGGGCATTCTGGGTCCCTGCACAGCCTCCTCTTCTCAAACATTGATCAGCTCTAGTAGCTCAGCATTGCTCCAAGCAGGGGACCACCTGCTCCATGGAGCAGGCATTGTCACCTAGCCAGATGATAAGTGAGCACTTGCCAAGAAAACAGGAAGGGGAGTTTCAAAGTTCCTGGGGCTTTATAGGGGGAGGGGTGGAGGTCTGTTTACCTGGAGTCAGAGTAGCAGAGCTGCTGGTGAGTGGTCACCTAGGTCACAGTGGTCACTGGGAGATATCCTCCAAAGGCCAAAAGCTGTGTAAACAGGAAGAACATGTCTTCACTTGCACATCACTGCAAAAGCATCACCGGTAAGAGCTGTACGCCTCTCGTGGAGGTGGTTTTCTTTTTGTGGTGAAACTTCTGAGTTTCACCACAAAAAGTCAATGGCAAGTATAGACGTTCCCACTGTTTTTGTGCAAAAATGAGACTTTTTCCGCTTTAAATGGCAAGTGTAGACATGCCCTTAAAACAATCCCCCCCCCCACACAAGAAAAGTTATAATGTGCAGACCAAAAAGAACGAGCACTTGTGACACCTCTAGAGACTAACAAATTATTTGGGCATAAGCTTTCATGGGCTAAAGCCCACTTCATCAGATGCAGGGAGTGGAAAATACAGTAGGAACATATATATATATATAATCATTTAAGGTGGGCTATTATCTGCAGGAGAAAAAAAACTTTCATAGTGATAATCTAGTTAAACTAGTCCTCGGAGACCGCAGCAGGGAAGGCACTGCTGTGTGTTCACGCTGTCAGCTGCAAGTGCAGTGGCGTGGCCACATTAGCAGCTCTTGCAACACCACAGAGAGCAGTGCATTGTGGTAGCTATCCCAGCATGCAAGTGGCTGCAGTGTGCTTTTCAAATGGGGGGGTGGAGTGTGAGAAGGAGTGTGTTGTGTGTATGTGGGGGAAGAGACAGTGTGTTTTGGGGGGCAGAGTGTGTCAGCATGCTGTTTTGTAAGTTCAGCCACAGAGGGAAGGGGGAAACCCCGACGTCAGCCTCCACCCCCGCCTCTTTCTCTCTCTCACACACACAAATGCCTGCCTCTGCAGCAGGAGCATGCCAAAATAATGGTTTGCTCTGTCCCAGAGCAGATAAGCATGCTGGCTGTCAGAAATGGAGCTTTGAAAGGGGGTATCCGCATGCCTGCAGCCGAGTTCAAAACAATGACCAGAGTGGCGTCAAAGTTAGACTCAGGACTCACAGTTTGTCAGACCACTCTGTTTTATTAGTACAACGCTCTGCTAATACACCCAGATAATGTGAGCACCATGCAAGACGCAAACTATCTTATTTATATAGATAAAAGAGTGGGAATTAGACAAAGGGACAAAGAAAGCAAAACAGTAAAATTCACCTGGAGCACAGCATGCATATCCTACTTCCTTACTAACTCTTATAGATCTAAGGCTAATACTTCACCAATTGCCCTTAAATGGTGCAATTGTTCTATGTTAATGTCTGTATTCTTGACACCTGGATTGCAGCATTCCAACAATTTTGCTTAAAGGTACAGACAGCATTTCTTTAATCCTTTCTATTTTCACAATATAATTCATTCTACTTTCACAGTGGCCACTTGACTTTAGGGGATTATGGGATGTTTTCAGAGGCCAATCACAACGCAATAATGCAACACATCGTCCACACTGACGCCCAGGCATTTTAGCCAGGGTGCAGCAAGCTCTATGCTTCTCATGGAGGTTGATTACCAGGAGCACTCCAGCTGCAGAGTCCAGGCGCTCTAAGTGCCTTGCCAGTGTGGGCACCTCAGGAGTTAGGGCACCCCGGGCTGATTTAATGTGCTCTAACTTGCAAGTGTAGCCAAGGCCTTACAGCTGCAAATGTACCGCTGTAATGCTTAGTGGAGACACCACTACACCAACAGGAGAACTTCTTCCATCAGCTTAGGTACTCCACCATCCCGAGAGACAATAGCTGGTCACTACATAGCAACATAGTAAGCAAACTGAAAGCTGATGGACCAATGGGACTATTTGTTGCATAAAGGAAGCAAGATTTTGGCTCGTTGTTAGGGATTCAGAGATTAAAGAAAAACATAAGCTTTTAAGTCTTCACTTTCAATATAGTCCAAGTTGAGCAAGTCTCTCTTTTTGGCATGTGCACTAGGTGCTGTAAAATAAGAGAGATAATATTACTTAGTAACATATCTGTGCTCCCTTCAGTCTCTGTCCTTCCAGTGTCAATGAGTATGTCTATATGCAAAACTCCTCTCATGGTAGCGAGTCTCAGAGCCTGGGTCTACAGTCCTGCGCCCACAGGACTCATGCCATGTGTAGACATTCTGGCTTGGGCTGGACCTCAGGCTCTGAACTCCACCCACTCCCTGTGCGTCACAGCCCAAGCTTCAGCCTGAGTCCCCTTCCCCAAGGGCTGCCAATGCTCCTTTAAACGCTACCTCCACCATGAGATCCATGCTTTGCTCTTGCCTTTAGCAAGCTGCAAAACACCCTCATTAACTGTGACATAAAATTGGACCCTGGGTTGGCGATTATGTCTGTAGGGATTCCAACTCAGGCAAATGCTTTCACAAGCTCTGCGGCGATGATTGACGCCTTTGTGCATTGGAGGAGATCACCTCAGCGTAGCATGTGGCATAGTCCATGGTCACCAAAATATATTGGTATCCTGCTGCACTCTTTTCTAGTGGACCTATTAAGCCCATTCCTACCCTTTTGAATCGGGACCTCACCATGGAGAGAGACATTAGAGGAGCCTTAGGGACCTTTCTTGGGCTTGTCCACTGACATTCGGCGCATGAAGCACAATAGTCCTGCACATTCTTGTGGATGCCAGGTTCACCCTTTCAAGCATTTTCTCCTGCCTGAGTTGCCCTCCAAGAGGTATCATATGGGCCATCTTATCAGCTCCCTTCAGGATCACTTGGGCACAAGGAGTTGCATCCTGACCTCCCCAATCTGAGCGTCCTTCATGGCTCAGTATATTTTTTCTCCTTGAAATACGAAATGTGACTATTGCTTTACTAGCCACTGTTCCTTTACTTCATCACTGACTGCACATAGCCTCGGTTCAGCCTCAAATTGTTTTGTTGTTCTTTGACTAAATCAACTTGGCTCAAGAACAAGTCGGTGTCAGGGAGTGTGATATGTGTGTCATTGGCTTGAGTCACCATAGGGCATAGTTCATCAGTAAGGGTGGGGGCCTTTAACTGGGGATGCGGACATCCCTTTCCCTGGCTCATTGTGCCCCCCAGCCCAACTATTCCCTTGGGTTCTCCTATCATCCTGTCCACAGCGTTCCCTCTTTCTTTCTCTGGGAACTTCCCTCTCTCTGCCTCTAGCAATTCCTGAAAGAACTTCCAGTTCCATCCAACTGTTATGGGGTAGGCCAAGTTTGTGACTACCTTCCAGCGGGTCATCTTATTATTATTTTATTATTATTATTATTATTCCTGCAGGTTCGGTATTATTAAGTGCATCCATTTCATGGGAAAGAGATGCACATCCTTGTGCATGCACTGTAGAAATATGATATTTGAGCGGCTCTCGCTAAACCCAGGCCAAACATTCTCTGACCACGATTTGACTACACCCCAAGTCTATTAAAGTTTAGATCCTGACACCATTAACCTGCACTGGAACCACCAATTTCTTTGGTCCCATCTTGTGGGCTCTGGCTTCTGCCACCCAGACCCTCCTGTAATTATAGACCATGTATGGGCAATGTAATTGGAAGTGGCCTGGTTGCCTGCATGTGAAGCAGTTGCTGGGCAGTGAAGAGTCGTTGGCTGCTTGTGCTCCCACATTTGACAGTGTGTCTGCAGAGGAGCCTCTTGCTGGGCTGGAAACTTCCTCCTGTCGCAACTCACCATGAGAGTAAAGTACTGAGCATGGTCTCTGCTCACTGGGCCACCCTAGTCCTCGGTTTTATAGCTGGATTCTTCAAGTGCTTGTTCATGTCCATTCCATTGTAGTGTGCGTGCTCACCACATTCACTGGTGCCGGAAGTTTTTCTCTCAGCGGTATCCATAGGGGAACGACTCTGGTGCTGTCTGGAGTGGTGCACATATGCGCCAATATAAGGGGTGCTGCCAGCTCCCCCCTCCGTCAGTTCCTTCTTGCCAGAACTCCAACAGAGGGGAAGGAGGGTGGGTCATGGAATGAATATGAGCAACACATCTCGAAGAACTACAGTTACGAAAGGTTGGTAACCATTCTTCCTTTGAGTGCTTGCTCATGCCCATTCCTCTGGAAGGTCACTTGAAATGCTTTGAGCTTGTCGTCTGGACCTACTTTTGTCATTTCAAAGGGAGGATTGGAGCAGAGTTGGGGTTAACTGCCCTAACTGGTGGGTTAGATGGTATGTTTTGGGATTGCAGAGGCGTCACCACCTGTTGCAACAGCTGTTACTGCTGCTCCCTGTGTTGCATGGCCAATTCTCTAATAAACTGCTGCTGCTGCAGTGTTGTTGTACAGCCTGTTGCTGCTGGTTGTGTTCCTGGCTGCTGCAGCAACTGGGTCTGTTGCTGTTTTTGCTGTTGTCAATTTTCCTCTACCCATTTTAGCAACTTGCCATCTCCATGGCCCTCTTCATTCTCTCTACCCCACTTTTTTCAGGGTCCCTTCAGATCCAAGTGCGTTGTCCACATTCTCCACTAATTTTTGTAGTGTGTCAAGCTGAACGCCATCTGGCCTAATAGTCAGACCATGGCTTTCCAGTCTCTATCAATCTCTCTGTTCTGGAGGGGGCCCTGCTAGGTCATATACAGCAGCCCTCAGCCCCTCCTGTGCATTCCATCTTCTTCCCATGGGCTTTGTTGTGACAGAGGGAAGAGGGGGAGCAAGGTAGGGGGACCTGGGTCCTTCCACTCTACCAGACCATGACTCAGGGCCCTAAAGGGGTGTTGCAGTGTCCTGACCAGACCACCCACTGGTCCACCACAAGTTTCATTCTCCCCAGGTCTCTTCCTACTGGGTTGGAGCTCCTCCCTTTGGGGTGTGGTGACAGTCTTAGTAGTAGCAATTTAGTCTGTCCCGGGTGATAACATCCTGCTTTTCAGGACCTCTCATGGGTTCCCACCTCCAGAGGGGATGCATCTGGATCACTGTTTCTGGAGTAGGCATAGTCACTGTGACACTCTGTACCCCAAAGCAACGCCCTGGCACCCCCATATTTACCATGGTGATATGATTATGATATGTTTTGCACAAAGTATGCCTTGTGAAGTATCATTCTAAAAGTCTAGATCTGTTGAACATTAATATACTGTTGGATTATATGTGCTGTCATTGTATGTGAAGTTATGAAGTTTTGCTACGTGTTTTACTGAAATATGTTGTGAAGCTGGAAACACTCATAACCAGCCTTTCAGGTGCAACAATGGAGAAGCCAGACAGTGTTGATGGCCCATTAAGGGGAATCCACACTCCCAAGGACTATCCCAGGAACTGTTGACAATGGAGACTAGTCAGAGATAGCACACACACAATGGACACTGCTTGACTCATATCTAGCAAAGGATTTTTCCAGTAAGCTGGAAGAAGCTATAAAAGAGGGGAAGTAACATCATCACTTGGTCTGTCTTCCCCAACTACTCAACATCTGGAAACGGATCTGCAGAACAAAGACTGAACTGCAGAGGTGGGCCAAGGCTGGAAAGGAGAATCCCAGCTTGTGTATTAAGGAACTATACCGTCAGGACAAGAAGGTACAGCTCCTAGGCTGGGGAGTTGGGGGAATTGACTGGAGCCTCTCTATTGTTGGTTCATGAGTGGCTGGCAAAAGCATTCATGTAACTCAACTGGGTGCATCCCTGCCTGTGGATGGCTGTGTAAATGCAATACCTGGAGAGGTTTGCAGCTTGTCACAACATCACAATGAGAGAGGGAGCCCAGGCTGGTATGCTAGAGGGCTCAGCAGTACCCCAGTTCCAGGTTCCACTCTGGGGAACCCATCACAGTCACTCTGCCCACAGCTCCAGGCATCAACCGTACTTTCTGGTGCAGCCTATAGCTTTCTTTGCTCCCTTCTCCTGGGCTGCCAATGTCCTTTTAAACTGTCCTGCCACCTGCAGGATGCCCATAGCTGCTGAGTGGCAGGGCCTTCCTAGCCCAATATTGATCATGTTTTGCTCTGGTTTAGTGTGGGGTCTGTAAATTCCTCACAGGGCCACACTGTAAGTGCACAAGCAACTCATGTGTGACAGAGCAGTATCCATCAGAGCCGCTCATGTGCCCTGTGCCTCCTAATGCTTCTGTGCAAGGGCATGAGGTGTGGGGCAACTGTGAGCCTCCATTAGTTCCCTCTTAGCATCCATGGTAGGAAGGTGGAGCCTAGCAAGCATCCAGCCCGCTAGTCTTCTTAGAGCTGTCAACTCAGAAAACTTTACAGCAGGGTGAGGTGCTTTGCACCAACTGCCACACCTTGTGACCGACTGTAAACCTTCAGGGTTCAAACCCTGTCTGTCATAGGATGGACTGATCCTCATCAAAGATGGACATTGTCTACCTAGAGGGGAGTCACTTTCCAGGTAAATGCTCTGTGTGTTTTCTTCGTGAGGACTTGCAAATCCTGGGACGCTCAGCTCAAGTTACGTTTGCTAGGGCACTCCGTGAGGTGATCCTAACTACCAGAGTGAGGCTGGAAAAGCCAGCATTGACCCGTGCTCCCTTGAGCGCACATCATATCCCAGGATCAGACAATGAAAAGAAGGTGCCAGGCATTGGCGACTTTGATGCCGACAAACTCAACACCAAGAATATTGGCACTGACAGGCTTGGAACTGGTAGTTTTGGCACTGGCAGCCTCAGTGCTGGCATCTCAGGCTGTAAAGCTGGCAACTATGCCCGTGCAGAGGGGTGATGCCAAAACTCAGAGCTGAAAGGAGCTTAAGAATACCTGCAAGCAGAAGGAAAAGTCCTGGAAAAAGGACATAAAACACCAATCCTCCAAGGACAGAGCCAACTTCTCACCCAAAACTGCACTGGTATATAGGAAAAGAGACCTGGTAGGGTACCCCTGGTACCAGTACCCATGATTGAGCCTGGTAACGGCCTGAAATACACCCTGGAGAAATTGATGTCTCTTCTGGAGACATTCTCCGAGCCCAGACAATGACTGGCACTGAAGCTGGCAGTAGTATCACAAAAGGAATTGCTATTTGAAGAAGAAATTTACTCCTCTTCATCATCATTGACCTGTTTCTTTTCCTTTACCTTCAGAGAGCCATCCCAGGTTGGGCATCAGGTTGCTCTCATTTAGGGCTCTGCCTCAGATGAGTAGTGAGTGGCACTGGGCTGGCCAGCCTCAACTAGGCTGAACCCTCTCCTGTGGCATGTTGCCTGGCTGTATTGACCTTACCGTGGATCATTGTCAGGTGTATTCAGGAGCAGATCCCCCTTTCACTCATCCAGGAAGAGGAGGAGATCCTGTTCTCCAGTGGTGTTGTTAGCCACGCCACCCACCTGAGGCCAGATGTTGGTTCCTTTGAGCAGGAGATGATGGAGGAACAGCAATGACCCCCTTCTGCACTCAAGGAGTCATCCTGATTGGCAGATGAGGCCATGGAACTAGCCCCCACACTGGCAATTGATGACTTCAAGGCATTCCAGGACCTCCTGTCCCATATTGCAGAGACCCTGGCCATTGAGACTACATTCATACAGGAGTAGTCCTACAAGCCTTTTGGTATGTTAAGCTCATGACTCTGGCCAGGACAACCCTCCCCATCAGTGAGGGGAACCTAGAGCCAGCCAAAGGACTTTAACAAACTCTGGCCACTCTCCTACCCACCTCAAAATGAGTGCAAAAGAGATACCAGCTGCCCCCAAAGGGCTTTGACCACTTCTGTGCCCACCCAAACCCAGAGTTTCTGCTTGTTTCAGCAGAGCAGAAAAGTAGCAGGTCCACAAAGGACATGCCTAAGGATAATGAGCCTAAGTTGGACCTCTTTGAATGCTGTGACGCATGACCAGAAAGGGTTAAACATCCTGCAAAATAAATAACCCTCAAAAGACATGTGGGGAGATAATGTTTGGGTTTTTGTATATGTACATATATATGAGTAGAGTCAACAGTATAATCCATACTCCCTGTCTATGTTGTATTCTGTGAATTCAAAGATCAAAAGAACATCATAGCATTAAATGAATTGTAAACAAGGGTATCTCTGTATTCATCTCTCTTTGAAATGTACAGCAGATCATCTGTGAATGGTGGAGGAACAAGACGATTGCTTTATGTTAATTTGTATAGCTAAGTACCAGTGATGGACCTCTTTCAAAGTCATCCTAATTAACTTTTGTTACCAGAGGAACTCCCAACTTGTCAAAGAGGACATGAAATTGTATAAAAGATCCTTAGGTCCTGATTCTTTCATCTCAGATCTGCTTAAGGTTTCACAAAAACAACGGGGAGTCCGGTGGCACCTTAAAGACTATGCCAAAATAAATCTGTTAAGCTTTCATGGGTAATAAACCTCACTTCTTCAGACGCATGGAGTGAAAATGACAGATACAGGCATAAATATACTGGTACATGAAGAAAAGGGAGTTACCTTACAACTGGAGAACCAGTGTTGATATGGCCAATTCAGTCAGGGTGCATGTGGTCCACTCCCAATAATTGATGAGAAAGTGTCAATACCAAGAGAGGAAAAATTGCTTTATATGAAGGTGCAGGAAATACATTTCTATGTTGTAGTTTAAATGAATTACTCAACATTCTGTATTAATATAAGTCCTTTCATGGATTGAGAACTGGTTAAAAGACAGGGAACAAAGGGTAGGAATTAATGGTAAATTCTCAGAATGGAGAGGGGTAACTAGTAGTGTTCCCCAAGGGTCAGTCCTAGGACCAATCCTATTCAATTTATTCATAAATGATGTGGAGAAAGGGGTAAAGAGTGAGGTGGCAAAGTTTGCAGATGATACTAAACTGCTCAAGATAGTTAAGACCAAAGCAGACTGTGAAGAACTTCAAAAAGATCTCACAAGACTAAGTGGTTGGGCAACAAAATGGCAAATGAAATGTAATGTGGATAAATGTAAAGTAATGCACACTGGAAAAAATAATCCCAACTATACATACGATATGATGGGGGCTAATTTAGCTACAACACGTCAGGAAAAAGATCTTGGAGTCATCGTGGACAGTTCTCTGAAGATGTCCACGCAGTGTGCAGAGGCGGTCAAAAAAGCAAACAGGATGTTAGGAATAATTAAAAAGGGGATAGAGAATAAGACTGAGAATATATTATTGCCCTTATATAAATCCTTGGTACGCCCACATCTCGAATACTGTGTACAGATGTGGTCTCCTCACCTCAAAAAAGATATTCTAGCACTAGAAAAGGTTCAGAAAAGGGCAACTAAAATGATTAGGGGTTTGGAGAGGGTCCCATATGAGGAAAGATTAAAGAGGCTAGGACTCTTCAGCTTGGAAAAGAGGAGACTAAGGGGGGATATGATAGAGGTATATAAAATCATGAGTGATGTGGAGAAAGTGGATAAGGAAAAGTTATTTACTTATTCCCATAATACAAGAACTAGGGGTCACCAAATGAAATTAATAGGCAGCAGGTTTAAAACAAATAAAAGGAAGTTCTTCTTCACACAGCGCACAGTCAACTTGTGGAACTCCTTACCTGAGGAGGTTGTGAAGGCTGGGACTATAACAGTGTTTAAAAGAGAACTGGATAAATTCATGGTGGTTAAGTCCATAAATGGCTATTAGCCAGGAAGGGTAAAGAATGGTGTCCCTAGCCTCTGTTCATCAGAGGATGGAGATGGATGGCAGGAGAGAGATCACTTGATCATTGCCTGTTAGGTTCACTCCCTCTGGGGCACCTGGCATTGGCCACTGTCGGTAGACAGATACTGGGCTAGATGGACCTTTGGTCTGATCCGGTACGGCCGTTCTTATGTTATGTTATGCCAAGTAAGAAATCTATTCGTCAAAAAAAAAAAATATGTTCTGAATCCTTTTTTTCTGTCTGTATTGTTAGGACATATTTGCTGACAGGTATTTTGAAATAAATTACAAAAATAATTGAAACTGGCATGTTTAAATTGTGTTATTTTGACAAATAAAATATGCAGAATTTTACGGATTTTTAAAATGCGCACAGAATTTTTTATTTTTTAGTACAGAGTTCTCCCAGGAGTAAACAAAGAAGTATATCCTATGCTGTACCAGATCATACCAGTGGTCTATGCACTTTTGAATGCAGACTGTGAATGGCTAGCACTAGATGTCAGAGAGGAAGATGAACACCCATAATAGACCATTATGGAATAACCAGTTGTGATGGGGTGTGGTCATCACACTCATCCTGAAAGGGTTAACATAGGCC
Organism: Chelonoidis abingdonii; assembly: GCF_003597395.2. NCBI lineage: Eukaryota > Metazoa > Chordata > Testudines > Testudinidae > Chelonoidis > Chelonoidis abingdonii. The sequence goes on along the minus strand of NC_133770.1, from coordinate 264,439,189 downwards.
AGATGGGCCAGTTCATCTATGAGGCTGCAAACCAGGGGATATTTAGGCTGAGAGGAAAGCCTAATTAAGGGAATTTCACCTGTGTAGACAGAGGCAGAGGGATAGCTAAGTGGTTTGAGCATTGGTGTGCTAAATGCAGGGTTGTGAGTTCAGTCCTTAAGGGGGCCATTTAGGGAACTGGGGATAAAAATCTGCCTGGGATTGGTCCCTCTTTGAGCAAGGGGTTGGACTAGATGACCTCCAGAGGTCCTTTCCAACTGTGATATTCTATGATTCAGGTGGGGCTTCTGTAAAACCAGGAAGCTAGTAGCAGAAAGTGATTGCAAGGAAGTGGCTGCTGTCATGTCCCTTGGCCCAAGGGATAGATAGGGATTTGGACTGAGGAGGAGGGATTTATCAGGCAGACCCTCAGGAAAGGGGTTTGGTTATAAGGGTGGAGAAGGCAAGGTAATAAGTAGCACGGGGGAGTGGCAACAAGGTTTGTAGTTGCCCAGATCTTTGCTGCTGAAGATAAGGCCCTGGACTGGAACTCAGAGTAGAGGGTGGGCCTGAGTTCCCCTACTGGCCAATGAGTGAGTGGCATGATCTGGGTAGTGAACTTGGAAGTCGCCTGGGTCCATGCATTCTAGCCACTGAGGGAGTGGCCCAGCCAGGGCAATGGACGTAAGGACTGCCTTGAATGGTGAGGAAAATGTTGATATTACCCCAGAAGGGGAGGACTCTTGTAAATTGGCTGGAGGGCTAGGTCATGAAGATAAGGTGCTGCAGCTCCTGCAGAGCAAAAGAAGGCCTGCAGACTGAGAAAGCGAAATGACAAGCCAAGGAACTGCAAGAAGAGGGCATCAGGCTGAAAGAGCTAATCTCCAAAGCAACCAGGAGGAGGCACTGGTGAGTAGAGGTCTCCATGACACCAATCCATAAAAGAATTTTCTGCCTAACCTTAGGAAATCAGTGATTTGAACTGGTATTTATTTTATTTCTGGAGTGTTTGCTTACCAGTAAACAAATTACACTTTAATACGTACTTAGCAAACAAAAGTATCATCATTATCTTCCACCTCAGTTGCACTTATTGAGCCAAATTCTGTGCTGATTTATACCCTGTGCATTCAGTGTGAATGCATGATGTGCGTGAGCCAGCATAGAATTTGACCCAGTATATAAAAAAAAGTAACATATTTAAATAAACAAACGAACCTTGTAAAATTGATTAAGATGCTGCTAGTAAGTATGCTGATAGTAAGGTTTTAAGAGCATAACCACACTTTAAGATAAAACTTTACCTTCATGGAACCCTCAGCATAAAGGCTTTTCTTAAAACTTTCACTTCAGAGAAATATCTACATTAAGGTTAAAGTTTAACATTACCTATAAGAAAAGTTTAAAGGTGCCAGTAAGGCGTGATTTTAATTAAGTGGGGGTTGTAGGCCTGTGGGAATGGAGTTGGAGAAGGAGGAGCATGCCACTAGGGGTGCTCATTGTAATGGAGACCTGAAATGATCTGGGCTTTGGAGCGATTTGTGCTGAGGGTTTCCTTAGCCAGAGCTACCCCCTCAATATGAGTTTTCCCTCTTGCTATAATTTGGTCTTCCAGTCTCTTCCCCTACGCACTGTGACACCCTCTTCCCTCCCCACATTTTCATTTTCAGCACCTCCTCATGCTTCCTTCCTTATTTTCAAAATAAAATGTTGTCTCACATATGTCTGTGCTGGTACATAGTCAACATAGCTGGACTCCATGTTATCTTTGAAAGTAAAGATAAGGAAGAAGGAGGTTGCAACATGGGGGTGGACTGGATTGCAGATCTCAGGACTATTGCAGGATGCCCTGTCTTCCTTGCAGGCCTACAGTTGGCTCTTGATAATCTGAAGTGTCAGTGATACAAGTGTTCCTTTGTAATCTGAGCTCCAAATAGGTGTGTGAAGACAAAGGAAGACAGAGTGAACAGCACTATTGGCAAAATACTGACTATTGAATCTTTGAATGTGCTGTTATTGAATGTCCATATGAAAAACAAACCATGGAGTATTACTGGCTAAAGTTACTGTATATGTGTGTGCAAATCTTGACTCTTTCCAGTTTGGCATGCTTCCTAAATTGGCATTCTCCTAGAAAAGCAGAATGTTTTTTGGTTTACTTACTAGTCATAATAAACAAGGAATTATCACCTTCTACTTGATATTGACATTAAAATCTGGTAGTTCCAAGTAAAACAAATACTAATCGTAATTTGAATACCTGCCTAACCTGATTTGTTATCCATTCCCTTTGTTATTTAATTAAGTCCTTGACTGAACTCCTGTTATGTTCTTTTCTACAGTATCTCTCCCTATGCACTGATTTTTTATGAAAATTAACCTGTGTTTCTATGCTATACGGTACATTGAGTTCTCCTGAGTAGCACTGGGCACTCTCAACCGCCACAGCTTTAATAAGATTTGAAGGCATTCTTCCTCTTACAGGAATGGGACCTGACTGAATAATGATTTTTTTTTAATGCAATGGAGCAATTTCCACAGAGATTTCTGCATCATTGATTAGGTATTCTAACTCCATAATAGCGTTTGCAATATTAATACAAAATTTCATGAAACTAAGAATTCTTTTTTTAAACATCTGCTGCAGTAGGTTTTGTAGTATTATCATAGAAGCATAGACTTTAAGGTCAGAAGAGACCATGATGATCATCTAATCTGACCTCCTGCACAACGCAGGCCACAGAATCTAACCCACCCACTCCTGTACCAAATCTGTGTCTGAGACATTGAAAGTCCTCAAATCATGGTTTAAAGACTTCACGATGCAGAGACTCTTCCAGCAAGTGACCCATGCCCCTTGCTGCAGAGGAAGGCGAAAACCCCCCAGGGCCTCTGCCAATCTGCCCTGGAGGAAAATTCCTTCCCAACCCCAAATATGGCAATCAACTAAACCCTGAGCATGTGGGTGTCACCAGCCAGACACCCAGAAAAGAATGCTCTGTAGTAACTCAGATCCCATCCCATCTAACATCCCATCACAAGCCATTGGGCATATTTACCACTAATAATAAAAGACCAATTAATTGCCAAAATTAGGCTATCCCATTATACTATCCCCTCCATAAACTTATCAAGCTTAGTCTTGAAGCCAGATATGTCTTTTGCCCCCACTACTCCTCTTGGAAGGCTGTTCCAGAACTTCAGGCCTCTGATGGTTAGAAACCTTCGTCTAATTTCAAGTCTAAACTTCCTGAGGGTCAGTTTATATCCATTTGTTCTTCTGTCCACATTGGTACTGAGCTTAAATAATTCCTCTCTCTTCCTGGTATTTATTCCTCTGATATATTTATTAGAGAGCAATCATATCTCCCCTCAGCCTTCTTTTGGTTAGGCTAAACAAGCCAAGCTCTTTGAGTCTCCTTTCATAAGACAGGTTTTCCATTCCTCGGATCATCCTAGTAGCCCTTCTCTGTACCTGTTCCAGTTTGAATTCATCCTTCTTAAACATGGGAGACCAGAACTGCACACAGTATTCCAGATGAGGTCTCACCAGTGCCTTGTATAATGGTACTAACACCTCCTTATCTCTACTGGAAATACCTCACCTGATGCATCCCAAGACCGCATTAGCTTTTTTCATGGCCATATCACATTGGCGGCTCATAGTCATCCTGTGATCAACCAATACTCCGAGGTCCTCTCTCCTCTTAAAGATAGAAACTATGTTAGCAGTTCTCCAGTCATACTGTACAACCCCTGAATTTACAGATTCATTAAAAATTCTTGGTAGTGGGCTTGCAATTTCATGTGCCAGTTCCTTTAATATTCTTGGATGAAGATTATCTGGGCCCCCCAATTTAGTCCGAGGGATCCCCGGATACCCAGCCCCCACGTCCCCCCCAGAGGGGCCGCATCGCAGTGCCGGCTGACGGGCCCCCGTGTACCCAGCCCCCCCCACCCCAGAGGGCTTACTCCTCATTAGCCTCATTAAAGACTGAGGCAAAGTATTTGTTTAGATATTGGGCCATGCCTAGATTATCCTTAACCTCCACTCCATCCTCCGTGTTTAGTGGTCCCACTTCTTCTTTCTTGGTTTTCTTCTTGTTTATATACTATAGAAACTTTTACTATTGATTTTAATTCCCTTTGCAAGGTCCAACTATACATGGCTTTTGGACTTTCTCACTTTATCCCTACATGTTCTGACCTCAATAAGGTAGCTTTCCTTGCTGATCCCTCCCATCCAGTGGCATAGCCAGGTTCTAAGTGTAGGGGGAGCAAACATAAAAAAGGCACCCCCCCTTGGCTCCTCCTCTGGCCACACACCCCTTGGCTCCTCCTCTTGTCTCACCCGCCTGCCCCAGTTCTGCCCTCTCCTTCCCTCATTGGATCCCTCCCCAAATCCCTGCCCCCTCATTGCCCCATTGGATCCCAAGCCAGGCCTGGGGAGGAGACACTCCTGTGCAGCAGCCTGGGCACATGGGCCATGGCTGGCTGGGGCCAGGAGTGCTGCAGCGCTGCAGGCAATCGCTTGGCTGGGAAGAAGCAGCTAGAGTGCAGCCGAGTGGAAGAGATGCGTGGCTCCCTGCTGGTGGTGGGACACGCCACATGTGCCCGGGGTGGGCTGGAGGGCAGAAGGCTCTGCAGGGAAGGCAGTGCGCGCGGACGGAGTGCCGTGTGCGATCCTGCAGTGCGGCCGGGGCCTGCTAATGGTGGCTGCAGCAATTTTGGGGCCGTGCTGAGCATGGGGTGCGATGGCCAAGGAGCCGGCCCCCTCGCTTCTCTGGCCGTGCCTGCCGCCCCACCCTCCATGGCTCCTCCGGCCGTGCTGCCCCCAGTGCCAGCCCGGCAGACGCCACTTTTGGAAAATGTGCTGAGAGGAAGCCGCTGCTTCCCCTGCACCCCGCTAGCTATGCTACTGCTCCCATCTTCCACTCCTTGTAGGCTTTCTGCTTTTTCTTAATCTCCTCTCTGAGGTGCTTGCTCATCCAGCTTGGTCTACGACTCCTGCCTATGAATTCTTCCCCCTTTCTTGGGAGGCAGGCTTCTGATAGTTTCTGCAACTTGGACTTGAAGTAATTCCAGGCCTCCTCCACCTTTAGATCCTCAAGTTCTTCAGTCCAATCCACTTCCCTAACTAAATTGCCTTAATTTTTTAAAGTTAGCCCTTTTGAAATAAAAAACCCTAGTCACAGATCTATTTTTGTTTATCCTCCCATTTAGTTTAAACTGAATTAGCTCATGACCGCACGAACCAAGGTTGTCCCCTACAACCATTTCTTCTATGAAGTCCTCACTACTCACCAAAACCAAATCTAAAATGGCATCCCCTCTTCTTGGTTCAGCAAGTACTTGATGAAGGAATCCATCAGCTATCACATCCAGGAAAATCTGAGCCCTATTACTATCACTAGCACGTGTCCTCCAGTCTGTATCTAGGTAGTTAAAGTCTCCCATGACCACAATTCCCATTAGTATTTACTTCATTAAAAACATTAAAGAGGTCTCTATCCATATCCAAATGAGATCCCAGCAGTCTGTAGCACACCCCAAGCACTATCTCAGGGGAGTCTTTAGTAGCTTTCTTCCCCAATGTGATTTTTGCCCAGACAGACTGTGCCTTATCCATTCCATCCCTTCTTATTTCTTTACAGTCTACCTTATCGTTGATATATAATGCTACTCCTAAACAGCACATACCCTTCAATACCTGTACTCCAGTCATGACTACTGTTCCACCATGTTTGTTATCCCTACAATATCTGGTTTCACTTCCTGCACCAGTAACTCTAGTTCCTCCATTTTGTTACCTAGGCTTCTCGCATTGGTGTACAAACATCTTAATTTTTGCTGTTTGGCTTCGCTCACATTCTTTACCCGATTAGGCCCAGACATTCTACCATCAGTATCAACTATTAGACTGCTATATACACTACCTTTCCTCCGTTTGTCCATTCTCCTACCCATGGCTGTATCCTTTCTTACTTCGTTTTTTCCCCTCTCAGTGTTAAAATCTGGCGTGGAGATTACCTGGACATCTCCCAACCATCTCCCCCCAATTCCTAGTTTAAAGCTCTCTTAATCAGTTGTGCCAGCCTCCATCCTAGAAGTCTATTTCCCTCCCTACTCAGGTGAAGTCCATCCCGAGAGAACAATTCTCTGTCCATGAATGCCTCCCAGTGGCCATACATCCCCTCTTCTTATAGGACTAGCTGCTTTTTTCTTCTTCCTTGCCTTCTCACCTTCAGCGACCACCTGCTGTGCCCCTTCTTCATTTTCCAATTCTGCAAACCTGTTCCTGAGCTCTATTTCTCCTTCACTAGCCTATCTTTTCCTCTGCCTGGTCCTCTTAGTCACATGCTTCCACCGTTCACTTTCCTCACCCAGCAGTCTCCCCTCAGAGTTCTTTGGTCCTGCTTCCATCTGCAAGTCTGAGCTTTTCCATTCAGACTCCTTATGTCTTTGCTCCATGATCTGCTCGAACCCCCTTCTAAACTCAACCAGAGTTTCCATCTGCATCTCCAGTCCTCAAATCTTTTCTTCCATCAGCTCTATCAGGCGGCACTTCATGCAGATAAAACTTTTATCAGGTACCCGCTCCAGGATCATGAACATGCCGCAGCTTCCACATCCAATCATCTTCATTGTGTCTTCCACTGCTTGGGTCACTACAACTTCTGCCTCTATGTCTGTCATAGGCTTCTCACCTAAATCCTGTAAATCTGGGAAACACAAACCAAACCAAAACACCACCACCCACAGCAAAACAAACCCCCAACAAGCACTAAGACACTGCTAGAACACTGCACACTGCCTTCAATAGCCTGTGTGTTCCTCTGCCTGCCTCTCTTAGTCTTTCCCCAAACTCCCCCTGTAAACTCCCACTCAAACTCTCCTGTTTACAGTTCTGTTTGCTGGCTCCTGTGCTGCCGCAGCTGTTTATGCTGCTGCCAGACTGGCTGGCTATCTCTATAGGACCCCTAGTCAGAGAAGCCCCACCCCTCAGGTTCTCTCCCAGCACACTGCCCCTGCCAGCCTCCACACATACAAATACAGCTACAAATACAAATAGCTACAAATACCTTCTCCTCCAACAGAAGTCCCACTCAACCTCCCCTGTTTACAGCTCTGTTTGCTGGCTCCTGTGCCACTGCAGCTGTCTAATTATAATGTAAAAGCTCTGACCGGAGCTAATTTATGTGGGATTTTGACAGTACTGTAGTCCTAATACTCTAACTCTCTTCAGCTCAGATTTGAATATAAGAAAAATTTCAAGCTGCAATTGTACCTTGATGGCTTCAGACCTCCATCCCTGGTCTCAGAAGGGAGGTAAAACACTGTTAGGATTCCTACGTGTGGCTGACATCCCGGTAAAGGTGAAAAAGCTTTTCTCAGCATGAGTTCCATAGAGCAGCTAAGCTCAAGACAAAATTGAGTTTACTTTCAGAAATATGCAAATGAGAGTCTCAGTCTTTCTCTTTCTGAAATAAGCAGTGAAACTTCCACTGATTTTCATGGGACAGGTTCAGGCCCATGACAATTACAATTCTATGCATTTGAGGACATGAACAATATCTGGAAATGGCATGTGGAGTCCCATGCAACGCCTTTAAATTTAGATGATCTGAATTAGGCTTCCCCAAACAGATACATTGCATCTTACATAGCGGGGTGCAATTGTGACTTTTTGCTTCCTAAAATCTGATAAAAGGAAAAACATAAAATGTTTTGGGGATATTTTAGATTTTGATATTATATATAGACTTAAATAAACAAGAGAAAAAAACTGCTGTTTGGTTCAAGTGATTATGAAATGTAGTGTAAAATAAGTTTATCAAATGTATCCTCTTGTTATTAAAAAGACATTTTGCAGGGTAATTAGGCATAAGAAATGAACTCATAGACTCATAGGTCAGAAGGGACCAATATGATCATCTAGTCTGACCTCCTGCACAAGGCAGGCCACAAAACCCTACCCATGCACATTTATAACAACCCCAAACCCATGACTGAGTTATTGAAATCATCAAAATTGAGATTTGAAGACCTCAAGCTGCAGGGAATCCACCAGCAAGCGACCCATGCCCCACGCTGCAGAGGAAGGCGAAAAACCTCCAGGGCCTCTGCCAATCCGCCCTGGAGGAAAATTCCTTCCCGACCCCAAATATGGCGATCAGCTAAACCCTGAGCATGTGGGCAAGACTCACCAGCCAGCACCCAAGAAAGAATTCTCTGCAGTAACTCAGAAGCGCTCCCATTTCAAAGTTCCTAACTTGAAGACTCTATGCCCATCTTTCAAAATGAAAAGTCCTGTGACTCACAAAATATCTGAATACCTGTGCAGAAAATCACAGTAAAAATACTGGCATGAATTAGCTACTTTTGCAGTCAACAGTTGATTTAAAAGCCTCTGTGCAATCAGTTGTGCATCTAGTTTATTATTTATTATTCCAATCATTTTTGAGGTGCCCATCACTGTATTATCTTGGCATCCCTTACAGAATTCTGCAGTAAGCTGATTCCAGGTAACTTAGAATCCAGAAATATTTCCAAGGGGAACATTAATTCTCCTCTCCTTCTTTGTCATCATCACTTTCTTAAATAACATCAGAGCCAGGAGGTGCTGTATCATTTGGATGTCTCTTAGTTAGGAAAATGCCTGTGCCAGACATCAGACTTACATTGTATCTTGAAGGTGGCAAGTCTCAGCTATCTGCTTTCTAGCAAGTTTACTGGTTTTTTTTTTTGTTCAGAAGTTGGGACAGTGGATAGACCATACTTTCTGCCCTAGATGAGGAGATGGGTCACTGCATTTTGGGATGTCCTATTGTAGAGAAAGGTGGAAGGAAGGAGGACCAACCGCACTGGTTACGCAAACATCATTAGGGCTTCCTTTCTGCTTTGCAAACAAAAAGCAGTTTACTTGTACTGAGAAGGCAATCATGTGTCAGCTTTGGCCTTTGGATAGGGTGAAAGGTGGTTAGCTGCCAAGTTCGCTAACAATGAGGTATGCGGACAAACTGAGCCCAAGAACTTAGCAGGATTTTAAAAAGGATTAAGTGTTTAGGTACCAATCCTGCAATTGAGTCTGCCTGGATGTATTCCTGTGGTCTTGAAAAGCCCCCTTGACTTCACTGGGCTCTGTGTGGGCTCAGGAGTCTGCCTGAGAGCGGACTCAGTTGTCAGGTTGGAGCCTTGTATTGGTAGTTAGAATTCACAGTTTCTATCTACCTATCTATCAAATACGTGTGCATGCTTCAGCACATAAGTCAACCATTAACTCCTTGTGATTAGACAAAAACTTCCCTTATGGGCAGATTATTCTATAATGAACAGTTATGGAGATTCTTGCACTTTTCTTTTAAGTATCTGGTACTGGGCTACTGTTGGAGAAAGGATAAGGGATTAGATAGCCAACCACTGTATTCAGTGTGACAAAGCTGATGGTCCTAAGCAGAAATCGTGGAGGTAAACTACAATTGTGAAATCATTGGTTGTTATTTTTTTAAACAACCACAGCTTTCTTCTGTTCCTGAAGGTAGCAAGACTGGGCATTTTTGAAGAATTGTGTTCTGTGTATGTGTGTTTTAATGAAATATGTATAATTTCCCTCAAGCAAGTTATTTTAGCATCAACCTGACAGCTGTAATCTCTGTGCCTTTAAAGCTGAGTAAGGAGAATGTGCAATGTGAAGTCACAGAGGAGAGACTTCATTAGGTGTTGCTAAAAATTTCAGATGCCTACTGTCCATGTTCAGAAGTGGTTTCTGCAATCACATATAATTTTATTATTCTGCCAGTTTTTTTCAGACTTGATTGCAACTGCACTCCAAAATAAGTACTGTGTTTCAAAGTTCATCTATTTTTTGAATGATCTGTGTATTGGTTTGTAGAACAGTCACTTGTCTAATTTCCTTTTTTTTAAAAAAAGCTTGGTCATGTATTTTTATTCCACGATAAGAAGGTTTCAAATATTTCATGTATATCAATGACAAATTGATTTTTTTAAACAAAGAATTATTTTTCCTTTCAAGCTTCTATAGTTAAATCTTCAGCTTCTTTCACCTAACAGTTTATGACTAATTCAAAATCAGAGATGTGATATTAACAATTGTATCTAGGGATTTTAAAAAAGCAGTTCTGTGATAAAACCTGTGAGTGAGAGAGAGACTCAGGAAAATGCTGATGTTCACCTCATACATCTTCCACTCCTCTCAGTTTTCAGTCTTGTGGATGGGGCAAAACCTCCAGACCCAAAAGAAGCCCAAAGAATTGTGTGGAAGGCAAAATCCAACTTCCTGGATCCCAGTGTCCTGCACCTCTCTACCCCACATCTGGGTGCCACTGACAACAGGATATCTCATGAACTGTAGTGCCATTGGCTGGCACTATCCATATCTCACTTTACCTAGGCATCTGTACTGCACCCATCACTGTGGCGTCTGAAATCTTTGCGCCTACTGACTCTATGCTTTCCCACTCTCTTTCTGAGGAGCATATACAGTGCAGAGTAGAAAATACTGCTGCTCTTGCTGCTCCTGCATAATTGACTTCTGCTGGTTTTTCCAGCAGCGATACCACTGTGTTACCAAGGGAGCATCCTCGTGGAATGTGTCCTACTAGTTCAAATTCCATCCTGACATCTCTCACCATCCCCAGTTGTATGGCGTTCATGCACAGAAGCATCCATGGTCTTACGGGAAATTTAGGCACATGGCTTCTTGGTCCTACTCACCATCCCTTTTGTGGTTTATGGGCCCTTTGTACCCCATTGCCCTGATCCTCTGCACCCCATTTACACCAATGAGTACAGGGCCCTTAGCTATTGAATTTTAAGTACAGTGATCTTGGATTTATCCGTATTACACACCTAATGAATATTATTCTACATGAACTATTTTATGCAACAGTAGCCACCAAGTGACTCACAAAGCAGTTTAACCTCTAATGCTCATATAAACTGAGGCTCTCTAATTTAAATTGTGTCAGCCTGATCCTTATCAAGTGCTGCTAGGCTGCTGCCTTCTGATGTTAAAGTATACCACACATTTAAATAGTATTAACAATGTCTCCGAACACAAAGGGACAAGAGGAAATTCAGTGTTTGCTGGATGTTTCTCCAAGGATCATTGTGTCGAGCGATGATAGGAAAGGAATCTTTTTCATTTGTTTAGCTTGCCTCAAGTGCAGAGTATGAAATAATGTCCTTTTAAAAAGTCTGTGTGACAAGGGAGGGGAATGGGATGACAGGGTTATAGGAGATTGAAAGTGGAATTATGCATCTTCTGGGAGAAGAATCAAACGTCAGTTTCTCATTTAATCAGAAGAATTAAAATTAGATAAAGAGTCTTTTCTTATTTAAAATAGTGCAAATCAGGAGTACCTCCATTGAAGAGATTTGCCAGTGTGAATAGCTGGTTAAAATAAGAGGAGAATGTGGGCCTAAAATAGAACTGCAGGGTATGCTGCTAGCTAAATGGCTTTTACTGCTGAATGCTATATGGGTGGTAAGAGTTTATTTCTGTAATGGCTTATTCTTACAGTGTTTCTTCCAGCTGAGAGGAAATGTGAAGAAAATGCCCCTGGAAATACCAGTGCAGCTTGTCTGATCATCAGAGTAGGCAGAGGTCTGACTTTCTTCATCTAGAAGTGACATGTGCAGTCTCTCTCCTTGCCCTGTGACACAGAAGAAAAAGCCCTGAGTTGAACTCCCTTCATTCATATCCCAGCAGGGTGCCTGCCCAGTGGCTGACAGTTTCACTTGCTGTATTGAAAGAACAATTTGACAGAGAATATGAAACCGTCAGATTTTGCTCAAGAACATTAAGAACACTATCTTCTGTGTAGCAATTGTGCAGGATTGGAAAAAGGTGTGATGGCCACAGGGAACGAATAGCAGACACTCTCACAATATGGTTTACTGTGTATGCTGTTTTTCTGCCTGTTTAGTTAACCCCCATTCACATTGTCTCATCACTCATCTTATTTTCCTGAGATTATCATCAAAATATTATTTTCTCCCATTACACTAATACAAATCTATGAAAACTATATTCTGGTGGGCTTCTTATTCTGTGGTGAAAAATAGGGATTCTTAGCAATCTAAGAGTCCTGCATTCAGTAAGGGATTTGCTAAGTGCCTCCACTCCTGTTGTTGAAGCCAATCTTTTATAAATTATGTCATAAGCATTTTATTTACAAACGCTCTTATGTGTGATCACATTTATGTCCTTTCCATTTTATGGTGCCCCTGGCTTAAGGGTACTAAGCGATATGGCCGCCCTATGCAGTTCTATAAATCAGACAGGATATAGGCACCAAGTCCGTGGGTGCTCTTGGGATGGAGCACCCACGGGGAAAAATTAGTGGGTGCTCTGCACCCACTGGCAGCCAAGCTCCCCGCCCCGAGCGTGCCGCGTCACCACTCCTCCACCTACCTTCCAGCATTTCCTGTCAGGCCACCACCAAACAGCTGTTTGGGAGGGGAATGGGAGCAGGAATGTAGCGTGCTCAGGGGAGGAGGCGGGGAATAGGCAGGACCGGGGCAGGGATTTGGGGAAGGGGTTGGAATATTGGCAGAGGGAGGAGGAGTTGGGGTGGGGACTTTGGGGAAGGAGTTGGAATGGGGGCAGGGAAGAGGTGGGAAGAGGCAGGGCAGGGGTGGGGCCTCATGGAGGGGGGGGAGTGGGGGCGGGGCCAGGGGCAGAGTGGGGGTCAAGCACCCACAGGAAAGAGGGGAAGTTGGCGCTTATGCATATAGCCCTGGCTCCCAGAGTCAGGGGATGCAGTCAGAAGTTATAAAACATATATACGTTTTCTCATGATGGTTATTATGTGTACTGGGTAGCATGGGGCACCCAGAATCAGGCTTCCACTGTTCTGGATTGTGGCTTATCCCTTTATAGTGAACAGGGCTATGCATATGACTAAAGATGCTTTGTATGTATGAGGTCATAGAATGGATATTTGAGAAATAGGTTAATATTGTTTATATTAAGCCATTTTGAATAGTTTTTTATTATTGTATATTGTGACATAGAGACCCCTTGGCAAAGGGTCTATAATTCTTTGCAAACAGTTCTCATCTAAGACTTGACAAACTCACTATATCTAACATGTCTTGTAGGATATTTATCCATAAAGAGTAACATGTAAAGTATTTACAGAAAGTTCATAACGTGTCAAGCTTATAATCTCTGCAAGATGTATGTATGGGTAATATTTCAGGAATAATGTATTACTTTTGAAAGTGTGCTTTATGGACTTGGAGTAGAAATTAGTCTCCAGGTGGTATTGTGTCTTGATGACCTATTCAGGCAAGAGGGAGTTAAAATCTGGACCGAACCTTGGAATTGACACCTAGCTCCCACAAACAAGATGCCCTCTTGCTGTAGGCAAGGGATAAGAAGGTGACTTTCAGTCCTGGGTGCCCTGAGAACCATCACATATATATTTTTGTTCATATTGGTATAAATCAGGGGTAGGCAACCTATGGCACGCGTGCTGAAGGCAGCACACAAGCTGATTTTCAGTGGCACTCACACTGCCAGGGTCCTGGTCACCGGTCCGGGGGGCTCTGCATTTTAATTTAATTTTAAATGAAGCTTCTTAAACATTTTAAGAACCTTATTTGCTTTACATACAACAATGGTTTAGTTATATATTATAGACTTAGAGAAAGAGACCTTCTAAAAACATTAAAATGTATTACTGTCACACGAAACCTTAAATTAGAGTGAATAAATGAAGACTCGGCACACTCCTTCTGAAAGGTTGCCGATTCCTGGTATAAATAATGTAATAAGAGAAGTGGGAGCTGCCCCTTTAAAAACAGGATGCACATAGAGTGGGCTACTGTAGAGGGTAGTGTGCGCTGTGGGTGTGCTGTGGCAGCAAGAGTAGGTTGAGAATTGGGGAGATCTCTGTCTGCAAGAAGCTGCTAAAGCAAAAGGTTTGAATTCCCATAACAATGTTTTCTTTAAAAAGAGGAGCCTTGTGGTAAAGGCTGTAACCTAGGAACAAAGTTTGCACGATCAGACCATCTCTGTGTACAGTGCTGACAGCGGGAAAGCGGCAGGGTCTGGTGAAGCTGCAGCAAGTTCACTGTCAAGCCCCCTGTTCATTTAATTGGGAAAATCACGCTAGGCCATGCCAGATATGCTAGCTTTTTGTCAGTCATTGCTGTGAACATCTTCCTTAATGTGTGACAATTCTTTCCCAAAAAATCCACAACCTGTTCATAGGTAAGGGCCGTGCTGGGCAAGCACTTCAGTGTCCTCATTGTATACACTCATTATCATGTAGTTTGTGAAGTCTTTGGGCAATATTCGTGCTGTCAGTTTGCTCAAGTGCTTTGTCATGGCACGTTTTTCCTTTGAGAAAAAATGCCTGAAGCTCTTAGAGCTTCAAAAGCTGCCCTGGGGACTGCCTCTCCCCATGGAGGGAATTTTTAAGAGCAACCACAAGATGTGTGTGCTGGTCTTTGCAGGGACTTTCTATCCTCTGTTCTAGTAACATGAAGGCTTTTTATTTTTCTCATGTACTTTAAAAGTGAGGCACTCCTTGCAAGAATTCTGAAGACTTCAATTTGGTCTGTAAAACTCAGCCAGAACTAGGATTCCTAAATGGCCTCTCTGAAATTAAAGGTGTTTTTAAAGGATTTTTTTTTAAATGTACCAAATTCAAGGCTGATATAAGAGGGTGCATCTCCCACTGAAGTCAAGAGGGACAGTGTTTGCAGAGCTAAATGCCCCGCAAATGTTTATGGCTAGCCTTGACTGGAGGGGCTTGTGGCCATCTACTTGGCTTGCTTGCTTGCTGTCAGCTGCTCAGAGTCTCTCAAACTTTTGTACTGGTGACCCCTTTCACAGAGCAAGCCTCTGAGTGCGACCCCCCCTTATAAATGAAAAATGCTTTAAAATATTTAACACTGTTATAAATGCTGGAGGTGAAACAGGCTTTGGGCTTGGAGGCTAAAAGCTCGCGAACCCTACGTAATAACCTCATGACTCCCTGGAGGTCACAACCCCAGTTTGAGAAGCCCTGTGCTAAAATACATTAAATACTTTCTGAATGTTACTTTCTCACATAAGCAATTGCTGTAGTTGTAGCGGGCATTATGTAATCAGGTGGGAGGGGAATTGATTTGTGCCACCGTGAATGGGACATGCAGTTGTTCAGGGTGCAGTCTCTCTGTTAAATTGTAGAACATCCTATGAAAAAAATTGACCACCTTTGTTGAACAGTGGCTCTGAAATGGGACTTGTATCCTTTTGTTTGGTGAACTGGTTTGCCTGAGGGCTAGTGGGCTTGAGCTTGTGTCATGCCTTACAGTGCTGTTGGTGGTCTGTTCTGGCTTCTTAAGCTGTATTTCTAAGTTCAATATTTTGTACTGACCTAACTGTAAGGTGCTAAGTCACTGTATAATAGATGTCTTATACATGTATCAAACAAAATATTGAATAAACTCCTTTCTTCTCTATCTCTACAGCCAGAACCCTTGTCTGCCTCTTGGCCATCACTTGTCCTGATTACCATGTCCTGATTACCATGTCCTTTGTGTCCTATCCTCTTGTTCCCCTTCTCCATCAAAAAAGCTGCTGCTGTAAACATCTTTTTCTCCTTCTGCTCTGATCAGGTCACTCTCCTCTGAGAATCCCTGTGTTTGCTTTCCCTTGTCTTTGGCATCAGGTTAAAGATTCTTATCTTCACCTTCAAAGCCCTGAACTGCTTATATCTCTGATCTCATTCTTAGTCTCAGGGGGGATAAAATTAATGATTTTTTTGAAAAAACAAACAAACAAACACAAAATTGGATTATTTTAATTTAAAATGTTTTTATTTAAGATGGATTTTTAAAATTTTGTTTACATTAAAAGTTTTTATTTTTAAAAATAAATCTAAAAATAAAATCTGAAGTTTGCACAAAATATGTTGAGGCTTAAACTTATTATCTTCAAAATATTTAAATAAAAAATAAATATGCTTAATCCATGGTCTTCTATCAAAAACTTTCGAGTTAAAAGCTGCTTTTTCTATATAAATATATTCCCCTCCCCAGATTCTAACTTTTGAGTTCAAGCTTTATAAATATGGAACAGTAGGTCATGTACTTTATCAAGTGCTTGTTTTGTTTAATAAAAATAAATTTTATATGCTGTTTTGGTTGTTTAATTAAACTCTAGTTACCATCCTAGTACAGCTTGACACAAATTGTGAGCAAAAAGTTAATTATTCAGTAAATAAGCAATATATCATTGACCATTTTCTATTAATTAATAAGAATCCAAAAATACTAAGCTATGTAATTGCTTAAATAAAAGTATATAGTTACCGTGACCTCTCCTAGATAGCAAAAGATGTACCAAATGATGGATATGGCTACACTTGCAGCTGTACAGCTCAGAGTTACAGCTGTCTTCGTACAGCTGTGTAGGGAAAGCACTGCAGAGTGGCCACATTTGCAGCATTTGCAGCACTGTTGGGAGTGGTGCATTGTGGGCAGGTATCCCACAGAGCACCTCGTCCCATTTTGGCGCCACGGGTTGTGGGAAGGGGACGGAAGGGTGCGGGTCACCACTTCCTGTCCCAATGCCCCTTGATACATCGCTTCACATCCCAGCAGTCACTGTTTTTCCGTCCACGTTTGGCGCCATTGTGACTCTCCCAACGGTTTCTGTGCAGAGCGATTTCTGTGGGAAATGGAGCCCGAGCTGCTGAGGAGTATGCCGATGAGTCTCGCCAGCACATCATGCTTGGCAGTTGAGCTATTCCTTCAGCTCTAAAGTGACAGTGAGGAGTCCGACGATGGTATTGTGTTGCCTGACGCGTATGACACTAAATTGCTTGTGGTATTCACGGAAATGCTCAGCACCGTGGAACGCTGCTTTTGGGCTCGGGAAACAAGCACTGAGTAGTGGGATCACATCATCATGGAAGTCTGGGATGACAAGCAGTGGCTGCAGAACTTTTGGATGAGAAAAGCCACTTTCGCATTTCATCGGGATGTGTTTGAGTCCGATCGCTGTGGTGAGGACATCGAAATTGAGAAGTGCCTGCATGGAGACGGGTGGCTATGAGTTGGAGCTGAACTCAGACAGTATCCATGGTCGCGAAGAGTTTGGAGTGGGGAAAGTCGCTGTTGGAATCGTGTTGATGACGAGTTTGCAGAGGCATTATGATCTGTAAGAAGAATGTGATCTGGGGGACTGTGCAGCGACATTGTGGATGCTTTGCACAAATGAGTTTTCCTAATTTGTGGAGGGGGCGATGATGGGACGCATATTCCTTTCCTGACCATAGATCGAGTAATTAATCGGAAGGGGTATTTTCTATGGTTTCCGGCGTGTTGGATAAACTGTGGTGTTTATGACATAAAGCTGGTGGATGGTGGCATGATGCGCATTTTGACGTGGTAGTTTCAGGAAGATGGGTGGGCTTTTTTCCGTGGAAGTACAGTAGGGAGTCGATGATTGTGTTTTGGAGCGCTTACGTTAATGTGGGCTTATGAATGTATACGGAAGTTGAAGAGAGGTGGTTACTAGGTGGGTGCGAATGTGAGTGTGCTTTTGGGATTTAAAGGGATTGGAGATCTTGTATGGAAGTGTTGGTGGGTTGGGTTATTGTGTTTTTGTGGGGAGGTTAGTTCGGCCCCAGTTATATACTGTTATAGTTTATGCGTGATCATGTTAGAATAAAAAAATGATTTGGGGTAAAAGAATAAAAGGAGTATTTTAATATGGATGAGAAAAAATGAAAATTTTAAAGAATAAAAGAATGAGAAAAGAGAAAATTAAGCGACAAAGTAGATGCGAATGATGAAAAAAAAAGAATAACACTATAGAAAGGATGGAACTATTGTAAGAAAGAATAATACAACATATTTGATTAAGTGGTGTTCAAACCTTCCGTTAGAAGCATCTGCTTTTTGGCCACTACTGGAGAAAAGAATATTAGACTACATGGACCAGATCCATGTAATTCCTTTCCTAATTGTAAGGTACAAGTCAAAATTCTCAATAATATAACATATTTGTCTTTATTACTAATTCCTTTACAAAGACTACTGAAAAGTTTGTATCTACACATTTGACGCGCCAAACCTACACACATTCTTAAAGTATCTGAACTAAAAGTATCAAACTGTACTTGGAAAATCCAAGAATCATGAGAAATATATGATGCCTTACTTTGCAGTTATTTAAAGTCTCGTTTGTGTTTTTCTCCTTAGAACCCTCTGCATCTTTATCATAATCCTAAAGTATCCATGCACCCCATGATTAACAGTCAAATTTTTATTTTTTTTTGAAAATGGAGATATTCCTATCTCTTAGGGGCTGGAAGGGACCCCTTGAAAGGTCATTGAGTTCACGCCCCCTGCCTCACTAGCAGGACCAATCTACTGATTTAACCCAGATACCTATCGGGCCACTCAAGGATTGAACTTACAACCCTGGTTTAGCAGGCAACGCTCAACCACTGAGCGAATCCCTCCCTCCTCGACAAAGAGGAGGAATAAGGACTTCCATTGAAAGCGTGTCAAGCTAAAAAAACCTTTTTTCTTTTAATTATTTCAGGGGACAAAGCATTTAAAAAAATTTTAAAAACAATTTATAGGTATTCAGGGTAATTCTACAAACAGACAAATTACCAAATTATAGTGAAAAAATAAACTTACAATCGAAGTGTTCAAGCCTTGGCACCAAGAACGAATGCATCAACTGGAATTTCCTTTCTTCTCTTCCAAAACCATGTTTGTTTGATTAAAATGAAAACCTACTTTTAAAAAAGGTTTAACTTTAGGACCTGCTAAAAATACTGTTTCAAAGCATAATTAATTCACAGACAGTTCATTTAGCCATTAACACTGATGCTTCATATTTTCCCCTAAAATAGTTGTTCCATTCCGTTTAACTTCCACCAATCTTTACAGAAATGTGGTAAATTCACTGCGTTCATTTTGCAGCTTTTAAGCACTTTCAAGTTTCATTCCCAAAATTCACTGAGGATCATGAACAAAATAGAAACAAAAAACCACAGCACAGGCACGGCTATAGCCACTCCACTTGGGTTCAGACAAAACTATGTCGCTCAGGGATAGAAAAAACACCCCACACCCGAGCACGTAAGTTTGCTCCGATAACGTGAACTGAGCTCCTCCCACGACATAGCTAAACCGCACTCGTTGCAAGTGGTTTAATTATGTCGACACGGAGAACTCTCTCCCAACAGGACAGAGCGGCTAACCAGAGAGATCTTACACGCGGCGGAAGCTGGCATTAGACAGCTGTGGCCGCTGTAAGATCTCTAAGTTGTAGATATAGCCACAGTCACATCAAACAGTGGATTGAAAGATCCACCATAGCAATTGATAACTGCATCATCACCTAGTACTGAGAATGTAAGCCTTAAAGGCAAGTTGGGCCCTGTAATTAGTGGCAGAAAACAGTGATTAAAAATTTGGGTAGAATAAGAATTAAAGATTTAAATTCAACGGCCAAGGTCCTATCATCACTAATGTTTAAGGCCAGCCTGACCTGTATAAATGGATATGAAATCCACCATGGCAAAGTTTTAAGAATCTACTAGTGAAGATTGTCTTTGGGGGGGGGTTTGGTAATAAGAAATGTTTAAGTAACAATCAAGGGACTTCACCAGCACTAAAAAAGAGTTTTAAAGACCAAGTTACATTTATTTGATTGCAAAACTTTAAGAACTGGAATGTGCATGTATTGGTAAATGGGACCCAGAAGTTTTTTCAGTTCTAGTTAACCAATTCAAACGTTTACCTTAGGTTGATAATTGACCAGAAAGCCATCACCACCAAAGGTTGCTTGATAGTTTATGTGAAATGAGATGGTAGTTTCAGCTAGCATCAGGTGAAAGTATCCGCTTCAACACAAGAACTATCAGAACTTTAACCCCCAAAACGATTATAACATTGTAAGCCAACACAAAACTGGGTGGTAAACTATCTCTCGCCACCAGAGTTAAGACCAAGATCCACAAAGGGACTAGGTCCTAAATCTCAGATTTAAGAACCACTGTGTCCGACAAAATCTCACGTCACAGGTTCTGCCTAATCTTTTAGTGCATTAAGTCACCTCGACATCTAATGTTCACTGTAAAAAATCCCTTTGTGCCGAAGGCCAATGACTACACGGGTGCTACAGCTCTGCAACTTTCTCGCTCAAGGGGTGTAAAAAAGACACCCCCCTGAGCGCGCATCAGATACGTTGTGTAAAGCGTACAGTGTAACAGGCGCAGCGCAGGAGTGCGGCGCCCAGCGCTGCAGCTAAATCCCCATACGGTGTGGAGTACATGCAGCGCTGGGAGAGCTCTGCTGCTAAGATTCTCACACTTCAAAGCGCTGCCACGGCAGCACTTGAAAGTTTTGAGTGTAGCCATAGCCTAAGTAGCTGCTTTGGGCATTCTACAGCTGCTCCAGGCAGGCATCTGATGCCACACATGCCTAACCCAGCAGGGCCTCAACTCTGGGAAAGAAAAAGCGGAGGCTGCCACCTCTTCTCTGTCTAATCTTTAGCCATTGGTTAGGTACCTACCTGGCATAGAGAGACCCAGTTCAATTCCCCTTGTGCCATAAGAAGGAGTCTGAACAGGGATCTTCTACTCTCAGATGACTGCTCAGCCACGTGACCTCAGGATATTCTTGATATATGGTGTCTCATTCTACTTTAATATAAATCCTAAATATTAATTGGGACACAGAGAGTGAGAACACGTCACAGTCCAGCGGTAGAGCGATTCTACCTGCTAAGCGGATGACCCCTGTTCAAATTTTTTTCTTCTCAATAGCTAGATAATCTATCACACCCATTGAAGTACCCTAGTCTACCAGAACTAGTTTCGAAAAGGAGGCTCTCTTCCCCCACCTAGTGTTTGGGTTGAGTGAAACGGCACCGGTGGCTAAAAAGAAACAGCTTAGCCACCTACGTAAGACAACTGAGAAGAGAAGGGTCAGCCAGCACACATCCCTCACCCATGCCAAGTTCCGCAGCCAGTGAAGCTGCGATCGGCAAACCTGCAGATCCAGCCATTAAACAAACCAGCCGGCCCTGCAAGGGCTTTCCCTGAAAGCGGCCAGACCGGCTTTGAGACCACTGCCCTCTGCAAGTGAACGGAGAGAGATGCACTTTAGCATTGTGATCCACAAAAGGCCAGCATGCAGGGCGTGGACTGCCTAAGCTAGCAATGGGGAATGCCCCTATAGAGGGGCGTGGCTAAGTCCATCCTCTCTTCAGAGAGATTGTCCTGCAGTCCAGGCTGCAGGAAGGTGCCTATTTTGCTGCAGTCATTGCAGTTTAGGCACCTAAGCCATTTCTTGTGGGAATGACTAGGTACTGCCTCAACTACACCAAAAATGGCCGCGACGAGGAGTGATGGGGACAAGAGGAATGGAAATAACAAATAATCTATTATGCAGTGGTAGGGAACCAACCTGGGAGGTAGGCGGACCCGCTTCAAACCTCTTGCTCCACACACGTTCATTTTATCCTAGTGGACAGCTTCAAACAAGGAGACACCTGAGAGAACCCCATATCAAAATAATCTCATAGCTCAATGGTTAGAGGCACCCTCCTGAGGGACAGGAGACCGTTCAATCGCTTGCTTCCCTTGCTAAAGGGGGAATAAACCTGGTCTTCTAGAAACCAGGCAAGTGCTCTATCCACCAGAAACTAAATATTACAAACGGGGGGTGGCTCACCAGCACCTCCAACCTTGATTCAGTAGGCAACACTTCAAAGCCACCTACTGATTCAGGCCTACAAGCAATTAGGTGGCGGAATGTCTTACTTCCCATTTCCTGAATCACTCTGGGATGAGATGGGAAACGACATCCAGAAATGCCTGCAGGGGCAGCAGAGGGCACACCAGCCCAAGCTCTAAACTAGATGTCTCAGGGAATTTTTACAGTGCAAGTCGTTCACAGTCGAGTTTGGCACCTACAAGGTATGCCAGGCCAGCCATTTAGGACTGCACTGGGGCCGTATCACAGGGACTGAAGATGCCTCTCTGACTTTAGGCCCCAAATTGTTTTTGTGGATTGCACCTTAGGCAATCTGAACTGAGAAGAAAGGTTATCATGTAAAATCAAGACTTACTGTTTAAAAGCACAGGAGACACTAGCTGATGAAAAAATGCAGTAAGTCTTTGTATATTTAAAAACAACAAAACGTTTCTTCAAAGTTAGGTTTCCGTATCCCATTTACTTTTCAGCTGTTTAGCTGGCGCAGATGCAAGTCCCAGGGTGTACGCAGTATTCCATTCTCCAGTAGATCAGCGACGCTACAGCAGGCATTTTAGGCATTACACCAGGCATTTTAGTTCCACATTCTAGTACCAGTGCAATTTCCAGTGATAGCCAATGTTAGATGAACACAGTGGCAAAAGTGCCTTGGTTCCCACCCTATACTATGATGCTACCAAGTCAGAGAAACTATCTATATTTACCATAACATAATCATGCCAGCGGACGATTAACAGATCACCTGTAATCTCTCGATTTTTGAGGCGAAAAATTTGCGGAGAAAAAACATATCGGGGACAAGGAGAGTCTCCCTCCCAGAGAAGAGATGGTTTTAATTATATTAAATGCATATAGTGCGAATGCGAGCAAGGGAGAGAAAAAGATCGTGATTGAGGCTTTCAGTAACCACCATACAGAGGTTATAGGTCTATAATACAGGAATGGATGGTGAGGTTCTGTGGCCTGCCAAAGTGCAGGAGGTCAGACTGTTGATCATAAAGTCCTTCTACCAAAGCTATGAGAAGCCAAAGAAGTAACTTTAGGCTGTATATTTTTTTAAAAATATTGAAACTAATGTTTAAAATCATTTACACAAGTTAAGAATGTAGGTTACTGACATCTGGGCAGCTGAGTTATGAAGGTCTAAAACGTCACAGCACCTTCCATTTAAGCAGCTTGCATTCTCTACGAACCAAATTTTTTAGAGATGAGGAACTGAAACACATAGTGAGAGCTAAATTTTCACGGCCTCAAAATGTCTCTGACATGCATACCCATCCCGTTGTGCCCAAAGGTGAGAGTTATTTTTCTTACGGCATCATAATGCCCTCAGAGACCACATAGATTAAAGACCTGCCCTAAAGCCGCATGTACGCAGTGCGGTGCCCACAGTGCCATGGCCCCATCAGGGCATTTATGTGTGCCCACCTAGTGCCCCAGCAGGGGCAAAGAAGCCATGCCCTGCACTGCCAGGGACCGAGAAAACAGGTCCCCACAGGCTGCGGGACCGCGTTCTCTGTCCTGGCAGGCACGCCTGCAGCTTCTCTCTGGCTTCTGGGGCTGAGGCTGTGCATCGGCGTTCTCTGTCTGGAAGCACAGGCCACGGCTAAGCGAGAGAGAAGCTGCGCCCCACGCCTTCCGGGGACAGAGAACTCCGGGCTCGCGCGCTGCGCACCAGTGTTCTCTGTCCCCGAACAAGCATGCGAGGCCCACCTAGTGCTCAGCAGGGAGAGAAACCGGGGCCTCGGCTGCTGGGACAGAGTATCTCCGCAGGGCTGCAGGCGCTGGTCTCTGTCCCCAAGCGGGCAATCAACCGCCAGCTATCTCTCTGGCTCAAAGCCAGAAGAACCGCGGCCCCACCCCTGCAGGGACAGAGAACTCCAGGCCGCAGGCCGCTGGTGTTCTCAGTCCTGGTAGGTGTGGGCTGTGGCTTAAGCCAGAGAGAAGCCTCAGCCCCGCTGCCTGCTGGGGACAGAGAAACTCTGGGGCCTGCAGGTCATTTATGTTAAAAGTAAGAATAATAAATATTGGACCAGCAGTTCAAAATTTTTACTTTTTTAAAATAAATAAGATGAACTGTTTATGACATTATTTATGTAAAAACTCCTTATTTTTTCTTACAGTAGATAAAAGCAAATTCACAATGGAAAGGTGAAGTAACTTGGCTCTGAATAAATTTATTTAATACCTTTACATGTAAAATTAACACTTTTTATCTTATGGCTTCATATATTAATGTAACATTAAGAATGATGTTTCATATTATGTAATGGACAAATACAAGAATTAAGCCTTGAAAAAGTTGGTGCCACAAACAGACCCTCTGATAACATGAATGTGCTACTGGCTACAAAAAAAGTTGGGGATCACTCCCTAAGAAAACAGATCAAAGATAAATAAAATGACATCATCGGAAGAGAACCCAGAATCTAGCCATCTAGTCCCTTCTCTTCACTACAAGGTTACAGCTTCTCGGTCCCCCTGCAGGCAAGGGCATAGTAAATGCAAGAGCCACCAGGGAATTACACTCCTCCCATCACAGAAAACTGGACAGGACTGTGCCCCACCCCCACTCACTGGGGCATTTACTCCCTTCTACACATACTAGGGAAAGGGTCTGGACCTGTGACCCCCACCCCTCTGGGCAGTTTACCCTTCTTATCCCCACAACACGGAGAAAGGCCTAGACCTGTGACTCCACATCCTGAGCAATTTATCCCCCCATCAACTAGAGAAAAGGGGCAGACCTGCGCTCCACCCCCTGGCGCATTTACCCCCGTGCCTGCGCCCCAGCACGTGGGGTTCACTGAGACCCTCCCCTTACCGAGGGGAACACTGGCTCCGCACCCAGCCCTCTGCGCCGCCTCCTGGCCACCCACCCACACAGCCTCCGTTCCGACGGGCTCGAGTCCGTGTCGGCCGGCACGTGGTTACTCTCGCTGAGGACAGGGGCGGAGTGCCCGGAGCGGGAGGGGGCGGCCGGAACGCGGAACCAAACGGCAGCAGCTGTGAGTGACGCAGCTGCCCTCCGGCTTTCGGGACAGGGACTGACTGCAATCCCGCCGAATCAATTACGACACAAGACTGCCCTCGTCCCCGGCGTCCCGGGAGAGGCGGGGCTTAGAGCCCTTCCGTTAGCAGGATAGCTCCGAAGCTAAGCAAGTCTGCTAAGGGACAGTAGGTGGTTGCAGAACTGCGAATCTAGTGGTGCTGAGGGCTTTATCTACCCAGGAAATTTTAGGGTGCATTTACCACATCGGTACATGAGCGCGCAAGCCCTGGGCAGTTGTGCATTTACCTCTTTTGCCTGCTAGACTCCTAGCCTGAAAGTTCCTCAGTCTCAAAAGATCAGGGATGAAAGCTAGAAAGTACATAAAAGGGCAAGTGGCTGCAGCAGGATAGCTTGTATGTTCAGAAGCAAATAGCTATATCTTAAAACTATATTGGTTACAAAAAAAACCGCCACCTAAATAGTTACACAGCTTTTGCTAGTAGGCCACTGCTAGGCGGGGCAATGGTATGGAGTGCTGT
The DNA here is from genome assembly GCF_003597395.2 of Chelonoidis abingdonii. Taxonomy (NCBI): domain Eukaryota; kingdom Metazoa; phylum Chordata; order Testudines; family Testudinidae; genus Chelonoidis; species Chelonoidis abingdonii. The sequence goes on along the minus strand of NC_133770.1, from coordinate 264,413,914 downwards.
GCGGGTTGTACTGTGCATCGTGCTATAGCAGAATGGTGTCATTTTTTAGAGTTTGATATAATCCATTCCTGTGCTTCAGATAGTAAAAACTGGCTCGAATTTTCATTCACAGAGTCCAGGCACAGACACTTGCCATGAACTTGGAAACACTCTATTAGAAGTTCACCTCCTGGTCTCTGTCCTTCACCAGATCCACTAGGCAGCGAAGATATTGGTTTGTTCCAAAAACCTAGGTTCATTTGAAAATCCTCCATTGACATCTCATTAAAAACTTGTATATTTTTCCATATCAAGTTGAGGTTTCAATTGCAATGTTGAATTGTAAATTCAGTTGATGCAATTTAGTGTCAGCCAAAGTTTTGAAATATTTGACCCTGAACTGTAATATCACTGCAGTTGCAATCAGCATTGACACAGCACGAGAGCAATAGCTAATCCACCTTTCCAGACTACATACCCCTTTCAGGTCTGAATTTGTATTGCATCCCCAAATTCACCTCACTTAAAAATTACTTCTTACAATAAATCAACATAAATCAAAGAAGTGCCACAATATGCATTTGAAACATTGCTTACTGTCTCATATTCTCATAGAATTATACAATCAATTGATATAATATATTGTACTTACATTTCATGTATAGTATATGAGCATATAAACAAGTCACGTGTAATGAAATTAGTTGTGTACTGACTTCACTAGTGTTTTTTATGTAATCTATAAGTAAACTAGCAAATATCTGGATGAGCTTAAGTATCCCTGGAGATCTCTCCATATCACTCAGGGATAAGCGGAATATGCTTGAGAACACTGAGTTGGAGCACCCTCTTTAGACTGGAAGGGCTATAAGAACATGCTTCTGTAGGGTTTCACTATGCATGATGACTAACTTCTATGTTTTATATTGATGCTTTAACTATTTTAGAGTGACTCCAAAAATGGATGGGTACTTAAATAGAAATCATATAAGTTAGAATGTACCTCTTTCTCCAGGCCAAAATTTCCGATTGTGGGAGTTCGAAGCTACTGTCACACACGAACCACTTCTGATTCAATGGATATGACATTTCATCACTTCCACTTAGGCCTGTCAAGTAGCATTGCGATGCAACAGTTACTTAGGTTTGCCTCAGAGGTGATTGCATTCGCACGATGAGTGATCCTCCCATCACTAGAAAATCATTGCCAGCACTTTTGCCAGATAAATGCCTTAGACGGAAGTTCCTCATATGGATTGCAGCTGTTTTGTATCATTGGTGAATGCGATATTAAGAAAAAAATATAAATTAACCACTTTGTCTGAAAAATGCCCCAGTTGACAAGTTTTTTAAAATGTCTCCTGATCCACAAAATTGAGGTGTTTCACTGCACCAAAACAAATAACTCTGCTGTCATCGTTGTCACCGAACACTTCTTTATAAAACTGTAAAATAATAAAACAAAACTAAGTTGATTCTGCTTTACTAGCTAATAGAAAGCTACATTGTGGACAACGCTATTAAGTATCAAATGGGATGGATTTGTTAGATGCACCCTGACGGTGTCTTGCATCCGTTCCACCACAGTAACTGGACCCTATAACACTTACAGAACACTAGATGAGGATGATCTTTCTCCTTCCAATCAGATTACAGTGGATGAAAGCCTTCTTCAAACAGGAGACCAGCTTATGTTGCTGAGTCCTTAACAACAGTGATTCTCATTGAAAACTGCATCATTGAACTGAATGGACACGGTCGATGTGGAAGGACTATGAGTAATATAACATAATTTGTTTCTGGAGCCTCGTGAAATAACATTCAGGGG
>NC_133770.1:264387683-264412082 GCF_003597395.2 Chelonoidis abingdonii | reverse complement strand
GGGGCATTTAAAGGGCGGGTCACCTGAGGCCAGGGCAGTAGAGTGCGAACTGATGAGCAGAGTGGCTGAACAGGCATTCTGGGATACCTCCAAAAACCTCTGGAGGCCAATTACAGCGCTTTTGGTGGCCACACTGGCAGAGCAGCGCTGCATCACCAGCGCTGCAATCGTTATACCCCAGGCAGAGCAGGAGTACAGCCAGCACTGCAGCCAGGGAGATGCAGTGCTGTATGTGCCTTGCAAATGTGGACAGTGGGTAAGTTGCAGCGCTGTAAACCCACCACTAGCGCTGCAACTCTCCAGTGTAGCCAAACCCGTAGTGTAAAGACTTTATTCAGTTGTAAATCAACATGTTTTAATGGTTATATCAACCAACAAGAATGCACCTTTCTTTAGAAAATTACTGAAGTGCAAATGGAAAAGTTGATTAAAATTGATTTAAATTGAGACTTTCCACTTGGTGACTTAAATCACTGATTTAAATTGCTTTGATTTAAATCACCCTACCTTGCTTAGTCTTTTTAACCTCTCTTTTATTTCTCTCTCTCACTCTGATCTTAATTCCTTCTCTGTTATCTTCTTCTTGTGTGCCTAAAAATGTCTCACTCATCCTTCAGATACCTCCTCCAGATAAATTTCTTCTGCAAAGTTTGGATAATGACATTTGCAAGATTCTGACACCAACCCAACCTGTTACATACCGCAGAGCACATTTTGTGCCAGTATCTGAACTGTTTTGTCTGTGTCTATTCTAGATTGTAAGCTGCTCATGGATCACGTCTCCCTATATGGCCCCAAGCACATTGCTGACCCTCAGTATAGAATAAGAAGTAGTTTGATATAATTATAGTAAACACTGTTGTGAGAGGAATCACGACAGTCCAATGACAGTGGACTAAAACAATACATTTGGGATAGTTGTAACAAAAATGCAATCTCACAAATAAAATGCGCTAGTAGCAAAGCTTCAAATTTTCTTAAAGCCTGTTCCTGCTTCTACTCCCATGGAAATCAGTGATAAAGCTACTTACAGTAGCTTACTTACGGTGAGCTCTTTGCTATCTAGGTGCTGATATTGGATATCTAGGGTGAAATCCTAGCTCCACTGAAGTCAATGGCAAAACTCCCATTGATTTCAGTAGCGCCAAGGTTTCACCCCTAATACTTAACTTTGAATTTCTTTGCATTTGAGGCACTGGGCTGTTATTACTGCAATATTAAAAGTCTGTCTAATTTTATTTACTGGTTAACTATCATTTGCATGTAACAGCTTTCTGTAATCTCTGGTGCCACTAATGGCTTTATCATTTCTCAGTTCTTTTATTGCTTCTGGTTCCTCAGTATATGTCCTGCAAAGGAGCACAAAGAGGGCTGCAAAGAGAAATAAGGAAAATAATGTCTCTGCCCTTTACAACTCATACAATCCTTTGCATGCACAGATCTAATGTGTATTGAGGGGCAGGGTTACTGTCGGCCCTCAGTTAAAAAAATCAATAGGTGTGACTATAAAGTTAATACAGAAAAAATCAAATCAGAAATGACATAATTCTAATGGAGCAGGAAACTGATAATTTGAGTCAGTGCCCTGAGGCTAACTTTAAAGAACAGAGCACATTTGGAGAATTGGATAATAATGTATTTTATCTATTCTTTATGTAGGATAAAAATACATCATCATCTTGGTAGAGGAGAGGAAAGAGAAGTTGTTCAGGGTGAGCTGGTTGACAACTTTAAAGGCCAAACACCTCCATATTTTATTCTTTAAAAAAAAAAAAGTAAGAACTGAAGTTTGAAGTTCCTGTAGGTTTGAACTTCCTGTAATGCATTTTCATCTGTGTGCAGGCAATTATGCTCAGCTACCCAGAAAAGCTCATAAATAACTTTTGAATCCTAATCGGATTATGGCACAGAGCACAAAATGCATATTTATGGCATCAAAAGTTAGCAATGGATTAGAAATATTGTTCTCTTTGTGGACATTCCTGGGTATAATGGGCTTATAGTAACAATATTTATTTAAGAAAAATACAAATGCTTTATTTTATTCATTAAAAAAATTGTGGGAAGAGACAGAGGGCAGAAGTAGAGGAACAGGAGTAGTAGTGCAATGAGCTGTCAGATGTCTGTTAACAATTCCTATCGATATCGGGGCAAATCCTGTACTCAGTACAGCAGGGCATGGTAGTGGGGATTTCTGTGGGGACAGGGGAAGGGACTTACTTTTAAAAATATTACAAAACATCAAATGCTTTTACCCTTCATATAATTTAATTTCACAGAATGGGCGTGCTGTGTGTAAAAACATAATATATTTTATGTTTGCAAAGCAGTGTGTGTTTAGTGCAAATTCAAACTGGGACTCGTGTCTAACGCCTCAGAATTCCCAAAGAAAATTATTACTATGTGCTGTATATTGCAACAACAATGGCCATATAAGCAATAACAAGGGACAATGTAAACTTCTCAGGGATTGGGTATCTTGGCAAATGTTGACTCTGTGTTGGTCCCTGCACCCCTAAAAGAACTGATGAATTGAAGAATGTTTAACCTCATCTGTGTAGGGACACATTATGCACTGGGTGGGTATCACTTGTAGATGTGGTGAGCACTATGGTTCCCATTGATTTCAGTGGGTGCTTGGAGTGCCCAGCATCTCTGAAAATGGTAAAAGGACTCTGTGCTATTGCTAATGGGGGAGCATGAAGAGATTATTCCTAGCTCCCAGTAAGCAGTGACAAAACTTTCACTACGCAAATACTTAGCCATAAATATTCTCCCGAGATGACAGCAAGTCACTTCAGAGCAAGTTATTTGAGCATATCAATCTGTTTTGTTAAAAATGAAATAATAGAAGAAAAATAAAAGCCTGAGGTCTATATAGGAGCTACAGCAGCTTCCATGGACTTTAGTATCAGAGGGGTAGCCGTGTTACTCTGGATCTGTAAAAGCAGCAGAGAATCCTGTGGCACCTTATAGACCAACAGACGTTTTGGAGCATGAGCTTTCGTGGGTGAATACCCACTTCATCGGATGCATGCATGCATGACTTTAGATTACCCTAGTCTGATTTCTTATACCACAAGGGATTTCTTATTCTGATTTCTTATTCTCATCGGACAGCATAAACTCCAACCTGTGACACTACGCCCCATATCATTCATAGAAATAGTGTTATGATATGATTATGGCATAACTATGATGTGTTTTATACCAGATAGGTCATATGAGGTGGTATCATTGAAAAGGTTAGGATTTACTAGATAGTATTATCCTGTTTCTATGCATGTACCATTTTTATATCTGAAGTAAGGAATATTGTCTATGCATCTATTACAAATATGTTTACACCTGGGGAATGCCCACTAGACAGAATGCAATCAGTCCAGATGGCTGGTTGGGAAAACAAGAGGTCTATGAAGATGCTATTCACTCCCTGGGAAGTCTTCCTGGGAATGCTACAAACAGCCTCTGAGTTACGGCTGCAGGGTCATGTTATCAAATCACCTGGTACTGGACTCCATGATAGTACTAGTATTTTTCCACTAACCAGGGGTCAGAACCACACTGAGAGACAAAGGACTCCATATGCAAAAACTATTTAAGGCAGGGGAGTGGCATCATTGTAGTTTTTTCTTCACTAACTCCCTGAAAGAAGGCTGCTGGAAACACCTGAGAAACAAAGAGACTGAGCTGGGGGAGAAGGGCTGAGCCCAGGCTAGACAGTGTCTGGCCTGTAAAAGGAATATTTGAAGTTTTAAGTTGCAAGCAAGGGCAGCTTGCCTTCAAGAATTTCTGCAGTCTTCCTAAAACATCATTTAGGGTGAGAATTTGCTACTTGTAACCAATTTCTTTAGTATATTAATCTTAGATTGCATTTTGTTTTATTTGCTGGGTAATCTGCTTTGATCTGTTTGCTATCCCTTATAATCACTTAAAATCTATCTTTTTGTAGTTAATAAACTTGTTTTTGTTTGTCTAAAAGCCAGTGTGTGGAACTCATAACTGGGAGGGCTGTGATGGGGTGGTTGCCCCACCCCTTTAGAAAAGGGCTGGAACAGGCCTTTGCCGCTGCGCAGGCTGGCAAAGGCCTGTAGGGAGCCAATCAGGGCCAAGTGAGGTCCTATATAAAGGCTGCCTAGAAGAGAAGAAGTCAGTCACTCCCTGGCTGGCAAGGGAGAAGGACTGGCTCCTGAGGAAGGAGCTAGCACCTCGGACAGAGCAGTGCTGGGTAGGTTTGGGGGAGCAAGAAAGAGCTCCAGCCCTGTTACCTGCCAGGCTGTGGGCCCTGCTACAAAGGGCTGAGGAGCTGCACAGGGCCAAAGGGGAAGTGGCCCAGGGAAGCAAAGCAGACAGGAGGGGAACGAAGGAGGGCAGAAGGAGGCTGCTGCTAGAGGGTCCCTGGGTTGGGACCCAGAGAAGTGAGGGGGCCTGGGCTCTCCCTTCCCCTCCTTATAGGGTACCTGGTCACAGAAGATGGTGGCCAATACAGACTGCAACTTGCCCCTGAGCTATGGGGCTAGATTGTGGGTTGCGGTTGGCCACTGAGGCAGGTGTGAGTCCCAAGGACTGCTGTTAACCCCTTCCCCAAGAAGGGAGTGAGTCTGGAGTAGTGGGCACTGCCAGAGGGCAGTGTCCTGAAGGGGACGCCACCGAGCGGAAAGCAATGCGGGTTCCAGAGCAGAACGGACAGCGGACGAGACACCATGAGCTGAGGGCACTCTGCGGTGGACAGGGCTAATTCCTGGAGCAACCAGCAGGAGGCGCTAGCAGTGGTGAATCTTGAGCCCCATCACAGGAGCAAAAAGCTGTTGCATATCTCTCTCCACATTGAGGGAGAGGATGAATTTCATGAGCTTACGCTGTACAGTTCTTTGTGCAGCACAAGATGGTATAATTTTGGGTGTGCACTTGGGTACTGTGCAGTTCCTTAGCTGATCTCAGCATCTGTGTGTAAAGCTGCAGCTGGATGTTTCCCTACCTGTATGCTTGCTGGTTAAGTGCAGTCTGAGTCCTGAGGGAGGACTTGGCTGGCTTGCTCCTGCAGTACAGTGTAAAGGGAGCCCAGGATGGTGGGTCAGGTGGCCTCAATTCCAAGCGCCGATTCCAAGTGGCACCCTAGAGGAAACCCGTCACACTACCATTGTCTTGTTTGCAAAAAATGTGCAGCTGTAAAAGATGTATGAGGCAAAGCAGGGTTCTAAGATCCAAAAGAAACAACCTTTGTGCTATAATTCACATTACATCCACTACTTCTCACTTATTCCCCCCATCCTCTGAAAGTCTGATACTATTTTTTTTTAAGTAAAATAGTGGCAGGTTTCATTTAGCATTCAAATAAATATGGCTTAGCAAAAAGATTTCTGACAGATCTACATCAGTCAATTGTAATGCAGCTTACACACCTTTACTTTGGATCTCATGCAAGAACTTGACACTTCTGTTCAGGCCTGATAACACCATATCTTTGATTTCAACCCAACCCTTTGGAATGAATCCTCTGCTTTTCAAAATAATTTTCTTCCTGAAAACACCGCAGTGTGTTCTATTAATCACCGGGATTCTTTTGATGGTTCCCTGTAGTTATAATGTGCAGTATTTCCATGAGTCATTCAATGCATGTCGGATTCTCCTAAGAGACTACATTTCTAAACAAACGGTGTGCTTTAGCCCTACTTTTGTACAAGATGCAATCCCTGAACAGGTGTATGGTGAGACTACTTCTGATAATCTCTTTTTCAGGCTGGCAGATTTTGGTTCTTGCATTGAGATACCACTGAAGACTCTGAAGTTGCATGAAATAGGTCCACCTTCCTTATTTTTTTTTTAAGAGGACTTTTCATAGAATACTCTGTAAACTGCAGGAATCTGTGGGCATGCATTCCAATGGCCCTCCTGCATACAATCATAGAATCAAAAGGTTGGAAGGGACCTCAAGAGGTCATCTAGTCCAACCCCCTGCTAAAGGCAGGACCATTTTCCCTAAATAATCCCAGCCAGGGTGCGGTCTGCATGCTACGCTCTCAGACCTCGATGCATTCGTTGCCGTCCCTAGATCTGGCGTAACGTCTTTATAGTCCTCTAATGATCTCTATCCAGTGGGCTTCGCTCATCTCCTCTCCTTTCTCGTCCCAGTGTAGTCGCGAGTGATCCTGCGTAAAGAACTAATGTAGAAGGAATTGAGGTACTTCAGCTTTTCAATATTTCCACCACTAGGATACCTGCCTCATTGATCTAGGCCTACACCTACTCCAGTCCTCTTCTTGATTGCTTACATACTTGTAAAACCCTTCCTATTATCCTTCCTCGGCTATAGGTTTTCTAATCAGAGTGAAGATACAACTGTCCCTACCAATTGCCTTGCTCTTTCGATTCTCGCCTGCGCACCGAGCTAATCTTATATGCTCCCAATCTGCTTCCGCTTCATTTTTTAAGTCTTCTTTTTGCTTCATCCCACTGAGTCCCTGTTAAGCCATGCTGGGATTTCGTTGCTGTTTTCTGCACTGGTATGATTTTCCTTGCTCTTAGCATTGGTTCTTAACAAACTGCCAGCTCTCTGGACCCCATCCCTTCAGGTTAGTTCCGGGATTGCGCCATCATTTCCTAAGGGCTAAAGTCCCTTTTCTGGAAAATCCAGGTTCGTGTTCTGTCTTTCTTCCATGCCAGGGTTCTGAACTTACATGGCATGATCAGCTGGCCAGTGCCGTTCACCGTACTTCCCCGTCAACTACTTCTCTGTTGAGCGGAGTTCGAGAGGCGCAAGGCCCCTCGGTGTTCCGCCGATTTTGGACCAGAAATTTGGTCCTCAGTGATCTCCAAAAATCTCCTGGATTGCCATGTCACTGCTGGTAGTCCTTTGCTCCAGCAAATCAAGGTGATATTGAATCTCCCATGAAGAACCAGGGCCTGGAACTACAGATACTCTGCTAGTTGTCTGAAGAACCTACACTCTCTCTTTTCTGGTTGGTGCTAGCAGACACCACATACATCACCCTTGTACTGCCTCTAAATAACCCAAAGACGTCTTCCTGGCTCTTCTCCAGTTTCTGTGTGATGTCGAGCTAGTCAACAGCTGTTTACAACGCCCGCAACTCCTCCCCCTCTTCGCCCATGCTTATCTTCTGAACGCTTATCCTCACAGCAGTGCTCTCAGTAATGCCGCTATCCCACCTGTTCAGTTATGCTAACTCGTACTTCCTGTCTGTGCCTATACTATTCTTCAAATTCCCTGTGTGTGCCAGTACTACTAATCTTCCTTCTTGTTTCCCAGGCTCCTCGCATTTGTGTACAGGCACTTTAAAAATTCAGCCAACTGCCCTACTTTCTTCTGCTGCTTATTTCCCCTGTTGCATCCTCCTCCTTGAATTGTCTCCTGGTGTTCTCTTTTCCTACACACCTCAGATATAAGGGCTTCATTAGGACACTTAAGGCAATGATTTGATTCCCCCACCTTCCAGTTCCAATTACTTTCTCCTTTCTCCCTGCCATTACAAACCCAGCATTCTCCAAGTTCCATCCCTTCCTCCAGGTTTCCCTCTTTGAGACTTACCTTTGGGCTTTGGTCACCCTCCCCCATCGAACCACTGTCATTTCTCTCCCATCTAACTGAGGAGCCAGGTAACTGTAGTTATGGCTTTCCACATTACTGCACCATATTATAATAATACCAAAGACCACAACTAAAAGAAAGTGAAAAGGTAGGGTTTTTATGGAGAAGGATGCAAGATGATTTTGGCAACTGTGGGGTTCAGGCTGGCAGGGAGGATGGTGGGTCAGGAAAATGAGCTTGGGTTGGTAGAGTTCAGGCTCTTGTTGTTGAATGTGAGAAAGTTTTGGCACTTGGGAGGTGAGGATGGAGTAAGTGTTTATCACTGACAGATGCTCATATAGCCATTCAACATTCTGGTCTCATTACCAGTATCTTCCTTTGGAATGCCATGTCTACAGCCACCCAGATTCCTCCTTACTGATCCTCAGTGACACCCTCCTTATCTTAAAAACTAAACTTTTGGGGGCCCCACTGCAGTATTTGGTCTTCGGGCATTTTCGATCTGAATTAAGTATACAATAGGGTGTGCATTTTTCTGAATTCGGGAGCACTAAAAGTTCCCTTTGACGTACTGCTATTTCAACCCACACTATGTCAGTGCGCACTAAGACCTTTAGTGCATAGCAGCAGGGTCCATGTGGATAATTAGTGCACAACATACTGCAGCACTATAGATTTATATTTCAGCTCGTTGTGCAGTAAGTGTTTGTGTAGACATTCCCCAAGGATTTGAAGGTCCTATGGTACATTACAAGATTTAGCTGTTCATGGGGGATGTAGCTTCCTGGGCCTAAGCAGACACTTTACATAGCTGGGCCAGAATTCAGTGTTAGGGAGAGGGTTGCTGGAGGACCACACATTTAAGAATCATTGTGAGTCACTCATCCTTCCCTCTGCACCTCCAGTTTGGCTATTCTTATTCTAGTACAAAGCGGAAGATATAAGGAGGGGTTTGATATTGTGAAATGGATGAGTATGTAAAGTAATAGATTTTTCATTATGATGAGTGGGAGACAGTTTGTGTGTAACTAGTGACATCAGGCATGGTGATCCCATAGCAGAACATTTTTTTGCGTATAAGACGTATGTGATGCTTCCCAGGAGTACCCAGGCTTCTGAGGCACCTTGCTACCACTTGCCCTTAGCATGAGGAAGCTATGTCTATGCCTGCTGGGGGTCAGATCCCCCAACTCCACTGGCCACAGGCAACACAAGCCCCCCCCCCCCCCCCCCCCGGTCTTGCAGGCCCTTCTATCTCTCTATTGCTTAGCAACAGGTACACTCCAACACTTGAGCCCTTTTAGCATCTCCCGAGATGTGCACGCCCTAGTCCAGTGGACACTTACAATATTCAGATTTGTTGCTTCCAAAGAAGCAGTACGTCAGCTTACCAGTTCCACCTCAGATCACAGGTCCGCTTAACATACAGAACTTACATATGCTTATAGTCATGTCAAGTACAAAGTACTAAAGCAAGTAGAAGTTTTGGAAACAAATGCTTACATATGAAATCATAACACACATTCTAGAGTCTAGACTTCATTTACAAGATACTCATGTCTGGTTGAGTAATGGTCACCCAGCTGCGACCCTCCTTTCATGAGACAGACACAGTGTCAGCTTGCCACCTAGGTAAAGGATTCAGTTTGTTTCTTGACTGCCCAGGCTCAGCCTTTGTCTTCATTTATAAACAGGACACCTGCTGTTTGTTTCATCTTGTAGATTTTTGCAATAACTTATTTTGTCTGTGGTTCAGTATGCAAATAGACATACAATGTAAAGTATACAACACACAAATGAGCAGATAGGGAGATAGGTGTCTTATCTCCTACCTGAAAGGAACATATCTGAGACATGTCACCTCGTGGTGATCTGCCTTAACTCCAAGATCGTAAGAACATAATTTTCAGTATACATACATAACTCCTTAAATGCTATCCATCCACACATTTCATAGTGATTGAAAACCAGTGGGCTGTTGGTAGAGACCTCACATGCCACTCTTGGTGAACTATTATGCATATATCTGACCCAGAAGATTCCTGTAAAAATCATGTGCACCCCCTGTGCCCTCTGTCAGTTGGCCTCCAGGGGTCCCTAGGTCACAATGTACTGCTTTGCAATCCATATATTTTGTACCCTAGTATTACTACATCCCATTGATTATCATCATTCTACCATGTTTCCATGATACCTCTTATATCAATATCCTCATTTAATTCCAGGAACTCTCATTCAGCCATCGTAGTATTTAGACCTCTAGCATTTATAGATAAGCACTTGTATATTTTGTTAGCTCTTGGAATCTTGAGATTTTCAGCTTTCATAGAACAAAAATAAGTGTCTGGCCCTCATGGTTGTGAGAAGCTTGAAAACATGACCAGATGTACCCTAAAGACTCAAAACACGAATAAAAAGAACTTCAAATTTGAATTTTTAAATTTCATGATTTTTTTTAACCTAATTCATGATTTTTCTTTTTTTGACTCCTTGGGGTTGCCAGTACTGTAAAAGTGTCCTCCCAGCCCCTGTCCTTCCTTGGATCACTCCCTTTTTTCCTTGAGACTTCTTTGGATTCTAGCCTGTACTTGAATTGTTTTTTAGTTTAATGGAACTGTTGTGTCCTTTGATCTTTACACTACATAGGTAATATGAAGGAACCACAAAGACATAGTAGAAGCCAAACTAACTACATACAACACAGAAACCTAGCTACATGTATAGACTGTTGCTCTGGCAGGGTTGATGACTACTGGAACAAAGAAGATAGTGAGGGCCACTAGAGGGTTCACAAACTATTTAAAGGATACTACCCACTTCCCACACACTGCAGGAACACTAAAGGAGGCCTCTCCTGGTTTCAATAGTCATCAGAGCCATTAAAGGTACTAACACAGCAATTTCATACTTTAGTTAAATGTTACTCTAGATTCTTGCCCATGGCCAGGTTGTGCATTCTCAAGGAAGAGAGAGTGAACAAGGAGCCCCTTTTATATACTCCTGTTTTCCTAGCATCCCCTAGTACAGTGAGGGTCCTCGCACTTAGGGAGCCCAAGTTCTGTGTCCTACCACTACTGTCAACAGTAGCCTCTGCAAAGGGGATGGAGAGTATCTAGTGATGGTGTATACATACTCTCACTGGGCAACATGGGTTTAACAAGCTAGTGTGGGCTGAGGTGGCCCCACCCCATCACACCTGGGAGAGATGTCAGGATTGAAGGGAGGAACTTAAAAGTGAGAAACCCAGCTCAGTTGAGGGCAGACTTAGGAGGAGAGCAGACTTTCAGTCCTCAGCTCCTGGAGAAAGGGCCAAATGAAGGCTGGAGCTCCTTGACAACTGCTGCCCGATGGCTCCTCCCTGAATGCTGACTCACTTTGAGAGAGGGTCATTCCTCTCTATTTACCTGTGAACTCAGTTTAAGATCACAGCCTGATAAGGCTTCCTGAAGGAGGAGTTCTTAACCCAGCTTTGGGATGGTTCCTCTGTGTTAATTCCTTCTGCGGTTGTCAATCTGGGGCCCAGCTGGAGGGCTGAGCCTCTTAAGATAAGAACTGAAGCATCAAAACCACCCAGATATCAGCGAATATCAGCCTGGGTAAATGTTGGGCCCCACCCAGAGTGCATGGGGTGTCCCAGGAAAGGAACTCTGGTGACTAAGGCCATGACCTTGCCAGCCCTCCACACTGAAAGTTCTACACCCCACCTGTCCTCAGTAGGTTACTCTAACCACAACTTTTAATGCTCTTTATAAAAAAAAAAATCCTTCTTCCCTTAACCTTTTACTTTTTGTGGGTTTTTCTCTTGAGGTTTTGGGACAGTTTGAGGAAATAATTCAAAGAAGTAGTTACTAGAGCTTCTTCATCCCATTGTTGTAAAATTTCTCTTCAGAATGGTCATTGACTAGTGGATAGAGTGGATTTCCGTACAAATATGCAGTGTCTTAGGATGGAATGATACTGCATTCATGCTTATATCTCCGGCCATGGATTGTATAAATAAATATCCAGCAGAAGCTTCTGTAATGAAACATGTTAATTCCACATAAGAAATTTGAAGAATTGATTTCCACTGTACACAGCCAAAAATCTATTCAGTAGTGCCATAAAGTCTTTAAAGTACACTATGTGTTGAGACAGACCTGTCAATAGGATAGATTTTTCTGTGAACTGAAGTTGCCCTCTCAAGAGGCTTATGCCATCCCAGTAACTTTGACTTTCTTTAATAGCAGGCTGTATGCAGTATTGTGAACACTTCAGTTTCTTTTTGAAATGCTTTGTGAAAAATGTGTGATCTTGGTGGCAGGTACAGACCACAAGATAAGGCTACAGAGCAGAGGTCTGTACTCTGGCCTGGTGTCTCTGTTTGATCTTTAAATAGCATCCTTCCCTGCTACATGAGAATGAAAATTGTTTTCTGACAAGTTTCTTCTAATCCTGTGGCTGAAAAGTCTGTTTCATACAGAGCAATAGCTATTGGGCTTACTCCCCTTAAGCAAATGAATAAAATTAATCAGCTGTTTTCCAACTTCCAGCAGCTCCCATTGGCTTGGAGTAGCAAATCGTGGCCAGGGGGAGCTGCAATCGGCCAGACCTGTGGACAGGGCAGGTAAACAAACTGGCCTGGCCTGCCAGGGGCTTTCCCTACACAAATGGTGTCCCAAGTTTGGGAAACATTGCTCTATGAGGACCAGTCAAAAGAGGCAGATGAAACATGCTTTGGCAATGTTTTTCACAGCTATTTACTGACAGAGGAATGTTGGGAAACACTGCCATAGAGGATAACTATCTTCTTCTGCTACCAATTACCCTGCTAGCTCAAGTGGTAGAGGTCTGTGCAGTCATTCTAAAGGTGCTAGGTCTGGAGATGACCCACATGAGGGTCAGTATGGTTCCACGTGTTGAAATTTCTGGGTTTGTTTTTTTAATCAGTTTGCTTTTTAAAAAAACTTACTTAAAAACACAGACTGCCAAGTGCTCATTAAATGGGAAGCTATTCAGTATTGTCATCACTCCATGTGTGCCTCTATGCCTTTAACTTCACACCATCCAAACATTGCACTGAATATGGAATCATTAATTTCCTTATGGGTTTTTCTCATCGTGGGTGTCACAGGGTACACTCCCCACTGAGGCATCTCCTCATAGCTGCATCTAGGGATTAGCTCTGCCTCATCTGACACCCCCTTCCTTCTCTCAGCTCATGCCGTGGCCCCTCTTGCTCTCTAGGAGTCACAGTGCTTCCTGTTCGTGGCTTGGCCCTCCAGCCAAGCCATGATACAGTTTTCCCCACACCCACTGTCTGGGTACCATTCCAGATAGTCTTCCCAATCTAGACTGTGCCACTTTCCAAGTGGATTGAATGGGAACCTGGTCCCATCAGCTACTTTGGGTTCCAGCCCAGGGACCCTACAATCTGCAGCCAACATTTGCACTATCTTAACCTTTGCTGCCATTCCCAGGGCTTCCTCTTACTCTGTCCGCTGCAGGCTTTCTTCATCACCCTTTTGGGTAAACCTTTTCCTCAGAGTCAGGATGATAGGGCTTCTTCTCCTGGCTTCCCCTACTCACCTCACTAGAGTAGTCCAGGCAGAGCTCACACTTTCACCCCTTCTAATTTCACTTCCTGGCGTTATATAAACCCAGCCTACCTTGGCCCTGGTGGGCTTTGTCTTCAATTAGGCTTGACTGACCAGCCCTACATCTGCCCCCAGAGTTATTCTGCCAGGGTAATTAGCCCCTTCTGAGCCACCTTAACCCCTTCCCTTCATAACACCCGTGTCATAAACAGATAGTTAAGGGTTAATGCCTCTTTTACCTGTAAAGGATTAAGAAGTTCACCTAGCCTAGCTGACACCGGACCAGAGGAACCAATGGGGGAACAAGATGTTTCAAAAGGAAGGAGGGAAGTTTTCCTTCATTTAGAGTTTCAGTTTCTGCCAGAGTGAAAAAGATCAAGGAACCAGTCTCCTATCAGAGTAGTAAGTTTTAGAAAGGGATAAATAGGTTTATGTTTATTTTCTTTGTAACTTGTCTTGGTATCATTAAGGGAATTATCAAAATTGGGTATTTGGGTATTTTTTTGTGTAACTAAATTTGTGCCCAGGGGAATATCCTCTGTGTTTTAAATCTGTTGTCTGTGAGAGTAGCTGGTATGTAATCTCTCCCAGAGGGTTTTCTTTTACGTTTCTTTTCTTTAATTAAAAGCCTTTTTCTTAATACCTGATTGATTTTTCCTTGTTTTTTAGATCCAAGGCGGCTTGATCTGGATCCACCAGGAGTTGGTGGGAGAAAGGAGGGGGGATGGTTAATTTCTCCTTGTTTTAAGATCCAAGGGGTTTGGATCTGTGTTCACCAGGGAATTGGTGAAGTCTCTCAAGACTACCCAGGGAAAAAGGAAGTACTTGGGAGTGGTGGCGGTGATACCAGATCTAAGCTAGTAATTTAGCTTAGAAGTGTCCATGCAGGACCCCACATCTGTACCCTAAAGTTCAGAGTGGGGAAGGAACCTTGACACACCCTATCATAATGGGCAATCATAATTGTAGTGTATGAATGCTTCATAGACATTAATGAAGTTATATAAACAAAAATATCGTGAGGTAAAATAGTATTTCCACCACATCAGTAAAATGAGATGAGGCACAGACATCAAGGCCAAAATTGTCCCTTAATATTGGGTGCCCAATTATAGCCCCGATGTCCAGATTTTTCTGAGTACTTAGCATTTTTATATTCAAGGCACAGCTTGCACCTACTCTAGTTGCAGTTGTGAGTGCTGGGAACTTCTGCAGATTGGGCCCTAGGTGTTTCAAGCTGGACACCTAGAAAATGACCAATGTACAATTAGGGGCCACCTGTTAAGAGTTTGGCTTAAGTAACTTGCCCAGCATCATGTGTAAACTCTGTGGCAGAGGCAGGGATAGAACCCAATACTTCAAGGCAGCATTTAATTGGCTTATTCAGGAGACCACATTTTCTTTTCTTGCAAGTCCTGCCTCATTCACTACACATCTTACAATTTCTGCACGGGTCCTGCGGACAACAGCCTCCTTCACTACACATCCCTGATTCATTCCCTGAGAACTATCCAGTCTATGCTCTTAACAGAGCAGAGGGTCCCATGGAAAAAATAGTATGTGATCATGTAATTAGGCAGATGCAGTCTGATACTAACAGAACAAGGAATAATGGTCTCAAGTTGCAGTGGTGGAGGTTTAGGTTAGATATTAGGGAAAAACCTTTTCACTAGGAGGATGGTGAAGCACTGGAATGGGTTACCTGGGGAGGCAGTGGAATCTCCTTGCCTAGAGGTTTCTAAGGTCAGTCTTGACAAAGCCCTGGCTAGGATGATTTAGTTGGGAATTGGTCCTGCTTTGAGCAGGGGGTTGGGCTAGATGACCTCCTGAGGTCTGTTCCAACCCTGATATTCTATGAAGAGTGGATGAATTAATGTTGCATGGGTAGTCTTAATTCTGGTGTTTCCTAACTTTTGCTTGCTTGACTTTGCAACCTTTATCATCTATGCATACTTTTTTTGGATGTAATTGCTGTGTATAGTCACATTTGTATAAATGTGTATGAGAGCTCTGACATTTATTGAACAGTGTGAATGTATATGGAGTTGAAAATCATTTTCTTGATGGCTTTCTAAAAGCTTTCAGAAACCCCTTAGTGCAAATAACGACTGCATAACTTATTCAAGAGACTTCAGGAACAAATATTAAGCTTAATGATGTCAGGTCTGTTGGAGAGCTTTTGCTGAGTATACTTCCTGTAACTTAAGTGTTAGAGATGGTCCTGTTAGGGGTTAAGAAAACTGTGCTGTGCTGAATATTGTGAAGTTTGGGCTGTCAAACAAGCTTTTAGCCGTGACTCAAGCCAAGTGTCAAAAATCTTTACTTTAGTAACTCTCACTTGTGCCTTGTAAGACAAGGTAGATGGATGGATAGAGGTGACACAAACTATTTATTCTTTATTTAAGGTTATCACAAGATAATATGGTACAGTTATTGTGAGCTATTGTATTATTAAAAACATTGTTTTAAGTGGAATTACTGGCTTTTTTCTGTGTAACTCTTACAAAATACTCTGCAAGGCAACACTTAACACTGCTGTTGCACTGGGAATTTCCACAGCAACTTCCTGATGAAAGTCACTTTTTAGCCTCTAGTGCTTCTAATAAATGGTGTCTTGCTACTAGAGTTGGTCATAATTTTTATGACTAAGCGCAACTCACAGAACCTGAAATGTTTTGCAGAAACATTTCATGTTCAATGAACTTTCAGTGAATAAAAGATAGCGTTCCATAGGAACCTCTTATCTCCTGTCTAAATTGTTTCTCTAGTTTTCCACTTCTGCCCCCACAAAAGAAACCACAGTGTTGTGTAGTGTTACTGACTCAGAGGGGTTGCCACATTCCACCCTCTGAGGTGGCTGCATTTCAGTACTCAGGGAGAGTGGCTTAGAGTTTCTTGGACAAAAACAAAAATCCAGAGTGTTGGCGCAAAAGTTGTACTACAAGACATCTGTGCTGCCGGATAAACCATGGAAGTAGTGAATGATTTCATTTATCTAGGCAGTAAATTGTCATCAAATGGGCACTGCCATCCATCCAGCCTAAGGAGAATTGATTTAGCAGCCTCAGACATGAAGGACCTGCATAGGATCTGGAGCCAAAAAAAAAAATGTGAAATTATATACAAAAATATGACTTGATCAAATCTGTGTACTTCTGATCCTTCTATATGGATCTGAAACATGGAAGTCGTGTTAAAAACATGAGGAGGCTGGAGACATTTCATGTTTGTATGCCTGTAGCAACTATTGAAAATATGACAGTTTAATTTTATCAGTAATAGGGATGTAGTATTTAGAACAGGCCTCGGGAGGATTGAAGTTGTCATTGGTCACTTCTGACTGGCATTTTTCAGTCACATAGCTCACTATGGAGATAAAGTCCCCACACACCAGATTTGAGGTCAGGAGGAGACATTGCCTGCCATGGACTGGTGGTTGCCACATGGTTGTACATGATTAATGTGGCTGCAACAGGTCAGTAATAACTGTGGACCTTTTAGACACCTGGAATACCACCATACAATGTGGTCATCGACATTTGGCACTACAGATCCTTGCTTTCTAAGAGTATTGTTGATGGTTGTTGAAGTGGCTTCTCTACATTCAATCTGTAGAGCACTGGGATCTTTCAGAATGGATGAATTAACTTTGCATAAATGGAGGTCCTTCAGGATAAAAATATTGAAGAAATCCTTTCCAAGTTCATTTTTAAGTTAAATCACTGAAGATCTAAGTCTCCTGTTGAGCTCATTCATAGACTCATAGACTTTAAGGTCAGAAGGGACCATTATGATCATCTAGTCTGACCTCCTGCACAACGCAGGCTAAAGAATCTCACCCATCCACTCCTGGATCAAACCTGTGTCTGAGCCACTGAAGTCCTCAAATCATGGTTTAAAGACTTCAAGGTGCAGAGAATCTTCCAGCAAGTGACCCGTGCCCCACGCTGCAGTGGAAGGTGAAAAACCCCCATGGCCTCTGCCAGTCTGCCCTGGAGGAAAATTCCTTCCCAACCCCAAATATGGTGATCAGCTAAACCCTGAGCATGTGGGCAAGACTCACCAGCCAGACACCCAGGAAAGAATTCTCAGTAGTAACTCAGATCCCACCCCATCTAACATCCCATCACAAGCCTTGGGCATATTTATCACTAATAGTCAAAGACCAATCTCATTATACCATCCCCTCCATAAGCTTATCAAGCTTAGTCTTGAAGCCAGATATGTCTTTTGCCCCCACTATTCCCCTTGGAAGGCTGTTCTAGAACTTCACTCCTGTGATGGTTAGAAACCTTCATCTAACTTCATGCCCTTACAGAATGCCAAACGGAAATATTTTGGCACAGTGTAATGCCCCCTGCATAAGCGTAACCTGTAGGCAGCAGTTACACCTAAAAAAGTGATTCTTAAAGAGAAACTCAGATAGAATAGTTTTTTCTGGTGATATACTCAAGTTCTAAGAAAAGTACAAGTTCTACAGCTCCATCTGCAGTAGTGGTGTCTGCTGATTCCCAACAGCACAATGGGGTCCTGATCTCTGTTGTGGCTTTATTTTTTAAATGTATTAAAATAATGTTATACACACATTCACTGGTGGAGGCAATACATAACTTTATATGAAGGTATAAGTGGAAAGAAGACCAACCTGAAAGTATTATATTCTTTAATGAATTTTTGTTGTCCATAAAATGTAGGTACAAGATAAGGACCAATGACTAAATTGGGATAGATGTGTCCCAAATCACACATAGGCAATGCTCAGTTTGTTTAGCTAGCATTAAAATCTCGTAACTCTTGCTATACAGTGAAGAATGGGTTCAGTTACTTCCAGATTTCTCACATACGATGAAATGCACTTGAATTTTGTTAAATGCTGTTAAGGAAATACTGTTGTGGGTTATAAACCTCTACAACAGCAAATTATTCAAATATGAGTGTGACTTTTTGTGAAGCACAGGTTTGCACTTGGCAAGTGTATGCCACACTTTGCATGCACTCCTGGAGATGAGTATGTGAATTCCCAAGCTGGATAGATACATGACTAGATAGGGATATATCTAGTCGTTTGCACATATGGCAGCTCTAAAAGTATTCAGAATCTCACCCTAGAGTTGGTTGAAAGCTTTTATATCATAGTGAAATATAGGTAGGTATGTACTCAGGAATCATTCAGCTGGTGTCTTAAACTACTCCTACAGTTAAGGAACCAAACAAATATCATGATGTATGTCAGTGGTTCTCAACCAGGGATCCAGGGCCCCCTGGGGGGCCATGAGCAGATTTCAGGGGTCTGCCAAGCAGGGCCAGCATTAGACTTTCTCTGGGGCCCAGGGCAGAAAGTCAAAGCCTCAGTGCATAGGGCTGAAGCCCGGGGCCCTAAGCCCTGTCATCCAGGACTGAAGCTGAAGCCTGAGCAATGCAGCTTCGTGGAGGCCTCTGTGACATGGGGCCACAGGCCATTGCCCTGCTTGCTACCCCTAATGCCGGCCCTGGCTGTATATGCAGAAAAATAGTTGTTGTGGCACAGGTGGGCCATGGAGTTTTTATAGCATGTTGAGGGTGCCTCAGAAAGAAAAAGTTTGAGGATCCCTGATGTATGTGGCCTCACCACTTAAGCAGTCATGAATAAACAGTTTTATATTACATTATATAATGTATTTATAGTTGGCTGTCATCAACATGCCATGGCAAATAAGGAACAGCTTTTTGTTTTGTTTTTTATTCCAAAGAAAAATATTGTCTTAGGGATAATGTTGCCAGACGCACTAAGAGAATCAGGATATTTGTAGACTGGCAGTCTTTTTAATGGCTTCATTCTATTTAATTCATTACTGATAAGAATCTAAATGTGGTGTCTAGCTTCTGTATGGAGAAAGATTTTTATCTGCCTTGACCCTTTTCATATTTGGAAAATATTACTTACAATGCCTTGAATTTTTTGTGAAATGTGCAGCAAGTAACTGGAAATGCAAAACTCTGTAAATCAAATAATTATGTAATAGTGAAAGTTGTCAGCTGATTATTAAGGTGGAAACTAGCTTCCCATGTAAATACACACACACACACACACACACACACACACACACACACACACACTTGCATCTAGTCTAGTGGTACAACAGTATTTAAGGCTAATGTTGCCAGCTGGCTGTGAATCTTCTGTTGAAATGATTTTTTGACAGAAAATGAAGTTTTTGCTAAATTTGGATTTTCTGCAGGCAAACTTTGATTTTTGTCAAAAAAACCCAAACCTTTCTGTTGGGAAAATCAAAATGAAATATTTCATTCTGGGTGGGTTTGACCTGAATGAAAATACCCTGGTTTGTTAACTGAACCAAAAAAGGAATGTTTCAATTCAGTTTGTCATTAAACTGAATCTGTCTTTGGTACCACAGTGCCTGATGGGAGTTGTAGTTCATGTCCCCATTTTCTCCTATTGGCTGAGCTCCTTGGCCAGACTATGTTTCCTATGTAGCTAAGACATTGCAACACCCTGTCTCCTACACAGTCCTGTGCCTTGTTTTTAAATAGGTATTCCTGTGAAATCTAAAGACCAACTGGCTATAACTAGGGTTGCCAATTTTGGTTGGACACATGCCTGGCAGTTTCCTCACATGACAATCTTTAATTAACATTAATCTTTAATTTCTGGAGACTCCAGGACAATCCTGGAGGGTTGGCAACCTAAGATATAACACACACAAAAAACAGCATAGAAGATGCAATAAAGTTCATATTTTTGAAGAGAGATGTGAGTGAACATCCAGCTTATGGTAAATGGATAACCTGTCCCCCAAACAAGTGTGAGCTATTTGGGTTTGTGCGTGCACATTCAGATGTGGAATTTGTACATACAGTGGGAAGTGGGTGTAGATGGGAATGTGATACTTTTATAAGCCAAAGGTGGACTCGGCCCCAAATTTTAAGTGTGGTGTGATATCAGGCATAGCTGTGTGTATAGCAAAAGTGAAGTAGTTAAAGAATCTTTCCATTTCTGTCCAGCTTCTTCTTTGCTACTCTGTACACTAGATTTAATGAAAGTTGCTGTCTTTGAGACAGGATGCTGTCAGAAATAATAGCTTTCATGAAAAGCAGAGAGCTATAGAGAGAAGTTTTAGAAAAGGCATGGCAGAGCTGTGAAGACAGATCAGTAATCATTAGAAGGCCAGAGAAATGAGGGGAGATAAGAGAGTAGAAAAAAATGGTTTTAGTGCCATAGAAATGTCCAAAGATTTATTTTGCCATAAACTACAGTAATACTAAAATTTTACTTAGGAGGATAGGGAAGAGGTGGCTGTGATTCAGAGGCCTTGTTTTCACTTATTGTAGGGTTGGGCTCAAATACAATTTGTAGTAAGATGAGGCCCTGAAACATAAACCCTTATCAAAGGCCCAGTATGAGGTCTGAGGCCTGAACTAAAGTAATGGTCCAGACTTTGCTAACGTAAAGCAAAGTTAAGCTGTGAGCCAGAGGCAAGCCCTGCTCACAGAAACTGGCAAGAAAGGGCTGATACTGCAAAAAGAGACATACCTAAAAGATACTGAACACCAGATATCAGAACATTCGCATACTTGTACGCTCCACATGGATAACAAGGAACAGGCTGACCCATCCAAGTGACAGGGCCGGAAGGGTAATATGATGGATAGAGTTGTTTTGTTCGAGCCAACATGTACAAGGTGAGAGGCAGCACCTTACTACATAGAGGGGTTGTACCTTGCTACGTAGAGTGGTTGCACCTCAATACATCAGGAGTGATGTGTAACTTGTTTGTACCTCTGTATAAGAATGCATCCCTGAGTAGATGTCTTTGTCCAGCCTAGGGGGTAGTGGAAAGTCCCGCCACTGACTGAGCTGAGTCCATTGCCAGGGGGCACATATTCGTAATATGTCCTGTAGAGTAAAGTCTAGAGGGAACTATCATTGTGCTTCATTTGGCAATAAACCTGGCCGAAGTGCCTTCGTACCTTACTAGAGTCTGTGGTCATTGGGGGTTCTTTCGGGGTCTGCTGTGTCAGCTATCTGTGCAGAGCTGGGACAGCACACAGAGGGAACACACACACTCAGCCGATTGATATCAACATTGAACAGAGCAGAGCACCACACCGGGAGCATCTGACAACACAATTCACCCAGCAAAACTCCTTAAGTGAAAATAGTTATCTGGCTTTAAGACTAAGCTTGATAAGTTTATGGAAGGGATAGTGTGATGGGATAGCTTAATTTTGGCAATTGATCTTTGATTATCAGCAGGTAAGTATGCCCAGTGGTCTGTGATGGGATGTAGATGGGATGGGATCTGAGTTACAGAGAGAGATAACCTCTTGGGACACCCAGATTTAAATCCTTGGATGCTAAAAGCAGGGAGAACCCCTCCCTCCTCCCAGCTGCCTCTTGTCTAAGCCGCGAGTATCACGAAACCGGTTTCTCACTCCTGCTTCCCAGAGATAAGCGTTCTCTACACTCAGGACATTGAGATAGCAAAATGCCAACAGCTTGGCTTGCCTTTCCCCGTGCCTGCTCTTTCCTGAAAGCAATAGGCAACATAGCCCCACAGCCTGGCTTTTCCCTTCCCTTTGCCCTCCCTAGGAAAAGAAACTCCACAAGTTTTAAAAAGAAAAGATTTTATATAAAAAACAGGAACAATATAGAAACAAAATCTGCATTAAGAAACTCAATACAGGCTCTGCTTATAAGAAATATTAAGAAACAGTCTGATTTAAAAGATAGCCCGATAAACCAGTCAACAATCCACATACATGTAAATACAACCAAAGCTCTCTCATAGCCGAATTGCTTGGGTTCCTTTGTAATACACAGTATGTGTAGGAGACACCTTGGAGATAAGATGCGTTAGGAGGAAGCTTGTTAACTCACAGCCGAGAAAACAACAAAAGACACAGCCATCTCACATCTATTCGTCCAACCCAAAGCCCTCATAGCTGAATTGCTTGGGGTTCCTTGTACTCACAACTTTTGTATAATAATTTGAAATACGAAGGACGTAGGAGGAAACCTTGTTACTCACAGCCGAGAAAACAAAAAAAGACCCCGAGTATACCAAATTCCACCTGATTTAAAACAATCCAGTTCTTCTGACTGGTCCTCTGGTCAGGTGTTTGGTTACCCTTCCAGGAAAGAAAACTTAACCCTTACTTACCTAATCACTTAATTGACAGATGCTTTAACAGGTGTGTTGTAAACAAGAGCACGAGAAGTCCATTCTTCCGCTCTACTCTGCGCCTGGTTTAGGCCTCAACTGGAGTATTGTGTCCGCAGTCTGGGCAACCGCATGTTCAGAAAGATGTGGAGAACTGAAAGAGGGTCCAGAGAAGAGCAACAAAGAAATAATTAAAGGTCTTGAGAACAGAACCTATGAAGGAAGGCTGAAAAGAATTGTGTGTTTAGTTTGGAAAAGAGAAGACTGAGAAGGTGACATGATAGCAGTTTTCAGGGTATCTAAAGGGGTCATAAGGAGGAGGAGAAAACTCTGTTTTCACTTAGCCTCTAAATGATAGACAAGAAGCAAGGCTTTAAACTGCAAGCAGGGAGATTTAGGTTGGTACAATTGGAAAAAGTTCCTAACTGTCAGGATGGTTGGAAACACTGGAATAAATTCGGCCGAGGGAGGTTGTGGAATCTCCTCTCTGATATAATTTAAGAAGTAGGTTAGATAAATTGTCTATCAGGGTGGTCCTAGACAGTATTTGGTCCAGCCATGAGGGCAGGGGACTGGACTCGATGACCTCTTGAGGTCCTCTTCCAGTCCTAGAATCTATGAATCTATGATAAACAAAATCTAGAGGAAAAAAAAAGAGTCCAACAAAAAGTGGAAACTTAGGTAAATTACAAAAGAATGAATATAAACACATAATATGTAGGGACAAAATGAGAAAGGCCAAGGCAAAAAAAATGAGATAAACTAGCTAGAGACCTAAGAGTAAAATTAACAACATCTACAAAATACATTAAAAGAAGGAAGACCAGGGCCAAGAGTCCAGCAGAAGAGCACAAAAATGAATAAAAGGTCTAGAAAACATGACCTATGAGGCAGAAAAAAAATGGTTTATTTTTCTGGAAAAAGAGAAGCTAAGAGGGGACATGATAACCGTTTTCAAGTATGTAAAAGGTTGTTAACAAGGAGGAAGGGAAGAAAAATTGTTTTTTCCCTTAACCTCTTGAGGATAGGACAAGAAGCAATGGGCTTAAATTGAGCCAGGGAGGTTTAGGTTGGTCTTAGGAAACTTCCTAAACTGTCAGGGTGGTTAAGACACTGGAATAAATTGCCTAAGGGAGGTTGTGGAATCTCCATCAATTGGAGATTTTAAAGAGCCAGTTGGACAAACACCTGTCAGGGATGATCTAGATAATACTTAATCCTGCCATGGAAGTGCAGGGGACTGGATTAAGGTCCCTGCTATCTATAATTTCTATGATGCTATGGAGTTCTAGGCTATGGCTATGATTAGCTATGGAAAATCTAGAGCAGTACGCGTAAGCGCATTCTTGATGATTAATTCAACTATATTTGGGGTCCCAGATGAGTTATACATAGATCAAGGGGAGAAAACTTTGGAATCCGAAGTGTTTAACAAGTTTTAGACACTATCTGCAGAGGTTCACAGGTGTGAAGGTGAATTAGATCTATATGTATACACATTAACACACACAGAAGCAAGTTTTGAGAAGGCTACATATTATACCAACATTAGCAATTTTTAAATCTCCATTCTGAATGAAGTCAAAAATAGTAACATTCACTGAAACTATAAATTAAATGATATTGGTAATAAAAATTTGCAAAATTGGGGTTTTAAAAAAAAAATTGCTTTAAAATTATATACTGCACCTCTTTTAAATACAACAGCTTCTAATATGCCTCACTGTGCCTACTGGTAACTTAAACTAACAGTTTTTTGCTTAACTAGACTCATTAGACTTCTAATTTAGGGTCCAGAAGGACCAATATTGAATCATGTGTCTGAGTTACTGCATCAAAGCAGGCCACAGAAGCACCCATCCACTTCCATAACAAACCCGCTAGACCTATGTCTGAGTTATTGAAGTCTTCAAATTTGGTTTGAAGACCTCAAAGCTGCAGAGAATCCACCAGCAAGTGACCTATGCCCAAACTGCAGAGGAGGCGAAAAACCTCCAGGGCCTCTGCCAATCTGCCCCAGAGGAATTCCTATCGCGACGCCAAATATGGGATCAGCTAAACCCTGAGCATGCGGGCAAGACCACGCAGCCAGCCACTCAGGAAAGAATTCTGTGCC
>NC_133770.1:264365802-264387583 GCF_003597395.2 Chelonoidis abingdonii | reverse complement strand
GTAGACACATCCATGCTCTGGTGCTCTGTCTGCCTACAGGCGCAGGTGGAGGAGACAGAAGCAGTGCTAGCACATGTGTTGCGGGTCTTCCTAACCATCGTAAGCCTCCCTCTGTCAAACTCCCCTGTCTGCAGCTCCCTGTCTGCTCTGCTCTGCTTTAAAGAGAAAGGATTTGGATGTAGTTTGGTTTATAGGTTTTAAAGGGACTAACGGGTCATGGATAGGACTGACAAGGGACCCCCGCTCCCTTCCTACTCCCCTTCCAAAGTTCCTTGCGAAACTCCCTGTGATCATTGAAGATCTCCTGCTTAAGCCAGAGTGGTCTCTTGCCATACTTCCTATCTTTTCTACGCAGTGGGATAGTTTGCTCTTGTGCCCTTAATGTCTCTGAAAAACTGCCAACTATCTTCAATTGTTTTTTCCCTTAGATTTGCTTCCCACGGGATCCTACCTACCAAATCCCTGAGCTTGCTAAAGTCTCCCTTCTAGAAATCCACTGTCTTTATTTTGCTGTTCTGCCTCCTACCATTCCTTAGACTCATGAACTCTATCATTTCATGATAACTTTCACCCGAGCTGCCTTCCACTTTCAAATTCTCAACCAGGTCCTCCCTATTTCTCAAAATCAAATCTAGAACAGCCTGTCCCCTAGTAGCTTTCTCCAAGTAGTGACTGTGAGTCTGTATCCCAGGTAAGGTCTCAAGAACATCAATGGCAATGTGCTCTAATGGTGCTCCCACAAGAGCATCGTTGGGGACAAGGCTAGGGCAAGGGTTGGAGTAGAACTGGGAGCAAGGCAGACACAGAATAGATTTCAGCTGTAAGCAAGTGCATTGACTAGTGACAGACCAAATGCTGATGCTGGACTTAAGAGCAGTCCTGTCAATGCTGCTCAGCCAGTGAGGTGATCTGGTCAATTAGGAGCTCAGTCATCCCAGGCCCAGCTGCAGCTCCTAATTTCCAACAGACCCCCTCTCCTCCTAACCTTTGAGGGTGCGTCATAGAGGCCCTGGGGCCTGGTTTCTTATTTACACTATTTAGCAGTCGGTGCAAGCAATGGCCAACTATGGCTGGGCAGCTTATTGCTAGGCAGTAAGAAGTCTCCAGTGCGAGACATGTGATGGCACTGCCAGCCTGCTCACTAGCAACAGGTACCATGAACAGCTGCCTGCATCTGTGGTTGCACTGCCAAAGCTCAGCAATGGGTCGTCGTTGTGACAAATGAGTTGTCTTTTAATTTTGATGGATTTTTTTCAAACCTTTGTCTATAATGAGAATTAATTGATAGTATTTATTTTGTGATTCAGAGTATCTGGATTGTAGTAAATTATTTGTCACATTGGGTCGAATTCATCCCTTGTGTAAATCCACTGAAGCCAGCTGAGTTTCATCAGGGATGAATTTGGCATGGGGTCTCAGGAAATCCTGCCTGCAGAAGTAATTCAAACTGGCTTTCATATGAGCAGTTTCATGTGGACTGAGGGACTGTAAACAAAGTGTGGTGATTTACTGCAATGAATCAAGCTGGAAGGAGGTGTCTAGTGAGGTGCCAAAGCTTCATCTGCCTACCTCAAATATGAGAGTGACACGAACTAGGAGAGTCATCCCGGCTCGGACGTTGCCCGGATTAACAAGGTCTGCGCCAGATGTTGAGGAACCAGGACAATCTGACGATAAGTGGGCTACTGGAACAAACCATTCATGGATGAGACAAGAGAACCTGGAATTGATGAAATGCTACTACGAAGAACAAGTGGATGTGCAGCCCACACCTGAAGCTGAAACTTCACTGCCACCCCCTCCATTGCAGAGCACAGCAGCTGATATGAGGCATAAGATCATGGAGAAACTAGCTACAGTCAATCCTCGAGACCGATTACCAAGGCTCAGTGGAGAAGTACCATCAGATAGTATGTTAGAAGATGCCAATAGAGCCCTCATGACAATCCCTACTACCACCATAACTCAAACCAATGAACTGGTATACGCTACAGCCTCTGTAATCCTGGAGATGCTTGGCTACACGATCAAGAAGAATACAACAGTATGTACCCACCCTGGAAAATGAGGTTGGAGGATAAGATCAAGGCGACTCGGAGAGAAGTTAGTCAGCTGGTGGAACTACAGAAGGGTGTAGAGATTAAGGATAAGACTTGGGCTACTGAAAAAATAGAAGGGACCTGACTATCATACTCACCCATAGAGACTGCTAAACAAAGGCTTTTTTTTTTTTTTTTTACAGCTCCTACTACCAGCTAAGGTGGGTCACTAGCGCTTATTGGCAGATTTTGTCAAAAAAGTAAATCTTCCCCTCTTGTGGAACCATCCACAGTTCTGGGTAGCTCCCCTTGTGTCTGATCAGGAGTGCAAGGTTTGGGGGAAACCAGGCCCACCCTTCTACTCAGGGTTCCAGCCCAGGGCCCTGTGGATAATGCAGCTGTCTATAGTGAAGCTCTCCTGTAACAGCCACATGACAGCTACAACTCCCCGGAGCACTTCTCCCATGAACAGAAAACCAAGTCACCTTCTTTATCCTCACCAGATAGGAAGCAGGCTTCCACCTGGTGTCTGATAACCATGGCAAGGAACAGCTTGTTTCCAATAACCTCCTCAGTCAGGCTGCCAGCTACCCAAGCATACATAACACAGCTCTCTCACTCTCACGCTCCTTGCCCATAGATAGAGCTTGCTCAGTCCTCACACACACTCCTTCTCCTCATGGCTCCCTCCCTGCCTGACTCTGGAAAGCTCCTTTTTAAGGACCCAGGTGCCCTGATTAGCCTGCCTTGATTGGCTTGCAGTTTGTTCCTAATCCAAGATAGCTATCTCTACTGCCTTCTAGAAAGATCTTAATTGGCCTCCAGGTGCCTTGAAACCTGGGCAACAGAGAGTGGAATACATCTAGCGTTCCCTACACCAAGGGTACAGGATTTACCAGCTCAAATGGGGCTGACGCGGATCTGTTCTCAGTCTTCGAATGTCAGCCATCTGGCCTTGCCCCATCACAATATATATAAAAAATTGTCCCCTCTCAACCCTATGGGTGGTATGTGTCTTCCCAAGACCGGAGTCCTCTACCAGAGGCCTGGGAGTTTGAGGGTTCTGCGCAGTATCTTAGCTTGTTCCTAGCACTGCACTCTTCTGGACAGAGAGCTCTGATTGTTGTTCCTGGGATCTGTTGGAGCCACTCACCCAGCTTAGGAGTCACAGCCCGAGTGCTCCTACCACCACTGGGACCACTTTGGCCTTCACTTTCCACATCCTCTCTAGTTCCTCTTTCAGGCCTGGTACTTCTCCAGCTTCTCATATTCCTTCTTCCTGATGTTGCTGTCACTTGGCACTGCTATATCTATCACCACCGCTGTCTTCTGCTCCTTGTCTATTACACCACGATGTCTGGTTGATTGGCCAGTACCTGCCTGTCCGTCTGGATCTGGAAGTCCCACAGAATCTTAGCCCTGCTATTCTCCACAAACCTTCTGTGGAATCTCCATCTGGTCTTGGGAGGGTCTAGCCCATACGCTGTGCAGATGTTCCTGTACACAATGCCAGCCACTTGGTTGTGCCGTTCAGTGTATGCTGTTCCTGCCTGCATCTTACATCCTGCCACTATGTGTTGGACTGTCTCTGAGGCCTCTCTGCACAGTCTGCACCTTGGGTCCTCTCTAGTGTGGTAGACCCCTGCTTCAATGGATCTGGTGCTCAGTGCCTGTTCCTGTGCTGCTATGATCAGTGCCTCAGTGCTGTCTTTTAGTCCAGCCCTTTCCAGCCACTGGTAGGATTTCCCAATGTCAGCCACCTCAGCTATCTGTCGATGGTACATCCCATGCAGGGTCTTGTCTTGCCATGGCACTTCTTCTGCTTGGTCTTCCTCCATGTCTGCTGCTGCCTCAGGCATTCTCTCAGCAGCTCATCTTTGGGGGCCATCTTACTGATGTACTCCTGGATGTTCCGGGTTTCGTCCAGGACAGTGGCTTTGACGCTCACCAAGCCCCGCCCGCCTTCTTTCC
Organism: Chelonoidis abingdonii; assembly: GCF_003597395.2. Classification (NCBI taxonomy): domain Eukaryota; kingdom Metazoa; phylum Chordata; order Testudines; family Testudinidae; genus Chelonoidis; species Chelonoidis abingdonii. The sequence goes on along the minus strand of NC_133770.1, from coordinate 264,383,573 downwards.
GGCTGGTATACAGTCTCTGGGTGTTGGACTTGGGGTGGAAACCTCCAGAGTGCATTGTGAGGAGCTTCCGGGTTTTCACATCGGCAGCCTCCATGTCCTCTTTTGGCCAGCTCACTATACGGCAGGGTATCTGATGCTGGCAGGGCGTATCTGTTGATGGCGTGGATCTTGTTCTTCCCACTGAGCTGGCTCTTCAGGACCTGTCTTATCCTTTGTGATACTTGGATGTTGCTGTCTTCCTTGCTCCTCATCGTGGTTTCCATGTGACTGTGGGATGCCAAGGTACTTGTAGCTGGTCTGTATGTCTGCTATGTGGCCCGCTGGTAGTTCCACCCATCAGTCTTGACTACCTTCCCTCTCTTCACTAGCCATCCGGCCACACTTCTCCAGTCCGAATGACATCCCGATATCCTCACTGTAGATCCGCGTCAGGTGGATTAGCGAGTCGATGTCTCGTTCATTCTTAGCATACAGCTTGATGTCATCCATGTAGAGGAGGTGGCTGATGGTAGTTCCACTCCTGAACCTGTACCCGTATCCAGTCCTTGTGATTATCTGGCTGAGGGGGTTTAAGCTTATGCAGAACAGCAGCGGGGACAGTGCATCACCTTGGTATATTGCCGCACTTGATGCCACTTGTGCAAGCTGCAAGTTGACTTTCTAATGTGTCTTTTCCATAGTCCCATTGAGTTGAGGAAGGTCTTAGGGTCCTGTGACTTGTCTAGCACCAGAATCCATACCGTGTCCCATTGAGTTCTTGAGGAAGGTCCTTAGGATGTCTGCAGTGACTTTGTCCAGTATAGCTCTGCCAGACATTCACAGATCCTATCGTTCAACATCGTGTGCACAGTGAAAGTCGTAGGCTTTCTCACGTACTCTGTAGTCAAACAACTATTGCGTGCTCAGGCTATGTGCTCAGATTGGTCTGTCTAGACTCTTTTTTGATGTCTTGGCGATTACTTGTTGGTTTTGCGCGTACTGCTATCTATGAGCAACTGGTGTTTATGAGCCTCTGGTGTTTTTCTCAATGCCCTCTCTCTGAGCTGTGCTCATGTACTGTTCCCATATGGTCCTGTAGCTTGGCGGCTATGATGCCTGATAGGACTTTTCCATGTTGTGGGAGGCAGGTTATTGGCCGGTAGTTGGACGGTTTCTGTCCCTTGCAGGGGTCTTTCATTGATCAGCACTGTCCTTCCTTGTGTTAGCCAGTTTGGTGGGGGAGCCTGCTGCTAGCAGCTGTTTCATCTGTGCTTGCTATAGGCGTTCATGCACTGCTAGTTAAGTTTCTTTAGCCAGTAAGGTGTGGATCATGTCTGGTCCAGGTGGCCTGTCCAGCTCTTCTTTTATGTTCTTGACCTCCTGCTGGTATGTCCTTCTACTGTGATGGGGACTGGTTTTCTGTCTGGAGATTGCTTGTGCTCTGTTCTCAGGTCCATGCAGCCACTTTTGCACTGCGTGTTATGAGTCTTCCTCTTTCTCCCATATGTTCTTCCAGTACTGTTTTTAGTCTGTCGAAGGTGTCGCTGGATATATAATATGTGGGCAGACGTGTGGCATCGAGTGTTTGCTTGCCTGGATTGTTCGCTGAATTAAGTTTACCTATGGTATGGTGGTTATATGGTTGCTGGGTTTAATATGCTTAGGGTTGTGAAGGTGTCGCTGGTGTAAATATGTGGGCAGAGTTGGCATCGAGGTTTGTTGCATGGATTGGTTCCTGAATTAGAGTTACTATGGTATGGTGTATGGTTGCTGGTGAGAATATGCTTAAGGTTGGCGGGTTGTCTGTGGGTGAGGACAGGCCTGCCACCCAATGCCTGTGAAAGTGTGGGATAGTTGTCCAGGATGGGTTGTAGATCACTGATGATGTGTTGGAGCGGTTTTAGCTGAGGACTGTAGGTGATGGCCAGTGGAGTCCTGTTGGTTTCTTTCTTGGGCATGTCTTGTAGCAGGAGGCTTCCAGGTACACATCTGGCTCTGTTGATTTGTGTCCTTATTTCCTCATGCGGGTATCGTAGTTTTGAGAATACTTGGTGAAGATCTTGTAGGTGTTGGTCTCTGTCTGAGGGGTTGGGGCAAATGTGGTTATACTTCAGCGCTTGGCTGTAGATGATGGATCGTGTGATATGCCCGGGATGGAAGCTGGAGGCATGAAGGTAGACATAGTGGTCAGTGGGTTTTCAGTATAGGGTGGTGTTAACATGACCGTCACTTGTTTGTACCATGGTGTCTAGGAAGTGGACCTCCTGTGTAGATTGGTCCAGACAGAGGCTGATGGTGGGGTGGAAGCTGTTGAAATTGTGGTGGAATTCTTCCAGAGTCTCCTTCCCATGGGTCCAGATGATGTCAAATGTGCATGGTGTTATGAAGATGAAGACGTCAATGTGTGTGGTGTTATTTCATAAGTCTCTAGTGTGTTCCTTGATGTTCCATAGAGATGTTCCATTTCATGAGATGAACTTAACACATAGCAGAAGCAGCCACACAAGTGTTTGTAGCCAACTTTCTCTCTTGTGATCTTGTTCTCTTCTTGGTAAGATTTTCTTCTATGTAATCTCCTTCATTGGAGCCTGCAGACCTGTACTGAGAACCCAGCAGACCAACTATCGGTTTTAGTTGCTAAATGGAAACTCCCACAACTTCCCTCATTACAAGAATATACAAATACCTTGTAACGTGCTTTTTTCCTTTGCAGTTGCTGTAGTTTGTGATGCATTATTAATAATATTACAGTAGCATTCAGAGACCAAGGTGAGGACTATGGCTCCCTTTTGTGCTGCACAAAAATAAAAAACATGTAGTGGTGAGATCTATTTTGTGCACTGTGCAGTGCTGTCACTTGACAGGTATGGCCTATGCATAGCTTTGGTGTGACCTAGCGACTCAACTCTTTTTAAAATGGTGGCATCAGAAGGTCCTCAATGAACGCTTTTAGGGGGTGGGAGGGCGTGTGTGTGTGTGTGTGTGTGTGTGTGTGTGTGTATGAATCCTGTTTGAACAGAGACCAAATTTAAAATACAAGAATCAGCATTAGGAGCTTGTACCAACTGATGGACTTGCTGCTACTGTTTTAGAAATTTGTCCTTTATAAGAACTAGTGCATACTCTGTATGTAATATGGTATGTTTGTGTAGCTACTTGTCCTTTCACAATGTGATTCTACACTATAGCTCATATTGAACAGAATGACAGAAGTGCTCACTATGTGTGACTATGTCACTCTATATTGGCTGCAGCCTGGAGACGGTATAAATCAGTGGTGGGCAACCTGTGGCCCTAGGGCCCACGAGGCCTGTCAGAGCAATCCACTGGCGGGCCGCAAGACAGTTTGTTTACACTAACTGACTGACTGACTGTCTGCAGGCACGGCCGCCTGTAGCTCCCATTGGCCGGGAATGGCAAACTGCGGCCACTGGAAACTGTGGGCAGCCGTGCCTGCAGGCAGTCAATGTAAAGAAACTGTCTCGCATCCCACCAGCAGGTTACCCTGACAGGCCACATGCAGCCTGTAGGCTGCAGGTTGCCCACCACTGGTATAAATATTCATGTGACTTCACAAGCATAAAAGGCTTATTACCATGGGTTATTGTTAGTCATGTTGTATTTCTATTTGGTGAGAAAACTAAAATATGTATGAGCAGCAGCATGAGATCGTGACTGTATTACAGTATCTTACCTCATTAAAACACAAGAGGCACTTGTTATGTTTTCCATACACAAAGAACATAACATGTACCTTTCATCTGGAGTACTTGTTCTTTCAGATTCATGAAAACAATAATAAAAAAATAACCAATCTCTCCAGGAGAGAGGGCACAGTGTAGTTTTTTCTTGTAACCTGTAAGATCCTCCATTCTGAAATGACATACAGTACTCAGCCTCCCCACCAAAAAGTGTTTAGTCTCCAGTTTGTGAATAATAATAGTAGATATTGGAAGTAAGAAAGTACGTTTATAAGATATCATATTCTTCTTGATGTTATCTTTAAGGTGGTGCATTTTAGTGCGATTTAAAGGAAATGGATGTATGTACTGTGGGTAGTTTTATACTGGACATGAAGGAAAGCATGTTGCAGAGGAAAGGGTATTTGGGTATTATGATATAGGTGGTAAGGGATATAGATTAAAGTTGGTATAGATGTTACTTGAATTTTTGTGACTGTTCACAGAAAATGCTTTAGAGCAACTTTAACTCAGTTAACTAAGATTTTTTTTTTTTTAGGTGGGAATTTAAAGATGCAACACACAGAAAACAGAATCATCACATCTCTCCCTTTGCTTGCTTACCTCATCAATTTTCAAATGGTATAGCTAGTACACTCAGAATGACAGAAATGATGGTAAAGGTTGCTTGCGCTATGGGTGGCCCTAACTTTTAAAGTGAAAGGAGGTATATTGAGAATATACAAAACTTTCAAACAACATGAAATTATTTTTTCCTTTTTTATTTTGTGATAAGTATATGTGATTTAACTATGTTTAATGTTGTTTGAAAAGGAAATCTGTGCTTCTTTTTAAAAACAGCAGAAACTCTCTTGCTTTTGTTATGTAATCAGTGCACCAAATTTCCAGTGCTGTATCTCTCTCACCATGTACAATCATCCAGTGCACAGGGAGTATAGACAGTAATATATGCTGACACTACTGCAGCCTTGCACATTTGTCATAAAATTCAGGAACACAGTCTACTGCCTGCTATGTTTACCATGATTGTAAAAGAGAAAAATTATATGTTACTTCCCCATTAGAAAAAATTACATACTCCAGGTGAGGTGAATAAGTAGAATTTTGCAAGGTTGCACCACCCATTGTTGTCACTACTGAATACAGAGACACAATATATTCAGCATAGATTTAGCCAGATAAGAGACAGCTCTAAAAACTATTGTTACACTGCAATAGAAAATCCATGGCACTGAATCTCAGAGCCCAGGTCAGCTGATCCAGGGTTGTGGGGCTAAAAATTGCAGTGTACGTAAGGTTATCATATGTCTGGGTTTTTCTGGACATTGCCTCTCATTTGATCCTCCATTTTCTGTCTGGATGGATTTTTCAAATAACAGGGAATGTCCAGGATTTTTGCAGAGCAGATGTTGCAGTTCAGAAAGAGCCTTGAGTGGTCTGCTTTCCAGTTGGTCCCTCTCTGCATCCGCAGCCGATTGGTCCGTTCCCCTGCAGCCACAGCTGCCAGATCCTGCCCAGACAGGCCCTGGCTTCCAGCCCTGGGGAAGGGGTCCTATAGGGAGGCGCTGATGGACAGCTGTTGCTGCCTTCTGGGCTTGCGCCAGCCGCCCTGCCATCATCACAGGGAGTGATACTGCCCCTCACCTCCAATGAGAACTTCCCCACTGCAGTACTCACTCCAGCATCCCCCAAATACCCCTCCCAGTACACACAGCCCTCCTGCAACCCCCAAACACCCCTCCAGCACCCCTCAGGTACCCCTCCCAGTACACAACTCTCCAGAGCCTCCCAGATCTCCCCTCCAGCAATGTCTTCTCTTTGGGAAACTGAAGTATGGCAACCATACATGTAGACATTTGGGCTCAGGCTGGAGCATGAGCTCTGAGATCCAACCCCCTTGCGGGGTTCCAGAGCCCAGGCTCCACCTTGAACCCAAATGTCTACACTGCAGTTTTAAGACTTGCAAACATGAGTCAGCTGACCTAGGCCAGCTGTGGCCATGCTTCAGTTCTTTTACTGCAGTGTCAATGTACCCTTAAGGGCCAAAAGTGGTTTAAAGATTTTAACGCCTTTAAAATGTTTTAAAATTTTTTCCAGGTAGACCCTCAGCTACTGAAGGTGAGTTTATCTGAAGTGAAAGATTTTTTTTTCCCAATACACCCTCCAATCCACACCCTTTATAGAAAAACCCTTTCCTCATGTTTGTTGTTGAGGAGTCCTATTTGAGGCATAGAGCACGGTAGTAGTGCCCTGAGCTGATATGCTGATATCATCCTTCTATGTGTGGAGCAAGAACTCTATTAGAGCAATACAATAAGGGGGCATAATCCTGCGTCCATTTAAGTCAATGACTAAACTCCCGCTCTCTTCTCTGTGGAAGCAGGATTGGCTTCTGTGCTTGTGAATGATTACAGACTGATTCATGTTGCTGGTAAAAACATTTAACCCCTTGTGTTACGCTCTGTTTCCCCAGAGCAGCAATCCTAAAACACAAGGAAACTGAAGCAAGACCTGCAGGTAGGCACATCAGTCAAAACATGTAATCACCAGTTAAGTCAGCAACAGTCTGAATAAAACATAATCATAGTCCAAAGGGCAAGTATGTAGCCTCAGGTCCCGAGTAACTGCGCACGCGCACACACACATGCGCACACACACAGGAACACTGAATTTGGGGAGCGGGAGCCAGGAAACAAACGGAGCAGTAAGCTGGAAGGCTGTCATTGAGCCTGGTCTATTGTTAAGTGAGAACTTTTTCAAAACAGTGACATTACATTTATTTTGAGTTTGAATGGACTGCCATTATATGGGCATGTGTGCACGCGCGTGCGCGCACACACACTTTAAATAATCCAGGTACGCTCTCCAAAGAATGGAAATATGTACTGACTGTTCACAAGTATTCCTTGTTTTGTATTTGGCATCCGGATCTCTTACTTCCTTTTGGATTATAATTGACTGGAAATGAGTTTACTCTGACAAAATAGTCCACCTTTTCCTGAAAGATTTGGTATTAATAGTCCAGACAAAATGTCTTGTTCCTGTATAGTACACTGATTCAGTCTGGTAGTTAGTATTGGATAGAGATACCAAACATGATTGCATAACTATTTTATGTTTGGTTGAAATAATTGGCAGGTTAATATTTTTTTCTGAGGTTGTGCTATATGTACCATGGTAAGTATCTCTAACTAAATGCTTAGAAGAAAAGTGTGATTAATGTTAATTATGTGACTTATGTCTATGCTTTTGTTCGGGGGAACAAATGAGTTTTTTATTAAAATACATTGTGTGGCCTGTGCTGTTTTCAAAATGCAGTTACAGGACTGTAAATTGCCAAGGAAGGCTTTTCTCATCTCTGCTTTTGATTGTCTGCATTTGTCTCCACAAATACAATGTTCACACACTGCTTTCATTCCACACAACCTGAAAGACCCAAACTTTTAACATTACAAGTTTTACTTATAGAACATCAGATTTTCTGGCAACATGGAACCTTTGTAGATATCTGAGCTGAAATAATTGTCAAGACTAGTTGCTCTTGACCTAGCACACATAATAGAACCAACCACACGGTTGGATAAAAACACCCTTGGAAAGGCTTGTGACATTTTCTTGTAATTTATTCATTCTTAAGTCTCCATTGTTCAGTTTTTTGGTCTATTTTATTTGAGCACTCTGAGTGTTCTGTGATAGGGAATGAATGATCTTGGTAAGGGTTATTTGTTCCTTGTTGCAGGGAAAAAAGTGTAATTTATATTCTTGTAAGTCTTTTCGCAAGTGTTGTGTGGTTTCCTGGAGTTCCCAGTAATTATTATTGTAGACTATAATGGTTAAATTGAATTGACTTTGTAGGCATTGTGGCACCAAACATTTCCTTTAAAATGTAATACAATTTTAATTCATTTGTATCCAGGTCTGTGCTTCCTATACAGCTGTACACAATGAGAGCCATGTGTTTAAATGTTAGAAGATTAAAATAAGTCTGTCACCTATAATGCTAGACAATTTTTTATCTATTTCTGTGGAAAGTAGTGATGCATGTGTTTATCAGCACAGTACCCTCTTTCCCTTACTCTCCTTTACAGCACAGAATAGAACTGGGCATTCCTTTGGCAATCTAGAGGATTGAAGAATCTGTATGTCTTAGTTCCTCTCATAAAATAGACCTCTCGTAACTTAGTGTACTAGTCCAGACCATAAATTCAAGCAGGTTCTACACCTTATTTTTGTTTCACTCTGAAGATTGGCTAGAGTTTTCAGGGAGTTATAGTTTTCTTGTTACACTGTTTGTTAATTTTTTTTACTGCCAGAACATCACTGATATTTTGGGATTGGGTTTTTGTTGTTAGGGACTTGGTTTCACTTGTATTTCATGAAACAAGAAATTTTAATGAACACCTAGGAAGATGAAGCAATTTTAAACAAATCATTTTAAACAGAAAAAATGAGTGTTCACTGTCCATTACATTTGAAGAAGTTTTCTAACTCTTAGAGGGGTAGGGGTCTGGAACAACCCCCCAGTAGGAGTTGGGGGTGCAAGCAACTTAATTAATTTGAAGAGAGAGTGGGACACATTTAAGAGTGAGATTGTATGGTGGGATTGCTTGTGATAGTGGGAGGCAGAGCTTGGCAGACCTAGGGGTCCCTTCCAGTGTGTCTTATGTTCCTAAAATCTCATGCTTTAGAGCTTTAGATGGTCATCAAGTCCAGTCCCCTGCCCTCGTGGTAGGACCAAATACTGTCTAGACCATCCCTGATAGACATTTATCTAACCTACTCTTAAATATATCCAGAGATGGAGATTCCACAACCTCCTTAGGCAGTTTATTCCAAACCACCCCGACAGTTAGGAACTTTTCCCTAATGTCCAACCTTAACCTCCCTTGCTGCAGTTTAAGCCCATTGCTTCTTGTTCATCTTAGCGTTTAAGGATAGAACAAGTTTTCTCCCTCCTCCTGATGACACCCTTTTAGATACCTGAAAACTGCTGTCATGTCCCCTTTTGGTCTTCTCTTTTCCGAACTAAATAAACCCAATTCTTTCAGCCTTCCTTTATAGGTTATGTTCTCTAGACCTTTAATCATTTTTGTTGCTCTTCTCTGGACCCTCTCCAATTTCTCCACATNGGGATTCTCAGGATGGTGGCAATGACACACACATAGGATGTCAGGGTTAGTAGGAATGGAGGCAGGGTGAATACACAGGCTAGAATGAAATCTAGCAGTATGATCAGGTGTGTGTCACTGCAGGAAAGTTTTATCAATGGGATGGAGTCACAATAGAAATGGTCAATTTCATTCAAGTCACAGAATATTAATGGTGACATGAATAATATAAAGATGGCAATAGCCAAAGAACCATTTAACCATGACCCAGCAGCCAACTGGAGGCAAAACCTCTTATTCATAAGAGTTGAATAGCGCAGGGGTTTACATATTGCTAAATACCGATCATAAGACATCGCTGCTAGGAGATAGCATTCTGTACATCCCAGAGAACCAAAGAAATACATTTGTGTGATGCAACCATTGAATGAGATGGTTTTGTCCCCAGTCAGGAGACTGGTCAGCATCCGGGGCAGGGTGGTTGAGATGTAGCAAGTCTCCAAGCACGACAAGTTCCCCAGGAAGAAGTACATGGGGATGTGAAGGTGCTGATCAGTCACAACTAGTGCAATGATGAGGATGTTCCCGGCCACAGTTGTGACGTAGATCACTAGGAACATCAGGAAGAAAAGAATTTGCAGGTCAGGGAGATCCCCAAATCCCAGGAGGATGAATTCCATGATGGCCGTTTGATTTCTCCTGGCTGTGTCTGCCATGGGTGTAGTCTAGGAATAATAAAATTGCAACTGAATCAGAAGGACATAGAATTTAAAGTTAATCAAGTCTTTTTAATTAATTCCATAAATATTCAGATACTCCCCTTCCTCTCCAAGTTACAGGCTGAAATTTTAAGACTAAATGTAAATTTCAGAGCAAAGTGCCAGGAGTCTCAGTCTGAGAACAGAACGTTGGTATCCATGTAGACCAGCCTCTGCCATATCACAGCAATGACAACTATAACAGCCCATTTTTCTGGTAACCAAGTACTAATATGACAGATCAGACACTTTCCTTATCTACTATCATATCCCATCCAGTGACAGACTGAAGTTTAACAATGATGCTTAAATGCAGCATTCACTTCTTGCAACGGCCAGAATCATGCCATGTCTTAGGAGTCAAAATCAATAAATACATCAGCTAAAATCTTGGTCTGAGATTTTTCAATGCAGTCTAGTGTCCTTAGGCACGGATCTTGTTAATTAATGGAATTTATGATTTAATGGAAATTAATATATCTTGATATATTGAGCATTTTGAGTTAACCTCTGTGTGGCTTGAAAGTTTGTCTCTCTCACCAACAGATGTTGGTCCAATAAAAGATATTGCCTCACCCACCTTGTCACTCTAATATTGTGGGACCAACATAGCTACAATAATGCTGCTACAATATTCACAAAGCACTTTCATGCCCCTGTTTGGAAGGTGGTATAGAAACACAGTCAGGAAGATTCGGAAGAGAGTGCTCACCTGTAACCACATGATGGCTCAAGTTTCAAGTGATGAGCTCTTATTTCTCAGGGATTGGCAGTTAAAACTCGATTTGCACCACTGAGGTTTTTGGGTCTCATCATTCAACAGAAATGGGATCTTCTCAGCGAAGACACCTGCATCTACCTGAATAGATGAGCAGCTGCTGCAATCTGTCTTAGAGCATGCTCCGCCACCTCCATTTATGAAGTGCTGAGTCCTCATATTTGTATCCTTCTCCAAGGAAGGCTTTGTCTCCCTTGATTCTGCCTCTGAAGAGGCTGAGCCTGGGGAGTTAGTGCTGTGTTTTCTGTGCAGACAATACAAACAACTGTTGTGATGCAACCAACCTCCCTCACCCAGAGGAATCGCCTTTCTGCTAACAGCTGTATGAGGTCATTGCTCTGCATGGCTGAAATGTAACGTAGCATCCCTGGAGTGAATGGCCATGCAGAGACTGACTCTCCTCAGCAATCTTTACTCATGTCAGTTGTCCCATTGCCTTTCTAGTAGAAGAAGAAAGCCTGAAACATGAGGCCTGGTATAAGGGGCCTGGTAGGAGACCTAAGGCCTGAACTAAAGTAGTCAGGTCCGGCTGATATAAAACAAAGTTAGGAAAAGTCAGGCTGTGAACAGAAGTCAGGCTCTGTTACAAAAAATCCCTATGTGAAAGTTCACAGAACCTGGCAGGAACAGAGCTGGTGTTCCAAAAACAGAAACATTCCTAAGAAGTGCTAGGCACAGGACACTCATGTAAACTCATTCCGAAGGGTAGTACCAGAACACCCTGATACCAAGTGTGGTGTAAACAAACTCCCCGAAGATAACAGGGACATACTGATACCTGCTAAAGATAAGGTCAGGATAACAGGGTGGTGGATAGAGATGTTCTGATCTGACCACAGGTACAAGGTAAAGTGAAAACTAACCATGTCAGAGAAGCAATAGGTCACTTACTTGTATCTGTGTATAAAAGAGAGGTCAGAGAGGGGGTGTCTTGGTCTGGCTGAGGGGGAGCGGAGAGTTCTGCTGCTCGCTGAGCCGAGTCCATTGTAATGGGCATACATGTGTTAGTGTACCTGTAGTACGTATAGGACACTAGGACCATGCTCCATTGACAATAAACCTGGCTGAGTGCCTTTGCCACTGAACCAAGTCTGTGGTCTTCTTGGGCAGTTTGATCAGAGCCTGCTAGGACAGCTATTTGTGCAGAGCTGGTGCGCCGCACAGAGAGAACACACACAGAGCCGACAAGTGACAACAGCCTTCAATGGAACAAACACAGAGGAGATGGAGCTGGGCATCATGGTGGGAGGAAGGAAACATCACCTGCAAACCCTGCAAAAAGTCCCTCCCCACCCCTCCCCACACACTGGTGCCTTCACACACAGCAATGCTCGCATACACACATTGATTCCTGCACACACACACCACCAGCGATACACATGCACTGTTCCCTGCGCAGACAACCATACTCTGATCTCTGTGCGCAGACACTAATCCCAGCATACACACACGGTGACACACACAATCTGATCTTGCACACAAACGCACACTGATCCCTGCACACACAGCAGTGCACACACCTACAACCACACGGATCCCTTCACACTGATCCGCACGCATAGCAATGTACACATACACACTGATCACTGCGCACACACAAGCAGTACAAAGACACATACAAAGCGATGAGAACACAACGTGATCTCTGTGCACACACATAGTGAAACACACACGCTGATCCCTGAACACAAACACACACACACAACGACACATACAGACACTGCTCCCTACACACACACACACTGATCCCTACACACACACAGAGAGTGATGAACACACCCAGTGATCCCTGTGCACACACACAGCAATGGACACACACAGTGATCCCTGTGCACACACATAGTGACACACACAGATCACTGTGCACACACCACTGATCCTGAAGACACACAACGACATGCACAGATGCTGCCCCTACACACACACACACACACACAGTGATCTCTACACAGCATACATAGTGATACACACACACTGATTCCTGCACACACACATACTGATCCCAGCACACACAACAGCGATGCACACACAGACACCCTCCCAACACACATAGAGCCTGCTGTATAGCCCCTTAGACTACCTTCTGCTTTGCAAACCCTGTATGTGATTTAGCCTCTCCATTTTCTGTGCTTTTCTCTGTGCTCTCTCTCTGAGCATCTGGCGGCTTTAGCCATTTCCTTTTGCTTTTTAAAGCCCCCAGCCCAAGATCGGTCAAATAACAGGCCTGCAACAGGAAACAGGGTCCTAGTGTTGCCGGTACAAAGTGCCCGAAGGGGGGCAACAGCAGGGGGTCCGTTGCCGCGTGTGCACCACGCCAACGAACACACCAGGGGTGAGAAGCAAAACACAAGTTATTTGAGCTCAATAAGGTGCGAGGGAGAATGCAATCTCAAATCCTGCACACTGCACACAGGCAGGGCACTATATTTATAACCCTCCTTCTTGTATCTTTCTTTCTATGCTGTTCATTGTGTGGGTTACTTTCTCAGGCACATGGCCTTGGCTATAACATCTACTTCTATTTACTTATCCAGTACTAGCAGTTTCTAGTAGCAACTGGCTTTGCTAACTATGCCCTATTGTTTAGCAATTAGCTCATAACACAGGTGGTTACAGTCAGCACATTAATACAGAAAATTACAGTCAGCATTTTAGTACAAAAGGTTACAGAAATATAGTGAGGCTAACACACAGACTGCATCATACTAACATGGAGGCACTTTGGTTCACACAGGCCCCATTACACAGGCCTTCAGCAAAAGGATTTTTACCTAGTGCACCAACACTATCATGCCCCTCTCCTCATTAATCTGCTCTTTCCAAATACTTGAAAGCTGGAAAAAAAGAAAAGTTGGTCTCTCTTGCCACAGTGGGCAGGACAAAAGAGAATGGGTTCAAACTGCAGCATAAAAGATTTAGATTAAATCTCAGAATCTCCTTCGCTGGAAGTTTTCAAAGGAGGCTACATAGCCTTCAGTCTTGGATGCTGAGACTCAACAAATCCTGCATCTCGCAAGGAGTTAGACTAGATGAGCCTTGAGGTCCCGTTTAACCCAAGGGTTCTATGCTGCCACCTAATGGCCATTTTACAATATAACTTTCCCATTATTTTATTGGCTACTGAAATCTATTGGTCAGTATTTCTGACCACCCTCCTTTCCTTTCCTCTACTCTGCTGCCATCTAATGTCGATTTCGCAGCTTGAAAGCCTGTTACTCTGTTATCCTCTAGTGGATGATTCTTGCTATAGCGCCTCTTTCTCATTTTTGACTTTGTCACCTGGTGGACATTATTTATATAACAGCCCATTCTCAATCCTAACATCTCCAACTCCAACAGATTCATTACAAAGCACAAATTACTTTCTCTTCAGTGCTCTTTGCTCACACTTATACAATGTTATACAGCTTCACCTCTCTCCTTATTTCTTACCTATTGCTAGGTGTGCGCTGTTCAAAATTTTAACCATTGGAACAAATCACACAACAGCATGTTTGCAACAATAGTGGGCTATCATAAACAGATGGTTAAGGGTTTATGTCTCTTTTACCTGTAAAGGGTAAGAAACTCAGTGAACCTGATGACACCTGACCAGAGGACCAATGGTGGACAAGATACTTTCAAATCTTGATGGAGGGAAGTCTTTGTTTATGCTGTTTGTTTTGTTCGTTGTTCGCTCTTGGGGCTAAGAGGGACCAAACGTACACCCAGGTGTTCCCATCTTTCTGAATCAGTCTTTCATGTTTCAAAATTGTAAGTATAGCCCGGCAAGGCGGATTAGTCTTATGTTTGTTTCTTAACTTGTAAATGTGTCTTTGCTGGAAGGATTTTTACCTCTGTTTGCTGTAACTTTGAATCTCAGGCTTGGAGGGGGGGGGAAGTTCCTCTAGGCTATATGAATCTGAGTACCCTGTAAGCATTTTCCCATCCTGATTTTACAGAGATAAATTTTACCTTTCTTCCTTTAATTAAAAGCTTTTTTTTTAAGAACCTGATTGATTTTCCTTGTTTTAGAATCCAAGGAATTGAGTCTAAACTCACCAGGGACTGGTGGGGGAAAGAAAGGGGAGGGTTAATTCCTCTTATTTTAAGATCAAGAGTTTGGATGTGCGTAGCCTCTCAGGGCAACCCAAGGAGGGAAAGTCTGGGAGGGGAAGGAGGAGGATGGTTTATTCTCCTGTTTTTAAGACCCAAGGGTTTGGGTTTGGGTTCCGCAGGGAACGTTTTGGGGAACAGAAGTGCCAGACACAGACTTCTGGCTGGTGCAGCGTACCAATTTAAGCTGGTAATAAGCTTAAAAGTGATCATGCAGGTCCCCACTTTTTGGACGCTAAAGTCAAAGTGGGGGAAAAAAGCTTGACATGCTCACAATAAACATACAACATTAGTTGTCTCAAAGGTTTATCGGGTTTTCCATTAATTCAGTGCATTTCTGTTGCTGGGCAGTCTGTTTCCAGTGGAAATACATAGTCTGAAGCTACAGTGACAGTAGCCCAATGGTTCTCCAGACTGAGATTCTAGGAGGGTCTAAGCGAGATAGGCACCCAAATCCTTTTGCAGTGGGAGATGGATGCTGAACTCATTAGGTCACTTGGAATCCTTTCCGCAGTGCTGAAGTCCTGCAGTTCTCACTAGCGCCCAGCTCCGCTGCCTCTGGCTAAGCCCTGACGTGCTTACAGTGACAGTGCCAGCACTGCTGTGTCTGGCACCACAGGAGTTCAGCTCATTGCTAGGTGGTAGCCATTTCTCTCACCATAGGTTGTGTCATGGCCCAAAGAGGGGACCCTGCATGCAGAGAGCTGTCTAAGACAGTTTGGGAAGGCTGGACACCATGTCCTGAGAACTAGCCCTCTCGGGGCATGTACTCATTGCAGTGAGTTTTGGGGACACTCATTTTAAACAGGTCCTCTCCCTTTGTACTGCTCTGTGCTATTGGTAGCAGCAGAGAAGCTCGTGCCCTGCAGGGCCGCATGCAGAGTCCCTCGTCAGTGACCATTTGACAGACCTAATCCCAGAAATGGCCTCAGTGCTACGGGTACCCTGGCAAACCCCCAGCTGGGGTTGGACAGTCCCAGTATTCCTGGCTTGTGAGTCTACCTCTTTGTTTGCCCAACCCCCCGCCTCCAAGGGCCTGGTGAGCTTGGAGCTGTTGCTTTGCGGAGCTGGTCCACGTCAGGTTTAGCTCAGATAAAGCGCTATGAAGTTGTTCTGGTGAAGTATCCAAGGTAACTGCTGGGCCTGGCTGTTTGCATTGACCTGTGAGAGTGTAGTGAAGGTGGTTGGTTTGCAGGGGCTATGATCAGGATGGAATTAGGCACAATTTTCAGGGTGGCAGATTTCCTAGGCTTATGACCCCAAAAAGGCTGCACCAATAATTTGCACAATAAAAATACTAACATTTATTTTGATAAATATGGCTTTGTACAGATATAAAAAAAAATAGTTAAAATTGTCTCCACTGCTCCTGGTGCTCAGTTGAAAACTCATGATGGGAAGATGGTTTGGCCCCACTCCCTCCTCGTCCTTCAACTTAGATGGACAATGAGAGTTTCAACTTAATTTAATGGTGCTATGCAATGGGACTCCCGGTGTACAAACCTGGAGCTGTGGGGACCACTTGCCCCCTGTGTCTCCAGCCCAGGCTGTCTTTCATGTTCTTTAATAGTGAGAAGCAGCAACCCCCCACCTTCCCAGTTGCTGTTATCACACAATCACCAGCATACAGAGACACACTCAACTGAGCTGCATGAATGCTCTCCAAGCTACTCATGAACTATAAAGAGGAGACACCAGCAAATCCCCCAGCCTTACACCCAGAAATGTACCATCTTACACTGCTCAAGACCCTTCCTTGAACAATGCAAGCTCATTAATTATATCACCACTTCATCAAAGGATAGTGGTCACCAATTCTTATAATCTGAGCAGATTCCCCAAGAAGTAGACAAATCACTGGTTAGATTAAACATTAAAATAAGTTTAACTACAGAAAGATAGATTTTAAGTGATTATAAGTGTTAGTAACTATCTCTGACCCTTATGCCTAAGAAATAAAAAGAAACACACATTCTAAATCCTAAACTTTATCAGACTCAGTAAGATTTGATTCAAATAAGCTTTCTCACTCCACTAGAAGTTGCAGCCAGTACAGTTCTTAATACACAGACTGAATTCCCCTCTCAGCCTGGGACCAATCTCCCCAGTTCAAAGTCTTTGTCTTTCCAGTGTTCTTGTTGCCTCTAGAATAGGTGGGGGAGGAAGAAGGTGGTCTCATGAGACCACTGTCCCTTATGTTATACTCTCAATTCATGTCCATGAAAAATACTGGCCCAGATAGTCCGCTGGGCCTTGCTGAATCACAGAGTTCAATGATTCCCATGGTGTGGTACTTACACAACTGTCTTTTGCAGAATTATGAATCTCTTTGTTTACAATTCCCCTGCTGGTCAATGGCTGGTGATGGTCACTTAACGCCTGCCTGGGTGTGAGCAGCTCCTAGTTGCCCTGTAGAACTAACAGTGGGCTAATCCAGACTCGCAATATATTCCCATAACAACCATATAACAAAATCTCATACTGCCTATGCAATGATGATATACCTATTTAACAGAAGAAGAGTTTCAGAGATCATGACCTTACATATGATACCTCACAAGGCATGCTTTTCATGAAATACAAAACCATATACAAAAACAAATATAGGGGTACACGGTGCTACTTTGAGGTACAGTGCATCACAGGCTCATGCTTTAATCACAGAGGCAGCTTCAAAACCTCAGACTAAATTATTATCTCATAGCTCCTGCATGTTTGTGAAAGCCACATTTACTGACTGCTTTGCTCAGGCTTCTTTGACCTCTCGTTTCGCAACTGTAGATGAGGAGGTTACCAGGGATTAGGACCGTGAAGCAAAAGAGAGGGCACTTTCTTCAGACCTCTGATGTATCATGTTTGGTAAGCATGTGACAATATTAGTGTCATAGAAAATTGTCACCACAGTGAGGTGAAGAGAGCAGTGAAAAGGCTTTTGTCTCCGGTTGTGGAAGGGATCTCAGGATGGTGGCTGCTGTAACATATGTAGGATGTCATGGTTAGTAGGAATGGAGGCAGGGTGAATACGGAGATGAATATGAGATTCACCATATGCTCAGGTTGTGTCACTGCAGAGAGTTCCACAACATAGGATGGGATCACAATAGAAAATGGTGCAATTCATTCGGCCACAAGAAAATTAACTGTGATATGAATAATATAAATATGAGTGGCCAAGCTACCATTTAACCATGACCCAGCAGCCAACGGAGGCAAAGCCTGTTTACATAGAGTGAATAGTGGCAGGGTTACATATCGCTAATACCGATCATAAGAATCGCTGCTAGAGACAGCATTCTTACCTCTAGAGGCACAAAAAAATACAATGTGACAGGCAGCCACTGACTTGAGATAA
>NC_133770.1:264352751-264365777 GCF_003597395.2 Chelonoidis abingdonii | reverse complement strand
TAATGAAGAATTGCATGAGTAACAAGGCTAACAGACTCAGGCTTAACCTGACTGAGGCTGAAGCCACATAGTTAACAAACACACAGGAAACTGAATGTAAAGTAAGATTTAATCCGATAATTGCAATGAAAGATTTTGATGAAAAGATCTTCTTCACAACCCACACATCCCGATGGAACAATTCCACCATAGGAACTTTGATGTTATTTCTATTTTTTTACATAATTCCACCTTCTGCTGAGAGGTAGCAGAAATCAGGTTTGGCATATTTGTTTCCCATTGGAGAAAATCCCAGTGCATGCTGGAGTCAGGTAATTGGCTAGTGAATTTTTGTTTTGTTACACTATATACACCAGTTCTGGAGCAAGGGTGGCCATAGAATAAAATGCCAGGGAGTCCCCGCTTTAAGGGACTCAGCCTATATGCCAGGAGCACAGGACCTAGCATGAAAGGACTCCCACATCGTACTTTTAGCCAGGACACTAAAGGTGAAGTCTGGGTCATCACCAGCAAGGGAACTGGCGAAAGGCAGTAACTTCTCACTATGACCTCTAATGACACGTGAGCGGCATGCTTGTCTCTTCCTGTCACTGGCAGCGCCCTGGGCTGGAATGCAGTGGATTCAGCGTGGCCTGCATTCCCGCTGTCTCAGGTGGCTAAAACCTAATAACAACTTCAGATACTTGCAGCGCATCCCCTCCTGAGGTCTGCCACAGAATCTTCAGACCACCATCCTCAATTGCGCGTGCACGAAGCGCTACCCATCACGACAAGTTATGCAGCGGAGATCCCTCCCCCCATTGAGGTCAGCAGACCAATGTCCAGGACTCTGCTACCAATGAAAAGAGATGTCGATCAACAACTTGCGGTACAGTCTGCGTACATAACCATGCGACTAGGGCAATCCACACTCCGAAGCAAATTCCGGCTACAGCATTAAAGACAGAGTTGCAAAGGCGTGCTTTTGGCATCAGCAGGTAGTAGATCCACCTACCACATGTGTTCTGTACAACAAAAGCATGTCTAAACACCTGTAAGAGTCATGTATCGAGTAGCATGTGACATCGTGGTGTAGGTAAAACATTGCCAGTAGACACCACTCACTATCAGAAGCACGAACTGTTGTGCGATAAAGGATTTGCAACCGCGGCTGTCTTGGCGCGAATGTGCAAGCTGGAAACTCCACACTGAGTGCTTGACACAAACATAGAACAGTCCCAAAATATTTGCGCAACCTGTAGAGTTTGATGCTTACTAGTGCAGTTGTCCATACTGGCGAAATAAAATACGGTGGGATTATTAAGCCGATTGCTTGGCATTTAGACGAACACACGAGAACCATATAAAAATTGCGAAGAACCTGCCTCTTCAGATGTCAAGCATTAGAAGAGGTCCACAACCTTCACAAAGGATTTGGGTACCTAATCCTCATAGTCCTTGGAAAATGTTTCTGCCAGCTCAAATCCACTGTCTCACTCGGCCTCTGGCTATACTGACTGCTCCAGTACATGACCAGCACTGCTTTGATACACAGGAATTCTGCCTGTAGGTGTGAGCCACTTCTCTCTCACCATAAGTTGTGCCTCATGCCCATTGAAGGGGACCCTGCGAGCAGAGCTGTCTAGACATCTTGGGACTGGCGGACACTCCCTGAAACTAGCCCCTCGGGCATATACTCATTGCAGTAGTTTGTGACACTCATTTAACAGGTCCCTCCCTTGTAACTGCTCTGACATGGCAGCAGCAAAGAGCTTCGTGCCTGGAGGCGCATGCTGACTCTCCTGTGCATTTGAGAGACCTTCCCAGAAGGCCTCAGTCTACGGTGCCCTGGCAAACCCCAGCTTGGGACAGTCCCAGTCCTGCTTGTGAGTCTACCTCTTTGTTTGCCCAACCTGCCCTCCTCAAGGGCCTGGTGAGCTTGGAGCTGTTCTTTGCGAGCTGGTCAGCCAGTAGCTCAAGATAGAGCTAGTAAAGGTTCTGGTGAGATGTCCAGAGGTACTGCTGGGCCTGGCTGTTTGCATCCTGTGTGAGTGTATGAAGGTGGTTGGTTTGCAATGATGAGGATGGAATTAGGCACAATTTCAGGGTGGCAGATTCCCAGGCTTAACCCAAAGGCTGCACCAGATAATATTTTAAATTGCAACATTTATTTTGATAAAATTGGCTTTTTACAGATATAAAAAAGAATAGTTAAATGTCTATGCTCCTGGTGCCCAGTTGAAAACTTCATGATGGGACTCCTCCTGGTCCTTCTAACTTAGATATGAGTGTTTCAACTTAGTTTTAAGAGCCTGTGTGATGGACCCCTCAGGGTACAGAACATGAGCTGTGACACATAAGTCAGGGTAGTAGGAAAGAGCAGGGTGAATATGAGAGCTATATGAAATCCATCATATTTAGGTGTGCATCATGAGGAGGAGTATGGGATCACATAGAAGAGTCAATTTCATTCGGGCCACAGAATATTAACTGGTATTAGATATAAGCCAAATAGTAATGCTAAACAACCATTTAACACATGACCCAGCAGCCAATGGATGGCAAAAACCTGTATTCCATAGAATTGAATAGTGCAGGGTTTACATATCCTAAATACCGATCATAAGACATCGCTGCTTAAGGAGATAACATCTGTACGCCAGAGAACCAAAGAAATACAGTGTGTGATGCAGCCACTGACTGAGATGGTTTGTCCCCAGTCAGAGACTGCCAGTGACCTGGGGAGGAAGGCAAGGTGTAGCAGGTCTCCAAGTAGGACAAGTTTGCTCAGAAAAATACATGGGGTGTGAAGGTGCTGATCTGTCACAACAAGCACCAGTCGAAGAGAGTTTCCCTGCACGTTGAATAGTAGATCACTAGAAGCATTAAGAAAAATGAAGAAATTTGGCCAGTTCAGCGGAGACCCTTGAATCCCAGGAGATAAATTCTGTATGATCGTTTGGTTTCTCCATCTGGTCTGCCTGGGTTGAGCTAGAAACAAAACCAACTGGGCAATTGAATTGGAAGAACACAGCATGAATGGTTTTCAAATCTCGTGCAATTAACAAGATCGAATTCAGAATTCCCTTCCTCTCTGGTTACAGGTTGAATTTTAAGTGCTAGAGTAGAATTCAGAGCAAAGTGCCAGGAGTCCCGGTGAGAAACCTCCACTTTTGCCGCAGTAAGGAAAACTGGAGTGAAAGAACGCAGCAACACGTTGCCAGGATCTCAGCTGCAAGTCCTCCCCCTCGGAGCCCATTGTCTGGGGGAGAACAGAGGAAACATCAAGTTGCCGGGCAAAGTCAACCATGGGCCACATCATTAGTAGCCAGCAGAGTCACAGTCCAGAGCAGGGGTCTCAAACTTTTTAACTGGTGACCCCCTTCACACAGCAAGCCTCTGATGCCAACCCCGCTATAAATTAAAATATTTTAATATTTAAACACCTTAAAATGCTGGGACAGCGGGTTAGGGGAGTGGACTGACAGCTCGCAGCTCCCCCCATGTTTTAAAAATAAACCTTGTGAAAACCCCCTGAGGTCCCCGACCCCCAATTGATGAACCCTGGCTGTAGGCAGCATCCTTTTTTCCACACATGAATGATCAAGAAAAAATATGAACACAACTACTGATGCACTCCTTGCTGCATCCTGAAAGGGTTCAACTGCCAGTCACTAGGCCAAACATTCAACAAAACTGACGAAACTGAAGCAGTTGCCGGTGCTGGACAAACACAAACGTCTGGGAGCTAAAAGAATTGGTATAAATTTGTATGATAGACATTTTTATTATTTCTAAGAAAGTTCAAATATAAAATACAAGATAAAAGTTTTTTCTAACAAACATCATCAGTGACATTATTTGCCCCACTGGAGATGTTTTGAGTACTGGCACTGGCCCTAATGGTAAATGAGTTTGAGACCCCATTGCTCCAGAGGTTAGAACACAGATTGAAAACAAAATGTAGAATGTCAAGCTGCCTTTTATACAGTCCTTTGACCCATGTGAGCTTGCTTCCTTTGTCTCAAATACAAGCTACCCGGCACATGCACATGGAAAAACCATAAGAGTTCTGTAGCTTTGATCCCTGCATCCTTGCTGATCACAAAGGTGTTATCTGCCTTTCTCAGTGTCAATTGTAATAGCTGATGGTACCTTAAGTGCGCCATTCAGCCAGGCTTGGCATGCTGATGCAAATTGTCTGGTGTCACCCAGAAGCAAGCACAAGTTTGAAATACAGACAGCTATAAACAATACTTATAACATTAATTATACAAAAAATGATAATCGATACAGAAACATAATCATAACAACACAAATCATAACTCTCAGAGACACCTTACTTAAGTCTATTTTGCGAAGATTTTTGGTGGCCACTAACAGGATCTTGGTTGCAAATAATGGTCTGAATGGTCAACAGTTTGTGTCAATAACCTCATCACCCACCAAACGCAAATTGATGAGCCGAAGGAATACATAACAGTCATCGACTGCATCCCAAAGCTCCCTCCTTGTTTGTTCTTACTACAGCTAGTATTGGGTTGAAGTAATATCAGTAAAAGAAATGGTTTATCAAAATCAGTGGGAATAACATGGATGAATCTCTTTAAACAAACTCAGAGGAAAGCTTGATTAGAACATAAGGATGGATCTGCTTCTTGTCCTGTAAGTTCTCGTGTGATCAATTGCCAAAGCTAAGACAGATAACTACTTATCCAAACAAAGCTCGGCAAAATGTGAACTCAATTAAATAACGTAAGTAGAATTTAATGTTGTAATAGTATAGGAAATCTTCGAATTGCTATGAAAGCAGATAGTTAAGTGTGCCTCAGTTTCCCTTCTTCATCACACATAAAGATCTGGAATGTCTTTTCTTCTGTGAAAAGTTCCAAAGACTATACTAGTTCAGAACATCAGCATTAACAAGGATTTTTAAAACTAAATGAGTCTATGCAAACTCTTAACATGTTCAAGGATTTTTTCAAAAAAGTTGGCACATTGTATGTTTTTACCAATGTTGTGATATTACAACAATAAGCACAATATACCATTAGCAATACAACAAAATTCCATTGCAGTGCGCGTGAAGTGAGTTTTTAGCCTGGCTTTGTTTAATACCATTAGCTATGATAAAGTTTTTCTTTTCTTCCTGTTCTGAGGGGTCAGATCCTGAGCTTTCTCTCTACAGAATTCACTGGCGTTTGGGGTGTCTTTTGCTAACAGCTATTAGCAAGTCTTTCATCTCCCTGCCAGACAGCAATTTCATACAGAGACATAGAATGTTCACGCAGTTTTTAGATCCTTAACTGCTATCTACAATTAAGCTGACTCTGTCTTAAAGAGATGCCACACAATCCAAAGCATCTAACCTAGAGTTTGCTTGCCTCATCTGCTCCTTAAGCATCAGACATAGAATGTTTCTGCCCTGAAACACCGCGTAAACCAAATCTTCTCAGACCCCTGAGCACAGACTGCTCACTTACAAAATCAGCAGGGAGACACTCCGGTTCCACACATGTCTTCCAACAAAGCTGGCCAAACACAGCACTTGGTCACAGGGCGTTAAATTTTACTGACAATGTTTCATTCAGCTGAGACCTCTCTAAGGCGATCCACACTGGATCTTAAAAGGAAAGTCATGGTCATTCCCGAACAGAAAAAATGCTGTTAGGAACTGAAACTTTCTGATTAAAATACTCCTTACATCTTCATTGCAGCAAACTGCTTGCAACTACTATCATCTGAAAAAGTTTCTCTTCAGGAATCCTTCTTAACAAGCAGTTTGTCTTACCTGCTCCACAGAAGCATTGCTCGCGACCAACGCCAACATCTTAGCTTACTTATAGTCAAATTACTTTGCTTCTATCATGCGAATTCTACCCAATCCCTTTCAGGCAACTGATAGATTTCATAGTCAAAAGGTTAGAGCAGTACTTCCCTTTGCAAATACAAGCTCAGAATCTTTTCCTTTTCCTACAAGTTTTAACTGTCAGTGAGTAACACAACAAAGCAAAACCTTTAGCCTCCGCCTGTGCTCAAGAAGATACTTTCAAATCTTGATGGAAGGAAGTCTTTGTTTGTGCTGTTTGTTTTGTTCGTTGTTTGCTCTTGGGGCTAAGAGGGACCAAACGCACACCCAGGTGTTCCGAATCTTTCTGAATCAATCTTTCATGTTTCAAAATTGTAAGTATAGCCAGGAAAGGTGGATTAATCTTATGTTTGTTTTCTTAACTTCTAAACGTGTCTTTTTGCTGGAAGGATTTTTACCTCTGTTTGCTGTAACTTTGAATCTCAGGCTTGCGGGGGTGGGGGGAAATCCCTCTAGGCTATATGGAATCTGAGTACCCTGTAAGCATTTTCCATCCTGATTTTACAGAGATAAATTTTATCTTTTCTTCCTTTAATTAAAAGCTTTCTTTTTAAGAACCTGTTTGATTTTTCCTTGTTTCAGAATCCAAGGGATTGAGTCTAAACTCACCAGGGTTTGGTGGGGGGAACGGAAGGGGGAAAGTTAATTCCTTTTTGTTTTAAGATCCAAGAGTTTGGATCTGTGTAGCCTCTCAGGGCAACCCGGGGAGGGAAAAGTCTGGGGGTGGGGGAAGGAAGGAGGATGGTTTTATTTCTCCTTGTTTTAAGACCCAAGGGGTTTGGGTCTTGGGTTCTACAGGGAAGGTTTTGGGGGAACAGAAGTGTGCCAGACACAGACTTCTGGCTGATGGCTGTGTACCAAATTTAAGCTGGTAATTAAGCTTAAAAGTGATCACGCAGGTACACACTTTTTGGACGCTAAAGTTCAAAGTGGGGGAAAAAAACCTTGACTTGGCCACAACTAAACACACAACATTAGTGGGTCTCAAAGGTTTATCGGGTTTTACCATGAATTCAGTGCATTTCTGTGGCTGGGCAGTCTGTTTCCAGGGGAAATACACAGATTGAAGCTACAGTGACAGCAGCCCAGTGGTTCTCCAGACTGAGATTCTAGGAGGCATCTAAGTGAGGTAGGCACCCAAATCCTTTTGCAATGGGAGATGGATGCTGAACTCTATTAGGTCACTTTGAAAATCCTTTCCGCAGTGCTGAAGTCCTATAGTTTTCACTAGTGCCCAGCTCCGCTGCCTCATGCTAAGTCCTGACGTGCTCACAGTGACTGAGCTAGCACTGCTGTGTCTGGCACCACAGGAGTTCAGCTCATTGCTAGGTGATAGCCACTTTCTCTCACCATAGGTTGTGTCATGGCCCGAAGAGGGGACCGTGCATGCAATAGAGCTGTCCAAACCAGTTTGGGAAGGCTGGACACCATGTCCTGAGAACTAGCCCTCTCAGGGCATGTACTCATTGCAGTGAGTTTTGGAGACACTCATTTTAACAGGTCCTCTCCCTTTGAACTGCTCTGTGCTATTGGTAGCAGCAGAGCAGCTTGTGCCCTGCAGGGCAGCATGCAGAGTCCCTCATCAGTGATCATATGACAGACCTAATCCCAGAAATGGCCTCAGTGCTACGGGTACCCTGGCAAACCCCCAGCTGGGTTTGGACAGTCCCAGTATTCCTGGTTTGTGAGTCTACCTCTTTGTTTGCCCAACCTCCCCGCCTCCATGGCCCAGTGAGCTTGGAGCTGTTGCTTTGCCGGAGCTGGTCACAGTCAGGTTTAGCTCAGATAAGTGCTATTAAGTTGTTCTTGGTGAAGTATCCAGAGGTCACTGCTGGGGCCTGGCTGTTTGCATCTGACCTGTGTGAGTGTAGTGAAGGTGGTGGGTTTGCAGGGAGTATGGTCAGGATGGAATAAGGCACAATTTCAGAGGTGGCAGAATTTCTAGGCTTATGACCCCAAAAAGGCTGCACCAAGAATTTGGACAATAAAAATACTAACATTTATTTTGATAATAATGGCTTTTCTACAGATATATATAAAAAAATGGTTAAAATTGTCTCTGCTGCTCCTGGTGCCCAGTTGAAAACTTCATGATGGGAACATGGTTTTGGCCACCTCCCTCCCTCGTCCTTCTACTTAGATGGACAATGGGAGTTTTCAATTTAATTATAATGGTGCTATGCAACAGGACCCCCAGTGTACAACCTGGAGCTGTGGGACCCCTGTGCCCCCTTATCTCTCCAGCCTGGGCTGTCTCTCATGGTGCTTTAATAGTGAGAAGCAGCAACCCCCCGCCCTCCCCAGTTGCTGTTATCACACAATCACCAGCATACAGAGACATACTCAATTGAGTTGCATGAATGCTCTCCAAGCTACTCGTGAACTATACAGAGGGAGACACCACCAAATCCCCCCAGCCTTGCACCCCAGAAATGTAGCATCTTACACTGCTCAAGACCTTCTCTTGAACAATGCAAGCTCATTAATTATTTCACCACTTCATCAAAGGATAGTGGGCACCAGCCTTTATAATCTGAGCAGATTCCCCAAGAATTTTAGACAAACTCACTGGTTAAGATTAAATATTAAAATAAGTTTATTAACTACAGAAAGATAGATTTTAAATGATTATAAGTGTTAGGTAACTATCTCTGACCCTTATGCCTAAGAAATAAAAAGGAAACACACATTTTAAATCCTAAACTTTATCAGACTCAGTAAGATTTAATTCAAACAGCTTTTCTCACCCCACTGGATGTCGCAGCCAGGTTACAGTTCTTCATCCACAGACTGAATTCCCCTTTCAGCCTGGTACCAATCTCCCCACTTCAAAGTCTTTGTCTTCCCAGTGTACTTGCTGCCTCCAGAAAAAAAGAGAGAGATTTTTTGGGCCCCATCACTATAAGAATAATGTGGAAAAATTGGAAAGAATCCAGCAGAGGGCAACAATAATTTAGGGGGCTTGAGCATATGACTTATGAAGGAGAGGCTGAAGGAAACATGATTGTTTAATCTGCAGAAGAGAAGAATGAGGGGGGATTTGATAGCTGCTTTCAGCTACCTGAAAGGGGGTTCCAAAGAGGATGGATTCTAGACTGTTCTCAGTGGTACCAGACGACGAACAAGGAGTAATGGTCTTAAGTTGACAGTGGGGGAGGCATAGGGTTGGATATTAGGAAAAAACGTCTTTCACTAGGAGGGTGGTGAAGCAACTGGAATGGGTTACCTAGGGAGGTGGTGGAATCTCCTTCCTTAGAGGTTTTTAAGGTCAGGTTTGACAAAGCCCTGGCTGGGATACTTAGTTGGGATGGTCTCTTGACAGGGGGTTGGACTAGATCAACCTCCTGAGGTCCTTCCACCTGAATATTCTATGATTCTCATGAATGTCGGGTGACAGATGGGCACTTCCGTCCCCCTCAGCAGAGAATCTTCTGACCACCACTACCACATTTCCTATTTGCAGTGGTGGCAGCAAGACTCCAGCCTAGGGGTACAAGGCTTCTTCCTTCTCTGCTGTAGGGGGTGATTCCTTCTCTCTGTATCAAGAAGAGCATAAGGGTTACCTATTACCATGGGGAGGTTTGGAGCGGGGTGGAGCACTGCCTGCTGCTAGAAGTAACCAGCTGCCAGTTTCACCTGGCACCTGAGCCATCTTCTCCTCCACAGTGGCGTGTCAGCAGTCCTGTGTACTGGGACAGCTACCTCAGCTGTCTCCACATGACACGTCCAGGAATTGCTTCATGGATTCGGATGCTCCTCAACCTAGCCACCTCCTCCTATAGCTTCCCACCCGCTCCTCAGAGATTCCACAGCAGGCATCTTTCACATTGGGGATGGTCCCCCAGCCTGGATATCTATAAGTGGGAATTGCAGTTACAGTCCCTGCAAAACCACACCAGGATCTAGGTAGAAGCATGCATGCTCAGGCGCTCTGTCTGGCTACAGGCGTAGGTGGGGAGACAGAAGCGTATGGGTATATAAGCGTGAAATACCTGCAGCTGCATGGAAACTTTTTTAAAAAACATCACTATAGAGGCTCCAAATTAAATGTATACCCACATTAAACAAAAAAAGTAGAGAAAAAAAATTGTCACCCATGGCTTAAACAGAATAAAAGAAGCTGTTAAGAGGCGAAAAGCATCCTTTAAAAATTGGAAGTCTAATCCTACTGAGGAAAATAAAGGTGTATAAACGCTGGCAAGTCAAGCGTAAAAGTATAGCCAAGCAGTCCAGAAAGGTATTTGAAGAGCACTAGAAAAAGACTCAAACAACAGCAAAAAAAAATTGTAAATACTTCAGAAGCAGGAAGCCTGCCAAACCATTAGTGGGGCCACTTAATGATCGAGGTGCTAAAGGAGCACTCAAGGAAGACAAGGCCATTGCAAGAGAAGCAAATGAATTGGTTTGCATCAGTCTTCTCTGCAGAGGATGGGAGGGAGATTCCCATACCTGAGCCATTCTTTTTAGATGACCAATCCGAGGAACTGTCTCAGACTGAGGAGTCAATAGAGGAGGTTTTCGAACAAACTGATAATTAATGTAATTAGTCACTAGGACCAGATGGTATTCATCAAGAATTCTGAAGGAACTCAAATATGACATTTCAGCTACTTACTATGGTATGTAAGCTATCATTCAATAAGCTTTGTACCAGATGACTTTGAGGATAAGGTAATGTGATGCCAATTTTTAAAAAGGGTTCCAGAGGCAATCCTGAAAATTACAGGCTGGAAGCCTACTTCAGTCCAGGCAACTGGTGGAAACTATAGTAACAAACAGATTATCAGGACACATATATAAACATGATTTGCTGGGGGAAGACTCCACACCCCTTTTGTAAAGGAAATCATCCCTGACCAAATCTATTAGAATTATTTGAGGGGGTCAGCAAACATGTGGACAAGGTGATAATGGATATAGTATACTTGGACTTTCAGACGGCCTTTGACAGGTCCCTCACTAAAGCTCCTTATGCAAAGTAGACAGTGTGAATAAGAGGAAAGGTCCTTCATGGATCAGTAACTGGTTAAAAGATAAAAGCAGCAGAGAATGCCTGTGGCACCCTTATAGACTACAGAACGTCTATGAAGGTGTACCTCCCTCCCCTCCACCATCGGAGCAGCAAGTACAAGAACTGGGAAGACAGACTGAAGTGGGAGGACTGTACCAGCTGAATAGGGAATCAGTCGTGGATGAAGACTGTAACCTGGGCGCGACATCCAGTGGGGTGAAAAAGCTAGTTTGAATTAAATTTTGAGTCGATAAAGTTTAGGATTTAAATGTGTTTTCCTGTTTTTCTATGGCATAAGGGTCAGAGATAGTTACCTTAACACTTATAATCACTTTAAAATCTATTTTCTGTAGTTAATAATCTTTTTATTTAATCTTAACCTAGTGGTTCAAAACTTCTTGGGGGATCGCTCAGATTATAAAGTTGGGCCCTCATTCTTTGATGAAGTGGTAAAATATTATTGAGCTGCCATTTTCAAGAGAAGTTCTTGAGCAGTGTAAAGTCTACATTTCTGGGTGCGAAGGGTGGGATTGTGGTGTCCCCTCTGGTATAGTTATTGGTACTGGAAAGTCATCATGCAACTAGTTGAGTGTGAGTCTCTGTAATGCTGTGATTGTGGATAACACAGATGGCGGCGGTTCTGCTTCTCATATAAGCACATGAGAGACAGGCCAGCGAGAGATAAGGGGGACAACATGGGTCCACACATCTCCAGGTTGTACACGGGGTCCGTTGCATGGCACCATAATAATTAATTGAAAACTCCATTGGTCCAATTCTAAGTGAGGACGAAGAGGGAGGTGGCAAAACCATGTTTCCCATCAGAAGTTTCAACTGGGCACCGAATGACAGCAAGATATTTAACCATTTTTTTATATATATCTAAAAAGCATTATTATAATCCAATAAATGTTAGTAATTTATTGTTCCAATTCTTGGGCAGCTGTTTGGTCCATAAGCCTAGAAATTCTGCCACCTCTGAAACTGTCGCCTATTTTCATCCTTACCATACTCCCTGCAACCACCACCTTCACTACAACTCACCAGGTCAATGCAAACAGCCAGGCCGCACAGTAAGCCTTGGATACTTCACCAAAACATCTTAATGCACTATCTGACTAAACTGCTGGACCACCTCCCGGCAAACACAAGCTCCAAGCTCACCGGGCCCTTGGGAGCAGCCTGAGGTTGGCGCAAACAAGACAGGTAAGACAAAGCATGATAACTGGACGTCCAAGCCACTGGGTTGCCAGGTACCGTAGCAGAGCCATTTCTGGATTAGTCTGTCAAAATCACTGCGAGGGGACTCTTGCATGCTGCCGCTGCAGGGCACCGAGCCTTTCTGGCTCAACCAATAGCCACAGAGCGTTCATAGGAGAGGACCTGTTAAAAATGATGTCCCCAATACACTCCACCGCCAATGTAAGTACATGCTCCGAAGGGCAGTTCTAGGATCATGGTGCCAGCTTCCCAAACTGGTTGGACAGCTCTATGCATGCAGTTCCTCCTCTGGCCTAACTGGTGAGGAAAGTGCAGCCCTAGCGAATGACTGACTCCTTGGTGCCCAGACACAGCATGTGGCAGCTCAGTCACTGTGAGCATACAGATAGAACAGAGGCAAGCAGCTGGGATTATGTGGATACTGTAGGACTTCAGCACTCTGGAAGGATTCCCCATCACCTAACAAGAGTCACATCCATCTCCATGCAAAAGGATTAGGTTACTACCTCACTAACAGTGTTACTAAATGAAATATATCATAAAGCATTATCAACCTTAACGGAAACAAGCTAGCAGGGGTCCCTGGTAACTTTGAGGAAAAACGTATGAAGATAGCAGTATGCTCTAAGGTTGGAAAATGATAAGATAAGAAAGAAAGGACCCTGGCATAATCTACTTTCTGCTGTTTTAAAATTTCATTAAAGGACCTGATAAGGACCAGTTCCAGAACTCCTCAACTCTGTGAATTACTCCCGTTTCTTTTATGTCATCCTAACTCCCTACATCCTGCTCTTAGTTGATTGGTTAAGGGCACCATTACTCATAAAACATAATTTTACAAAGAATATATATGAATTCTGGTTTCCTTAAGGATACAAAAAGTAATAATTAGTGACGCGAATGGAACTGTCTATAAAAACTACATGGGTTGCTATTTAGTCAACAA